>NC_134492.1:46430163-46799330 GCF_040206685.1 Ascaphus truei
ATGCACAAAAGCGCACAAGGGAAAGGATTAGTATTAATTTATTAAAACAAACACATAAACAGCTGAGGGGATCCAACCCCTCCTCAGCTCAAAGGAGTAGCTGCCTAGAAATATAAAAACCATATATATGGTCTCTAAACATATACAAATCTAACACAGTAAACCATACACAACATAAGAAAAAACACACAATCAATGTAAAATAAACAAAGAAAGTATTAACAGCTCAAGGAAGTAAGGGTTAAAACCGCCATAGAGAGCTATAATACTGCTGACAGGGGGAAACGAACACTCACACTGAGGCAGAGAAGGGGGACCTCTGATGACCGTATGAATCCGGATCACGGCATCAAGGAAGAATGGAAACAGCCACCTCTGGAGCCTCAGGCAAGCTCCGTTTCAGCCTCTCAGCAAACACGCGCAGAATGACCTGTCGTGACCTCTACGCGTTTCGCACCACGTGCTTCGTCAGGAGGTCACGTACAGCGTCATCTGCGCGTATTTGTAGGAAAAAGGGAATCAGTTAGGACGGCCCCCTTATGACGCCAAACCCAATGCCCTTAGAATGCCAGTAGTATATTTAAAGTGATGCTACCTCTTTCCCTTGCAATGTCATGTATTACAGCGATCACGTGTTGCAGGTTTAACAGACACATATACGAATCCGAACCTGCAATGCTTACATGGACATGAACATAACATAACTTAAGATCATCAACTTATATATATACACTGAATTAGAGCCAAAACAAATTTATATTTTACACATTAATTGCACATAATAAGACTATATTTCATCTTTAAAGTACCCAATAAATTAAAATTGATACATATAGTGCTTTAATTAAAACATATAATGTTAATACATATACCATAAAAATGAGAGACAAATATAATATTAAACAATTAATGAAAATGAAGATGAAATTAAACATACATTAAACCAAATATTTTATCTTAAAAATGGAGTAAGCTCAATAAGTTCATTAAAACCAATAGGATGTCTAGTTTGCATTTCATAGATCCAATACTGTTCACGTTTTAATAGATGATTATCTCTATTGCCTTGTCTGCTGTTCATTTAAAGGGCTTGAACATATCCAAATGAACAGCAGACAAGGCAATAGAGATAATCATCTATTAAAACGTGAACAGTATTGGATCTATGAAATGCAAACTAGACATCCTATTGGTTTTAATGAACTTATTGAGCTTACTCCATTTTTAAGATAAAATATTTGGTTTAATGTATGTTTAATTTCATCTTCATTTTCATTAATTGTTTAATATTATATTTGTCTCTCATTTTTATGGTATATGTATTAACATTATATGTTTTAATTAAAGCACTATATGTATCAATTTTAATTTATTGGGTACTTTAAAGATGAAATATAGTCTTATTATGTGCAATTAATGTGTAAAATATAAATTTGTTTTGGCTCTAATTCAGTGTATATATATAAGTTGATGATCTTAAGTTATGTTATGTTCATGTCCATGTAAGCATTGCAGGTTCGGATTCGTATATGTGTCTGTTAAACCTGCAACACGTGATCGCTGTAATACATGACATTGCAAGGGAAAGAGGTAGCATCACTTTAAATATACTACTGGCATTCTAAGGGCATTGGGTTTGGCGTCATAAGGGGGCCGTCCTAACTGATTCCCTTTTTCCTACAAATACGCGCAGATGACGCTGTACGTGACCTCCTGACGAAGCACGTGGTGCGAAACGCGTAGAGGTCACGACAGGTCATTCTGCGCGTGTTTGCTGAGAGGCTGAAACGGAGCTTGCCTGAGGCTCCAGAGGTGGCTGTTTCCATTCTTCCTTGATGCCGTGATCCGGATTCATACGGTCATCAGAGGTCCCCCTTCTCTGCCTCAGTGTGAGTGTTCGTTTCCCCCTGTCAGCAGTATTATAGCTCTCTATGGCGGTTTTAACCCTTACTTCCTTGAGCTGTTAATACTTTCTTTGTTTATTTTACATTGATTGTGTGTTTTTTCTTATGTTGTGTATGGTTTACTGTGTTAGATTTGTATATGTTTAGAGACCATATATATGGTTTTTATATTTCTAGGCAGCTACTCCTTTGAGCTGAGGAGGGGTTGGATCCCCTCAGCTGTTTATGTGTTTGTTTTAATAAATTAATACTAATCCTTTCCCTTGTGCGCTTTTGTGCATTTTTTTTTTTTCTTCTCTGTTTCTCAGGGTGTCCTCCCCCCCTTCGAGGGGGGATCACCTCTGAAGTGGGAGCTCTTGGGGAGACGCTCCATGCACGTGCAGCACAGGGATTAATCCTATCAAAACAACTGCAGCACGAGCGCTGAAAATCCTGCACTTTACTTTCAAAATTACAGGGGGCCAAGATTTTTTCCAAGTTGGATCTACGTGGTGCCTATAACCTGGTGCGCATCAGGGAGGGGGATGAATGGAAGACGGCCTTCAACACGCGTAGTGGACACTACGAATATCTGGTAATGCCTTTCGGCTTATTTAATGCTCCCGCTGTCTTCCAGGATTTCATCAACGACGTCTTTCGTAAGGTACTCAATATTTTTGTTATTGTATTCTTGGATGATATCCTGATTTTTTCCAAAGATCTCCAGGACCATATACGCCACACCTCCTACGTCCTTTCCCGTCTCCGTGAACACCATTTATACGCTAAACTGGAGAAGTGCACCTTTCACACGACCTCTACTCCGTTCCTGGGGTATATCATTTCCGATGAGGGGTTTATGATGGACTCCGGTAAACTTCAAGCGGTCACTGAATGGCCAAGACCCAATTCTCTCAAGGCCATACAACTTTTTTAGGCTTCGCTAATTATTATCGTAAGTTTATACAGAGTTTTTCCACCATTGTGGCACCCCTCACTGCGCTCACCAAAAAAGGAGATGATCCTTCTGCTTGGTCATCCGAGGCCATCTCCGCCTTCGAGACACTCAAGGAAGCCTTTATATCCGCACCTATTCTCCGTCATCCCGACATTGAACTTCCCTTTGTACTGGAGGTCGACGCTTCTGATTGCGGCGCTGGTGCCGTTCTGTCTCAGAGACCCACGTCCCAAGATAAGTTACATCCCTGTGCATATTTTTCCAAGAAATTCTCGTCTGCCGAGAGGAACTATGATGTGGGTAACAGGGAACTTCTGGCCGTGAAGATGGCTCTTCAAGAGTGGAGACACCTGCTGGAGGGGTCGAAAGAGCCGTTTACTATTCTCACGGACCACAAGAATCTTCTTTACATAGAGAATGCTCGACGCCTTGGTCCACGACAGGCTCGTTGGGCTCTTTTTTTTCCTCGATTCGATTTTCACCTGTCCTATATCCCCGGGACCAAGAACGTAAAGGCAGACGCACTCTCCCGAATACATTCTTCTGAGGAGAGGCCAGAGGAATCGTTGGAGACTATCCTTCCACATGAGAGGATTCTCGCCACGTCTACTTTCAAGAATCTTGACAAGATTTTGCACTCCCAGAGACGCATTCCCAAGGACTTGGTCGTTCCCAATAACAAACTCTTTGTACCATCCAAATTTGTTCCAGAGGTCCTGTCTTGGGGTCACTCCTCTAAATCTGCAGGTCATCCAGGTTTTAAGAATACTACTGATCTTATTCGTCAGAATTTCTGGTGGCCAAAGATGTCTCAAGATATTCTGGAATTTACCCGCGCATGCCCCACGTGCGCTCAAAGCAAGACTCTCCGTCAAAAGCCTCAGGGTTTTCTGTTACCCCTTCCAGTTCCCGACTGCCCCTGGTCCCACATTTCTATGGACTTCATCGTGGAGTTGCCCAGGTCCAGAGGAATGAACACTATCTTGGTGGTCGTGGACAGGTTCTCGAAGATGTCCCATTTCATTCCACTTAAAGGATTACCCACCTCCCCCGCCCTTGCTGATATCTTTACGGAGCAGATTTTCCGGATTCATGGGATTCCTTCGCCCATTGTCTCTGACAGAGGTTCTCAGTTCGTATCCAAATTTTGGAGAGCTTTCACGAAGAGATTAGGCATCTCTTCTTCCTTCTCCTCCGCCTATCATCCTCAGTCCAATGGACAAACGGAGAGAATCAATCAATCCCTGGAGAAGTACCTGAGATGTTTTATATCCGATTTCCAGGATGATTGGGCTCAACTCCTCTCTTGGGCAGAGTATGCTGTCAATTCTGCAAAAAACAGTCTACCCGGGAGTCTCCCTTCTTTATAAATTATGGGTTCCACCCTCCCTGCCTTCCCATCCCCACCATTCCTTCTGGAGTACCAGCCATACATGAACGCATTTCTTCCCTCCAAACCGCATGGTCCAGGATTCAGTCTACCCTTCTCAACTCCTCCCGCAGATCGAAAGTACAGGCCGATCGTCATCGTCATTCGGCGCCCAGTAACAAACCAGGGGATTTGGTATGGCTTTCCTCTAGGAATATCCACCTCAAGGTACCATCTCCTAAACTGGCACCTAAGTTCCTGGGTCCCTTCCCTATTTGTGAACAAATCAATCCTGTGGCATTCCGGCTCCAACTACCACCCAGTATGAAGATTCCCAATGTCTTCCATGTGTCCCTCTTAAAACCATTTATCTCCAGTCACTTCTTTCCGGATCAGACTCGTAAACCGGATCCCATTACTGTACAAAATAACGAGGAATACGAAGTTCACTCTCTTTTGGATTCTCGCCTATCCAGGGGTCAGCTTCAGTTCTTGGTGCAGTGGAAGGGCTTTGGCCCTGAAGAGAGATCCTGGGTACCTTCAAAAGACATTCATGCCCCGGCCCTTCTTAAGTCCTTCAGGAAAAAGTTTCCAGAGAAACCGTTCTTGGACCGTCCTGAGGCCGTTCCTGAAGAGGGGGGTACTGTCAGGAATCGGCGTTCTCCTCGCTTCTCACACAAAGCACTCCCTCTCCGCAAGGAGTCCCTGGACACACTAAACAATCCTGCCTTACCGGTCTCCACGGCTCCTCGCCCCTGCCGCCGTCGCGGGATCACTCCTCTCGGCGATTCCTCTGCTCAGCGCCGGTCGCGCCCACGCCCTCCTACACGCACGCCAGCCTCAGACGTTATGTGCATGCATTCTCAGTTTACAGAGCACACGCCTAACAGAGCACTTTTAACCACTGCTGCAGTGAGGCGTCGCCCTCAAGCATCACACAGTTCAAGGCAAATCATTGATTACACTCAGCTGGGCTGTAACACCTCTCTCCTATCAGGGAGGACTCCTTGCAGTCCTCCAGGCCTGCCCCCTTTTCCCATTGGCCTGCCCAGCTTTATTATGCCTGTGCTTCCCATCACTCGTCGCTCGACATAGTTCTGTATGGAAGCATTTGACTTTTCTATCAGTGACTCCTCAGGTATTGACGCGAATTGGACGACTACCCCCTCTGGCTCTCGACTTTGGCTCTACTTGGACTTCGTGACTTCTGGCATCCCTGATCTTGGCAACGGCAATAACTACTCCTTCTCTACTACCGGTACCGGCAAGTATTGTCTTCACTACTATACCTGGCCTGGCAACAATAACACCACACTCCGGACACGCTCCCTTTGCTGCGGGTGCATGTATCCCTACGTCCCACCTCAGCACAGGGGACGGGTCTGGTCTGCGGGCAGCACCGGCGTAACAATATCCACCTTTATAAACAGGTAGAGACAGAGACCAGACAACAGATTAATAACTACAAAACAAGTTATTACAACTTTACTAGAGAAGAAAGACAGGCATTGAAATCCCTCAAAGAAAACAAAGAGATCATCATAAAAGCTGCGGACAAAGGAAGTGGTATAGTGGTGATGCCATATGCCTATTATAGAAGTGAGATCCTGAATCAACTGAGCAACAAGGATCATTATAAAAGGCTCAATGCTGATCCAACTACATCCTACAAGCATGAAATAGATTAGATCATCACATTAGGCATCAACAACGCCTGGATTACTGAAGACACTGCATAGTTTCTCATTACCGAATATCCAGTTATGCCGGTATTATACACCATGCAGAAAATCCACAAATCACTTACTGAACCACCTGGCAGACCGATCATTTTAGCCAGGGCTCATTATGCCATCCCCTATCGCAATTTGTGGACTTTTACCTACAACCACTGGTAAACAAGATGTCATCTTATATAAGAGACACCACAGACTTTATCAACAAATTGGCCGGAATAATATTGGACATGACTGACACTATCTTAGTTACCCTGGATGTTGGGAGTTTGTATACCAATATACCACATACTGATGTATGGAGGCCATTAGAAACTAACTAGGCTGTGCTGGACAATCCATGGGGCCCCCTACGGAATTTCTCATGATCCCTATCGAGCTCATACTCCATAAGAACTTTTTACAATTTGAGAGAACATACTACCTACCATTGATGGGAATGGCCATGGGGTCAATTATGGCCCCAGCCTATGCCAACATCTTTATGGACACGTATGAGCACACGCACCTCCTACACAATGCTCCCAATGTGGAATCTAAACTGCATTATTCACGCTACATACTGTATGCTACATCTACTATGTAGGTTTACCTGCAATTACAGTACTACTGAAATTGTATTTTTGGATGCCACAGTGTTTAAATACAATGGCAGTCTTTGCACTAGGATCCATTCTAAAAAGAGTGATAAAAACACAATCTGGAAGCAAACAGCCATCATCCTCCACCACCCTTGAAAAGGGTACTCCCTTTCTCACAGATGCTGAGAGTGAAAAGAATCACCAGCAACCCTGCGGAACTTGGGGATGCGCTCCAGAAAATGGTAGAGCGCTTCCGAGAAAGGGGCAATGAACACAAGGAGATAGAGGAGGCACTCATCAAGGCCAGGTTGCCCATAAGGGAGGAACTCCTCGTATCTATGGTAAAAACAGATAAAAATCGCTTTCACGTGATTTATACTTACAGCATAGCCTCTGGACATATTCAGCGATAAATTCGCAGAAACTCGCACATCCTGGCCAACACCAGAAGAATGTTAGGAATCCGAGTTCTCAGCGCCGTCCGTGCAACACACAGGCAACCCTCATGGAGACTCAGGGCGGGCAGCGCAACCCCCGCCTACCTGCCTCTACATCCGCGAGCCGTCAGGTCCTCTGTCACTGCAGGGTCGCTCCCCCCAGTGGTCCCTCCGCTCCCTCTCCTCAGAGGGAGATGCGGCCCTCTGTCCCACGCGCGCACACGTGCATCCTCCTCCAACGCTGGTCGCGTGCACACGCAACTTACAGAGCACGCGCCCAGCATCCGTTCTATAGCTTCCACTCCTGCAGTAAGGCTCCACCCCCATACACCACGCGGGCTCACTCAAGGTACTACCAGTGCTCACCTGGGTTGTATCAGATGCACCAATCCTGAAAGGCTCCCTGCAGTCCTCCTGATCCGCCTCCATCCCTGATTGGTCAGCCCAGCCTTATCAGGCCTCTCTGAACCCTCACTCATCGCTCGACATAGTTTCTTTATGGAAGTTACTTTGTGTTCTTTTGGTGATTCTACAGGTTCTGACATGGTTTGTATGACTACATCCTTTGGCTCCCGACCTCGGCTGTCCTCGGACTACGTATTCTCTGGCATCCCAAGATCACGGCTTGGACTTCGACCTCCTCATCTATCTGCTCCCTGACCTCGGCAAGGAAACTACTATTCTACTCCTATACCCGGTAACGGCAAGTATTGTCTACCTTACATACATCTGGCCTGGCAACGCTAAACACCACACTCCGGACATGCTCCCTTTGCCGCGGGTGCGTTTATTCCTACTTCCCCCTTCAGTAAAGGGGACGGGTCTGGTCTGCGGGCAGCACCGGCGTAACATTATGTCGAGCCCACAAGACGCAGACCAGACTGAACTAAGGCAGTTTCTCTCTGATCTGCTTCAGCAAAACCAGGCCTTGGCAGATCAAATTGTGGCATTAACACGTCAGCTAGCCGTACTCTCGGCCCGAGTACCAGCAATTTCCGCTCCTGGTGTTAACCCCCAGCCCGCAAGAGCGGCAGTTATCAGCAGCTCTGAAGTAAAATTCCGCCCCCCAAGCCTTACGCAGGCAAACCGCAAGAATGTAGGGTTTTCCTCAACCAGTGTGAGGTGCAGTTCGAAATGGCCCCCCATCTCTTTGACACTGGACGTAAGAAGGTAGCCTATATTTATAATCTCCTGACGGGCAGCGCCCTGGCTTGAGCTTCCCCGGTCACGGAGCGACGTTCTGACCTTACCCAGGATTATCCAGCTTTTAAGGCTGAGTTCCAGCAAGTGTTCGCTTCCCTGCACACCGGGAGATGGCATCTGTTTCTCTCCATCAGGTCACTCAAGGGCGACGTATGGTGACGCAGTATGCCGTGGAGTTCCGGACACTTGCAGCGAGACTAACTGGGGACAGGAGGCTCTCGTCTCAGTATTCTGGCAAGGCCTGGCTGATCCCATCAAGGATGAACTTGCTCGTCAACCCAGGCCAGATCAATTGGAGGTTCTCATCGAACTAGCAGTCCGAGTGGATCAATGCATCCAGGTACGCCGCTCCGAGCGTCTGCGCTCTCGCTTTTCAAATGATCAAACTCCCTTCCTCAGTACTCCTGCGGTTACAAGTGCTACCACTCCTCTTCGTCCTGCATTGAGCTACCTGAGCCGATGCAATTGGGGGTACAACGCATCCGCACACCTATACGGCAATTCCGCCACGCTGGGGGATTGTGTTTCTACTGAGCACCTTGTTCGGGAATGTCCTCTGTGCCCGGGAAACGGGAACACCCAGTGAGTACGGAGGGGCTCTCTCTGGGTGTCATGTCTCCTCGTCCCCTCCTTAAGGGAGAATTTCCTAAGAAACTCACCATACCTGTCTCTCTTACAGGCGGTAATTTTCATACCTCAACCGCAGCGTTCATTGACTCTGGAGCAGGAGGAAACTTTGTGGATCTTGAATTCGCCAGGCTAAACCACATACCATTCGTGAGAAAGAAAAACCCCATCGCACTGGACGGTATAGACGGACTTCCTCTTACCCTGGCATACATCTCTTTAGAGATGGTTCCTTTCCTCCTGACTTCACACCCTCACAAAGAGACCTTAGTCCTCGATGCCACCCATGCTCCCGGAACACCTATAACCCTTGGTCTTCCATGGTTACAGCTAAACAATCCACTGATTGATTGGACTTCCTCTTCTCCCATGACTTGGAAACTGAGGTCAGGAGAAGCATCCCAACTTTTGGCCAATGCCACCGTTCCTGAAATTACCCTTCCTCCTGTCTACCATCAATTCCGGGACGTTTTCAATAAGGTCCAGTCGGATCTTTTACCGCCTCACAGGACCTACGATTGTCCGATTGATCTTGTTCCAGGTTACTGCTTGCCTAAATCCAACCTACCCCTTGTCAGTAAGAGAGTCTCAGGCGATGGATGAATATATCCAGGAGAACCTCAAGAAAGGTTTCATTCGCCCTTCCAACTCCCCAGCAGGGGCTGGCTTTTTCTTCGTGAAAAAGAAAGATGGGTCGTTAAGACCTTGCATTGACTAAGGGGTTTGAACCACATCACCATTAAGAATCGTTACCCCCTTCCCCTTATTACCGAACTTTTTGACAAATTACAGGATCTTTTCCAAGTTGGATCTACGTGGAGGCTATAATCTGGTGCGCATCAGACAGAGGGACGAATGGAAGACGGCCTTCAACACACGTAGCGGACACTAAAAGTATCTTGTAATGCCCTTCTGGTTATGTAATGCTAAAGACAGTGATAGGAAGCGCTCTAAAACTATAAAGTCCAAACCTTTAGAGATATAGTGATGCGGTGCAGCTTGAACAGTTGAATTGTTCCAAAATCCCAGCAGCAGCAAAAATGTTCACGATGTTCAGCGCTCCTTGTTAGATGAAAAAGACGTGAGAAAAAAAGGCAATATAGTGAAGTACGTTCACATACTAGTATCAGCACAAAAAGGTGGTAATATATGCACTTACTTAAAAGTGCCTATACCAGGCACGTAACGGTATCTTTTGCAGACAAATCAACGCCGTTTTGGCAATAACTTCAAAAGGGACTTCTTTTGTAAAAGCTTCAGCTATATATAAAAGTTCAGGTACTGGTTTAACACATAACAGTGTAAAAACAAATGGAGACAGACCAGTTCATGTTCTCTCCCCCGGTTTCTGTGACATCCACCGCCGATCCAGTCGGCGTTTTACATCACTTCCGGTCTCTGGTGTTGCACTGTAACTGGTCCTCTCGGCAACTCTACGCGTTTCAATGGTGTCCTTCTTTGTCATCGGTAAGAATGGTATATCCTGGTGCTCATTTCTTTAATACCCCGCCCCTCAATGTTATACGAATATATTTTAATTATAACTTAATTGCGCAAAGGTGGTAACATATAGAAAAGGCATAATAGGACCATTCTAATATAACCAATTTTAAAATACATACATCTAAAAATATAATGTTCTATTATATGAATATACCAATAAACCAAGTCGGAAGACAATTTAGATATTAATGATATTCTGATCGCAGCAAATACAGAAATAGGTGAGGAAGTTTATGCTTGACTGTGTTGAAACAATTAACTTATTTTATGTGATATATTGTTGAAGTGAGTTAATGTGATAAATTAATATATATTATATAATAAAGTGAATATATAAATATAGTGGTATTATGTATTTGCGATTAACTTATAATGAAACTATATAATGAACTATATTATAAAGTGATTCCTAAATCAATCTATTAGAGAAATGAATCAATTTGTTAGAGAAAGATCTCATACACATAACTAAGTCAGAAAACATCCCAAATCGATATTGATGTTTAGTCCTTTTGGTATTAGTGTTTTTAATTTGTGTATCCATAGTGTTTCTCTTTGGGATATTTTTTTAATCAAATCCCCTCCTCTATTAGTTAATTCAATTTTATCAATCCCCATGAATCTTAATCCCTCTGGATTACATGAATGATATTGTTTGAAATGGTTTGAAACACTATGTGTCGCAAGAACTTTTTTATATTTAAATAATGTTCTCCTATACGTTGTTTTAAACACCTCTTGGTGCGTCCAATGTACTGTAAGTTACAGGGACACACCAAGAGGTATACAACTCCCTTGCTATTACAATTGATAAATTTCTTAATTTTAAAAATTTCTTTTGTTTGAGTTGATGTAAATTCCTTTTCTGGGCAGCTGCATTTGCAATAAATACATCTGCCACATTTATAGAAACCTAATGGTAAATGTTTGTTGAGCCAGTTATTTATTTTTATTTCTCCCTAGGAATACTTGGGGCAATACGTTGTTTGATGTTATCTGCCCTTTTATATATTATATTGGGTTTTTCTGCTATGATATCACATAACAGTGAATCTTCTTGTAAGATATAATGATATTTTTTTAAGATATGTTCTATTTTTTTATGCTCAGAATTGAATTGTGTAATAAAGGTTACTGTTGTGTTGTCAAATATATTGCTTTTTGTTTTTTTATTTTTTAACAGATCATTCCTATCTGTATTTAAAGCTTCTAATTTTGCATTAACAATGAGTTCATTCTTATATTTTCTTTCCACAAAACGATTAGTGAGTATTTTGGACTGTTCCAGAAACACGTCCTCATCTGTACAATTACGTCTTATTCTTTTAAATTCCCCTTTCGGGATATTGCTAAGCCATCTATTATGATGGTTACTAGATGATAATATGTAACTGTTACAGTCCACTGGTTTGTAAAAAGTGCGAGTTTTAATTTTATGTTCATCTATAAAGATACAAAGATCCAAGAATTCAATTTCCAGTGTGCTAAATTTATACGAAAACTTCAAGTTTAGATCATTAATATTAATTTGTTTCAAGAACTTATTTAAGCTTTCTTGGCCTCCACGCCAGATGATAAAAATATCATCGATGAACCGCTTGTATAGTACCAGGTCTGCACCCAGAACACCCCCCGTCCATAAGGCATCCTCCTCCCACTTACCCATGAACAGGTTAGCGTAACTGAGTGCAAACCTGGTACCCATCGCGGTTCCTACTAACTGCAGATAAAAATAAAATAATTGTGTGTTAGTATACTGTATATTGTATGCTATCCAGTATAAATTTATTTTGATCGATATGTAGTTCCAAATCCATACCAGATAGTATTTTATTGCTTCCAATCCCTTATGATGATTAATATTGGAATATAAAGAGGCGACATCACACGTCACTAGAATGTCTCCCTCTTTCCATTCTACAGATTGTAATATGTTGATAATATGCATACTATCTTTAATATGTGATTTTAGTTTTGGAACATATCCTTGTAGTTGGTGGTCTATGTACTGAGATAGATTCAAACTAATTGAGTTTATGCCCGATATTATGGGGCAACTTGGCGGGTTTATTGGATCTTTGTGTACTTTTGCTAGAAAGTAATAAGCTGCAACATTGGGGTTATCTATATTAAGGAAACTGTATTCTGATTCAGATAGAATGAGTTTATTTTTGCCCTCATTGAGGAGTATTTGAAGTTCATTTTTATCCTGTTCTGTAGGATTGTAATCTAACTTCATATACGTTGTATTATCCCCTAAGGTTTTTAATGCTTCCTCATCATACCTTGTTTTATCCATTAATACAATTCACCCCCCCCCCTTGTCAGCACTTTTAATTACTATTTTTGAATTTTTAGATAAACTTTCCAAAGCATTTATTTCTCTTTGGGTAAATTATGTTTTATTTTACCATCGCATGTTTGCAATTTATCAAATTCTTTGTTAACTAACTGAAAAAATGTTTCTACATAATTGCCCTTACTTTGGCTGGGAAAAAACGTACTTTTCTTTTTTAGATCCGTATGTCTATATAGATCTGACTCTAACAAAACTGCTTCCTTTAAATCCTTCGATTGATTTTTCTCTAAATTATTACGTGCAAAATATCTTTTAATAGCTAACTTCCTCACATGTTTATGTAAATCTATGTACAGGTTAAAAGGATTATGTTTTTTTGTTGGGGCAAAAGTTAATCCTTTTTTTAGAATTTTTAATTCTTGTTCATTTAGAACATGGGAACAAAGATTAAAAATTCCCTCTGTATCTAGTGGGCTCTTCTTTTTTGTGGTCTTTCTTCCTCCCCTATTTCCTCGTTTGTAACTGAATCCCACTTTCTTCTCTGGGATGAAGCTGCATATTTTGTATGTCCCACTATGGAATTCCTTATTTCCTCTCGCCATCTGACATTCTTGTCCCTCTCTAAAAAAGTATTGCTACTACTATTACCCATACTTTTAACATTATCATATCTTTTTTCTTTTCTAGTATCTTCATATCTTTTTTTAGGATATGAAGATTTCCTTTTTCTTGAATCCTGTTCTCTAAAATTCCCTTTGCTGCGATCCTCATATCGTTCTTTGTGGACATATCTTTTTTCAACAAAACGTTTTTCTGGTGTCTCATGTCTATCTTGTTGTCTTTCCACTGGTTTATATCTTTCAAAATGTGTGTATTTTCTTGTTTAGAGTCAGTTTGTTTTCTTTCATTAGGGGATTTAGGTGGCCATTTTTTGTTTTTTTGTTGACCCATCCCTTTTAACTGTTCTCTTAAAATTTCTATAATTTCCTGATTTATAGTCCTGCGCTTATAATTGCGCAGTTAAGCTATTATTAAAATATATTTGTATAACATTGCGGGGAGGGGTATAAAAGAAAGGAGCACCAGGATATACCATACTTACCCCTGACGAAGAAGCACCACCTTTGAAATGCATAGGGTTGCCGGGAGGACCAGTTACGGTGCAACACCAGAGACCGGAAGTGACGTAGAACGCCGACTGGATCGGCGGTGGATGTCGCAGAAACCGGGGAGAGCACACGAACTGGTCTGTCTCCATTTGTTTTTAATAGAAAAAAAACGTTGTATGGTGCTCAAAATAAAACAGCAATACTGGATGTAAATAAAGTCTTATAGAATGGAATTAACCCAATGAAGGCATATATTCAATGATTCCAAAAGATGCGTACTGGCACACTATAATCCCACAAGGCAAAGCAGTAAGGATATAATTATAGCAAAGCACCTTCCGGTGACCAGTAAATGAGCATCTGTTAATATAGGAAAACAATGATAATAAATCCAGAACAAAATATGGGTAACTTGGAAAGGACTCACATGGGAATGAATATCCACGATGAAGAGTAAGTCCAAATAGTCCAGGATCCCACGGGTTAACTGTGCCTCTGCCTGTAGATAGATGTATGGAGTAGGAGAGAAAGAAAAACGGAGCACTAAATCCAAACCTGGCAATGCCAGAAAAAAGTTCAAGGATGCGTTCCCATAAATAAAAGCTTATTTTAATGGATCAGAAACCAAAAACAACCTTGATCTGATAGAGCGTTTTGAAGCTAGGGGATATTCGAAAAAAGAACTTGATAGAACCTTTATGGAGGTACAAATGATGAATAGAACAACTCTTTTGGAAAGAAACAAAAAGGGTCAAGAAAAGGATTTTCATTCACCTTATTTGATTGTCCAACACAATAATCAAGCCATGACTATTAAAAACATAGTTAGGAAACATTGGGCAGTACTTGCAGCAGACCCAGTTTTACAATCAGTCTATGAGGAGGGCCCTAGATTCGTCTTCAGAAGGGCAAAAACCATCGCCAATCATGTTTCTGCAAGCATGTTTATTTCTGACATAATACCCACCAATACTCTACCCAAAGGTAGTTACAATTGCTCTAAATGCAAAGCATGTAAATTTACAGTATGAAACAAACTCGGGAATTTAGTTAATTCCGAAACGGGAAATATTTTTCATGTAAAATCTTTTATCAATTGTGACACCACTTTTGTGGTATACTTGCTCAGTTGCGGTTGCGGGAAGCAATATATAGGACGTACAATTAGATGTTTAAATGTTCGGATTCTTGAACAACTGCGTCTTATTGTCAAAAAAGATACGAACCACCCAGTATCCCTTCATTTCACTAACTGTAGTTTGGGTAATGTTAATAATTTATCTTTTCAAGGTATAGAGCACATACCGTGCCCAATCAGAGGAGGTAACAGACTTAATACCCTTAATAAAAGGGAACTTTACTGGATCTTTACACTCCAGACTCGTGCCCCATGTGGTTTAAATTCAGATTGGGACATAGGAACCCTTCTTTTTGACACATAATTTATATATTAATACTGTTTTTCTATTATAGCTCTTGGCTAGTGTCTGTTGCATTTTATAGCAGTTTTCAGGATGTCTGTGTTCAGAGCATGTATAATTATGTATGTTTATTCAATACTTTATGTCTATTATTAGATGGATCATTTTCTATAAGATAGAACTTATGCAATTCATATGTTATGAGCTTGATTTTACAGTACAATTGACACAGATTGTTTATTAAGAGTTTATTAAGTGTTTACATGCTCGTGGTCAGTTTCATTTTCTTTTTCATTACAGTATGTTTTAGGCTTTATGGATTTAATATATAAAGTTTATATGTATTTCTTTATTATTCTAAGAATACATTGCCTAATGCATTACCTTCGATTACTACGATAATCTTAGCCAATATCAAAGGTTGTTAATTTTTTAATGATTTTTTTTAAAAGAAAGTTTGTTTGTTATTTTGTAATTTTCTTATGTTTATTTTAGGTTATTTCATTATTCACATGATGTTTTTTGTTTCCTTTGATATTGCCCTCTTGGAGTGTCAAGAATTTTAAATTTATTAAAGTTTTTCTATTTACATTGGATTCTCAGACACGCGGGCGTCAAGGCGCCGCGTCACGTGATGTAAGGAGTCACGTCGATGGGCGCCATTAGCTTTCATGCTCGGCTTCATCCGGGGGAGTAGCGTGTGAAGCGTGGGAGCCGCTACTTGTCTTGGTGGCTTTCCTGCCTTTATGCCGCACCCCCCTTGCTGTCGGACTTGATTTGCATATGTATTATGACGCGACCGTGCGTGATGACGTTGAACGGCCTCGACACGTGACATATGCGGAAGTACTGGCGATTGGCGTGCTAGGTCTCCTCTCAGGTATAAATGACACTCTAAGAGGGTACGTAGTTATTCACCTTGATAAAGGACTAGAGATAGTCTGAAACACGTTGGTGTGGTTGTTTTTGGTTTCTGATCCATTAAAATAAGCTTTTATTTATGGGAACGCATCCTTGAACTTTTTTCTAGCATTGCCAGGTTTGGATTTGGTGCTCCGTTTTTCTTTCTCTCCTATTCCATCCATTTGTTTTTACACTGTTACGTGTTAAACCAGTACCTGAACTTTTATATAAAGCTGAAGCTTTTACAAAAGAAGTCCCTCTTGAAGTTATTGCCAAAACGTAGTTGATTTGTCTGCAAAAGATACCGTTACGTGCCTGGTATAGGCACTTTTAAGTAAGTGCATATATTACCACCTTTTTGTGCTGATACTAGTATGTGAACGTACTTCACTATATTGCCTTTTTTCTCACGTCTTTTTCGTATAACAAGGAGCGCTGAACATCGTGAACCTTTTTGCTGCTGCTGGGAATTGGGAACAATTCAACTGTTCAAGCTGCACCGCATCACTATATCTCTAAGGGTTTCGACTTTATAGTTTTAGAGCGCTTCCTATCACTGTCTTTAATTTTGTATTGTTCCAACAGGATAGCAGCTCACTGTTTGATAGATTGCATTGTAATTACAGTGTGTTATATTTATCATTATGGAAAAAAGCGATTTTTCCTTTTACCAACACTAGGGAAAAAAGAGGTCAAAACTTAGAGAAAATATTTAGTACAAAGGAAGACGATGAGACATTCTCCTTTAACAAAACTAAAAGTATAGAGGAAGAATTTCTATATCTGGATAAATTAATGATAACAGAGATGAAACAAACTTGAGAAATGATATCCCTAGAACAATATATGTGCAATAAATGAATTCCAAGGGGACTATGTATCTTCAAGTCTCCCACATTTGATTTAAACAATGATGTCTTTATCAAAGAATGGAATCGTATATTGGACAATTGTTCTTTTCAACTCATAGATCTTTTAATATCTCATAGACGACAGTCTTTGAATAGAATAGATATAGAAATCAATGATATTAAAAATAGAATGGAAAAAGTGGAATATACTAATGAAGTACAGCTACTAGAAATCAATTTAACAGCGAAATTAGATAAAATTGAAAAATAAGTAATTGAGAATAAACAAAATAAATACAATAGGGACAAACAGGACTATAAATCAGGAAATTATAGAAATTTTAAGAGAACAGTTAAAAGGGATGGGTCAACAAAAAACAAAAAATGGCCACCTAAATCCCCTAATGAAAGAAAACAAACTGACTCTAAACAAGAAAACAGAAACAGTTTTGAAAGATATAAACCAGTGGAAAGACAACAAGATAGACATGAGACACCAGAAAAACGTTTTGTTGAAAAAGATATGACCACAAAGAACGATATGAGGATTGCAGCAAAGGGAATTTTAGAGAACAGGATTCACGAAATGGGAAATCTTCATATCCAAAAAAAGATATGACCAAATAAGAAATAAATGCTTTGGAAAGTTTATCTAAAAATTCAAAAATAGTAATTAAAAGTGCTGACAAGGGGTGGGGGGGAATTGTATTAATGGATAAAACAAGGTATGATGAGGAAGCATTGAAAACCTTAGTGGATAATACAACGTATATGAATTTAGATTACAATCCTACAGAACAGTATAAAAATGAACTTCAAATACTCCTCAATGAGGGCAAAAATAAACTCATTCTATCTGAATCAGAATACAGTTTCCTTAATATAGATAACCCCAAATTTCTAGCAAAAGTACACAAAGATCCAATAAACCCGCCAAGTCACCCGATAATATCGGGCATAAACTCAATTAGTTTGAATCTATCTCAGTACATAGACCACCAACTACAAGGATATGTTCCAAAACTAAAATCACATATTAAAGATAGTATGCATAATATCAACATATTACAATCTGTAGAATGGAAAGAGGGAGACATACTAGTGACGTGTGACGTCGCCTCTTTATATTCCAATATTAATCATCATAAGGGATTGGAAGCAATAAAATACTATCTGGTATGGATTTGGAACTACATATCGATCAAAATAAATTTATATTGGATAGCATACAATATACAGTATACTAACACACAATTATTTTATTTTTGAAAATCAGTACTATCTGCAGTTAGTAGGAACCGCGGTGGGTACCAGGTTTGCACCCAGTTACGCTAACCTGTTCATGGGCAAGTGGGAGGAGGATGCCTTATGGACGGGGGGTGTTCTGGGTGCAGACCTGGTACTATACAACCGGTTCATCGATGATATTATTATCATCTGGCGTGGAGGCCAAGAAAGCTTAAATAAGTTCTTAAAACAAATTAATATTAATGATCTAAACTTGAAGTTTTCATATAAATTTAGCACACTGGAAATTGAATTCTTGGATCTTTGTATCTTTATAGATGAACATAAAATTAAAACTCGTACTTTTTACAAACTAGTGGACTGTAACAGTTACATATTATCATCTAGTAACCATCATAATAGTGTAACAGTTACATATTATCATCTAGTAACCATTATAATAGATGGCTTAGCAATATCCCGAAAGGGGAATTTAAAAGAATAAGATGTAATTGTACAGATGAGGACGTGTTTCTGGAACAGTCCAAAATTCTCACTAATCGTTTTGTGGAAAGAAAATATAAGAATGAACTCATTGTTAATGCAAAATTAGAAGCTTTAAATACAGATAGGAATGATCTGTTAAAAAATAAAAAAACAAAAAGCAATATATTTGACAACACAACAGTAACCTTTATTACACAATTCAATTCTGAGCATAAAAAAATAGAACATATCTTAAAAATATATCATTATATCTTACAAGGAGATCCACTGTTATGTGATATCATAGCAGAAAAACCCAATATAATATATAAAAGGGCAGATAACATCAAACAACGTATTGCCCCAAGTATTCCTAGGGAGAAATAAAAATAAATAACTGGCTCAACAAACATTTACCATTAGGTTTCTATAAATGTGGCAGATGCATTTATTGCAAATGCAGCTGCCCAGGAAAGGAATTTACATCAACTCAAACAAAAGAAACTTTTAAAATTAAGAAATTTATCAATTGTAATAGCAAGGGAGTTGTATACCTCTTGGTGTGTCCCTGTAACTTACAGTACATTGGACGCACCAAGAGGTGTTTAAAACAACGTATAGGAGAACATTATTTAAATATTAAAAAGTTCTTGCGACACATAGTGTTTCAAACCATTTCAAACAATATCATTCATATAATCCAGAGGGATTAAGATTCATGGGGATTGATAAAATTGAATTAACTAATAGAGGAGGGGATTTGATTAAAAAAATATCCCAAAGAGAAACACTATGGATACACAAATTAAAAACACTAATACCAAAAGGACTAAACATCAATATCGATTTGGGATGTTTTCTGACTTAGTTATGTGTTTGAGATCTTTCTCTAACATATTGATTCATTTCTCTAATAGATTGACTTAGGAATCACTTTATAATATAGTTCATTATATAGTTTCATTATAAGTTAATCACAAATTCATAATACACTATATTTATATATTCACATTATTATATAATATATATTAATTTATCACATTAACTCACTTCAACAATATATCACATAAAATAAGTTAATTGTTTCAACATAGTCAAGCATAAACTTCCTCACCTATTTCTGTATTTGCTGCGATCAGAATATCATTAATATCTACTGTAAATTGTCTTCCGACTTGGTTTATTGGTATATTCATATAATAGAACATTATATTTTTAGATGTATGTATTTTAAAATTGGTTATATTAGAATGGTCCAATTATGCCTTTTCTATATGTTACCACCTTTGCGCAATTACGTTATAATTAAAATATATTCGTATAACATTGCGGGGAGGGGTATAAAAGAAAGGAGCACCAAGCTAT
This sequence comes from Ascaphus truei, assembly GCF_040206685.1. Taxonomy (NCBI): domain Eukaryota; kingdom Metazoa; phylum Chordata; class Amphibia; order Anura; family Ascaphidae; genus Ascaphus; species Ascaphus truei. Next base: position 46,450,122 of record NC_134492.1, read on the forward strand.
ACCATACTTACCCCTGACGAAGAAGGACCACCTTTGAAATGCGTAGGGTTGCCGGGAGGACCAGTTACAGTTCAACACTGGAGACCGGAAGTGACGTAGAACGCCGACTGGATCGGAGGTGAATGTCGCAGAAACCGGGGGAGAGAACCTGAACTGGTCTGTCTCCATTTGTTTTTACACTGTTATGTGTTAAACCAGTACCTGAACTTTTATATATAGCTGAAGCTTTTACAAAAGAAGTCCCTTTTGAAGTTATTGCCAAAACGGCGTTGATTTGTCTGCAAAAGATACCGTTACGTGCCTGGTATAGGCACTTTTAAGTAAGTGCATATATTACCACCTTTTTGTGCTGATACTAGTATGTGAACGTACTTCACTATATTGCCTTTTTTTCTCACGTCTTTTTCATCTAACAAGGAGCGCTGAACATCGTGAACCTTTTTGCTGCTGCTGGGAATTGGGAACAATTCAACTGTTCAAGCTGCACCGCATCACTATATCTCTAAGGGTATCGACTTTATAGTTTTAGAGCGCTTCCTATCACTGTCTTTAATTTTGTATTGTTCACCAGGATAGCAGCTCTCAGCCTTTTTTTCTCCCGTCTTTTTCATATAACGAGGAGCGCTGAACATAGTGAACTTTTTGGGTTATGTAATGCCCAGCAGTCTTCCAGGACTTTATTAACGATGTTTTTCGTAAGGTACTCAACATTTTTGTAATTGTTTACTTGGATAACATCCTGATTTTTCCAAGAATCTCCAGGATCATATTCGCCACACTTCCTACGTTTTTTCTCGTCTCCGTGAACATCATCTATAAGCCAAGCTTTAGAAGTACACCTTTCATCAGACCTCTACTCAATTCCTGGGTTACATCATTTCAGACGAGGGTTTTATGATGGATTCTGGTAAACTTCAGGCAGTGACTGAATGTCCAAGACCTAATACCCTCAAGGCCATACAAGGCTTATTGGGATTTGTGAATTACTATCGTAAGTTTATACGTAATTTTTCTACAGTACCAACCAACTTTATTCTAACTTGGCTAGCTCCACGAATTTCGGAATATCCCGGTGATGTGCGGTTTTGTGTCGTTTTCTCCCGGGGTGTATTGCGTTATTTTCGCTGCTATGATTTAAGCATTTTATTCCCGCTGGCTGCAATACTGCAATGCCGTGTAAAAACGCATGGGGGCGTTTGCGAGCGGTTCAACCTACAGTACACAGTCTGTGAGTGCGCGTGCAGTAATAGTAAAATTGCATATTTAATTTATTTCATTTATTTTAAAGTACAGTACTGTACTGTACATGCTCGGACCCTGTTGGGGTGAAGTGAGGGGGTTCCTAACATCTGGGGGAAAATGAATTTTAATTCTATGGTTAGTACTGTCTTGTTGCTGTATCATTTTGGTGTTTGTCTTGTCTTGTGAGTCCTATATGTTTGCATTTATCATTGTTGCACTGTGATTGTTTTTCTTTTCTTTTCTTTCATCCCATTTGCAACACGTATGTAAATCCCTGTTGTGGATCCTGCAGTTGAAGTTTGGACTCTCCTGTAGTGGACTTTGTCTCTCATTTGGACTCCACAATAGTTCCTATTTTGGACTTTAAAGGCGCCGGTTCGTATTGTTATTGCTTGTTCTGTCACTAACTGTGTTTTGGGTTAGTTTTTATCAGGCAGCCTTGCCCTGTATGTTATAGGTTGGGTGCATATTTACACCCCTTACAATTTATTGCTAATTGTTTATTGGTATATCACTTTTTATGTCTTTCACCCTAGTCTTTGGGGGTTTATTCATCAAATTATTATGATGAACTGCCTTTTAAAATTACAGTGCTGTTAACTATTTCAGCCACACACCTCCAGAGTTTTTAATCCCTCCCTAGCCAAGCGTCAATCGGCTGAGTCATCCTATCCTACCAACCCCCTCTCTCCATTGGGTCGTTAACCTTCTGCATATTGCCATTGTGTTCTTAATCCGCCCATAGCCGAGCTACAAACACTCAGTACGCCTGCGTCTAATCACACCATCCCCCTCCCCCAACCCTTAGAGGCCTGTTGTTTGAACGGTAATGCTTTGGAAAATCCCCTCTCGAATTTGAAATGTAAATCTGATGTGCACAGCACTGTGAGAATTGAGAGTACACTGATACAGTATTTCATCAGGGTGTGAAAATATTTGTCAGTCACTATGGTTTACAGTCACATGTTTTTAATACAATACAGTATATAAGTATAATGTAACATAACCCGTTCTGTGGGTCTGAGCGGGTTGAAATTTACCTGGTCCTCATGCGGGAGGATCCTTGCCATAGTGGCAAAATATCAGCCTTGCACGACCCCCGGAACCGGAGGTACCAAAAGACAGTTTAAAAGCACATTACCAAAGTGGCTTTTTTTCTGCCATGCAAGTCAATGGCAGAAACCTGAACTTTAACATCACCCTGACTCCGTTCTGTTGCCACGAGAGGGTCGCAATTTGCCATGCAATCCTGCCGCAACTAGGACTACATGGTGACTGAATCTGAGCCCTCTAGGTCGACCAGAACTGGAGTTGTGGGTTCCAGGTTTCTGCTCATTCTGACTTAGCCGGTTCAAAGCTTTCTCCGCCATTACGCTCAATGGTAGGACCCTCCTCGCCGGCGTGACCTTTTCTCGCCGCCATTACTGCTCGGACCCTGTTGGGGTCAAGTGAGGGGGTTCCTAACATCTAGGGACAAAATGAATTTTATTTCTAGGTGCCCTAGAACAGAAGTTCCCACGCCAATTGACCTAGTTCCCACGCCAATTGCCGTAGTTGTTACACCAATTGTGCGACCAGGCAGTAAAAAAACAGTGCAGCAAGCCTCTACATTTGTTACACTGTCAAAGGAGCAAATGGAAACAATGTGAGGCAATTCAACATGTTCTTTCATTGGTGGAGTCAGTACAAAAACATTTATTTACAATGTTGAAACATTTAAAGTGTACAGCAATTCTAACCATCAACACACAATAAAATATTGTACAATGTTGAAACATTTAAAGTAACATCTCCTTTATTAAAGAAACCCAGTACTGTATACAGTCAGACCTGCATCAGTTCAGTCCTAGAGGGCAGCAAACAGGGCAGGTTTTCAGTGCAACATTGAAAACCGTGCCTGTTTGCGGCCCTCAGGGACTGGAGTTGTGCATGTCCTGTGAAAAAAAACACACAACAACATCTCCTTTGTTTAAGTACAGCAGGTACTGTAGGGCAAAACATGTACAGTACAATTCAGTTCAGCACAACAGTATGGTCTCACTGAAAGTCCTCCACATTGTCCGTCCATGGCCGATTCCTTGCATGGCGCAAAACGCCATTAATGCAGTCTCTAACGCCTTTCATTACAGGATCTGTAACTGCATAAAAGCGCCGCATTTCTTCCACAATGTTTTTTCTTATATTGGCAGGAAGGGCCTTTTTAACGCGATTTCCTTCGTAGTTCACTTTGAACACCCACTCGCAGTACAACGTGTAGGGAACCTGGTGCTTAAAAATGATCAAGGCATACTTGTGGGGTACACCAGCACTCATCACCCTATACTTCTCCCTGAGCCCCGGTGGCAGATCGCACAGGGTGATGTCGAGCACTGTTTCGATGCGAGCGGGTGTAGGTATTTTGGGAGCAGGTGAGCTTGTGGCGACGGGCGATGGTAGGTTGTCAGGGAGGAAGCTTTCCTCCGGTCGTGGTCACGTGTTGTCTCCTGGCGTGGTCTTGACGGGGTTGTCATGTCCTCCTCAACGGCATACATGTACACTACATCTTCTGGTGGAGGGGGGGCGCTTGGTGATGGAAGGGGGTCGAAGGTCCCATTCATCACTTCCATGTCACCCTCCTGCTCCGGCGTCGGGGAAACAGGGGCATCAGCACCGAGCAAATAATGTATGCCCGCAATGTCAGCCTCTATCTTCTCCATCCGTTGATCCATCCGTTGCTCCATTTGTAGCATCCGTTGCTCCACATTTAACATTGTCTCCAGAAGCAGATCTATCTTTGCCAGCACAATAGAATTCCCGGGGAGATCCACACTTATCCCATTCAGCATCTGGTCCAACGAGCTGCTTCTTGTGCATGGCGTCTGGACATCTGGGGGGATGGGTGCAACGGAGGATGAGATGGGGGTTCCATGGACAGAAGCAGCATCGATGGAGAGTGGAGGAGGTGGCCTGTGGATACCCAGTAGAGGAGAAGTGGCAGCGTCGTTGAAGAGGGATGGAGAAGGTGACCTTTGGATTTCCGGGCGAGAAGAAGAGTCGTCTAAGAGCAAAGGAGAAAGTGACCCGTGGATTTAAGAGGCGGCAGCGTCGTCAGATGGAACCGGTGAAGATGGGGCTGGAGAAGACGGGATGAAGATTTCCGGGACAGCTACAGCAGAGTCGTCGAAGCATATGGGAGGAAGTGGTCTGCGGGTCCGATGGGTTGGCTGCCATTCGTTTTGCGTAGAGAGCGTATTACCGTATATCTTCTTCACATAATGAGGCTGACGTCTAAGAAAACCCTTAACCTTTGGGGTCAGCAGAAGGTTTTCTTTATTGGCCTTAGCCTGTCGCTTTGCCCTTGGCGTGGAAATGGCAACTGCCTTTCGCTTTTTCAGCATGACAGACACGGCAGAGGTGAGTGGATTCTTGCGTCCATAGAACCGGGGATGCTCCATGGAAGCAGGTGGCACAATGCAGTACAGTATCTGGACAAGGGTAAGTTCAGATAAAGATCATGGAGTTGTGGCCTATGCAAAGTGTGTGACCTTTTATGCATGGCGACCAGGTACAGGTGTTGAAAGTGGGCGTGTGAGTCATTACCGTATAAATACACCATCCATTTTGTGTATTGACTGCACATAGAATACACATCGACTAAACATCGAATATACATTCTTGTGTTTGTATTTCTTTCTACTCGCAGCAATGCCTGTTAAAAAGATTTCAAAGGATCTCAGCATGCGAATTAAGGACATGTACACGAGTGGACACCGAATTGCTGCTATCCAATGCTGGTTACACTGGCGACACACTTTATTCGAGCTCGGCTAGTCCCACGAATTCGGGTATACTCGGGTGTATTGAGGTTTGTGACTGTTTTCTGCCCGAGTGCATTGCGTTATTTTCCAGGCAGGGATTGAAGCATTTTATTCCCGCTGGCTGCAATACTGCACAGTATATATATATATATACTGCATTACAATTCATGAATTTATGCCATCTGGTAGACACGCGAAGCATTGCAGCCTATTAAATCCTAATCATTATCATTTAACAGATCAGCCGCCCGTCAGCCAGGCATGAACCATGGCTGGGAAGGCAAACGCAACGGGGCTTGTCAGAGGTGAGGAGCGGCGCATTCCAGGTATCTGCCAGGTACAAACTGGGTATTTGCTCGAATAAAGTGTGTCGCAGCAGTAGCTACTTCTGGCCTCATTGTGCCATTAACCACCGTGTGCTATCATGCACACGGAAAGAACAGAGACCGGAAAAAGGCACCAAGGGTAACTAACGCGTAAGTATATTTATAAAACTTAAAAAAAATATAGAAAACTGTACTGTACATCTACAGTACAATACATCACACGTGCAATACATCACACGCGACTTCCCCAATGGTCACCGCTTCTACCAGGACAACGATCCCAAGCACACTGCGTCAACGGCGCATATCCTTGAGCGCGGCATCAACTGGGTGAAGACGCCAGCGGAGTAAGTGCAGTAGACCGTCTCCCATTTTTGTTCCCCACTGGTTTTAGCTCTTAAACCAATTGTCCTTTCTTTCCAATGACAGGTCGCCAGACTTCAATCCGATCGAAATGGTCTGGCATCAGCTGAAGGACCATATCCGGAAAGTGGCGAAACCCTCCAAAAAGGATGAGTTGGTGAAAGGCATACTGAGTTTTTGGAACGATGTACTCACCGTGGAACGCTGCAATAAATATATAGACCATATTGCCACTGTGTTGCCCATTGTCATCGCGCGTAATGGGCAAGCATCAGGAAAGTAGTACTGTGCTGTAGTATTGTAAGTACAGTATGTTACAGGTAAGTATGGCACAGTAGATTAGTTTGACAGTACTACAGTAACTGCCTACTTACTGTCTACTAACTGCTCAATTTTTTTTCTCAGAGAAAGCAGCACCAGCCATGTACAGTAGTACTACAGTACACATCACACAATGCCATAATACAGTACGCACATAACTGCACTAATTTTTTGTTTTCTTGTCGTTCCAGGAAAAAGGGTGGCCTAGAGGGAGATGGGGGCGTTGTGTCCAGTCAAATCTGCTTGTACAGTCAAATGTACAGTATATAAACAGCATCAATGATGTACACAAAACCTCTCCTCTCTCAATGAACTACTGTACTGCAGACAGAATGAGGAAAAGATAAAGACTAAAGAAAAAATAATTTTACTATACAGTATATACAGTAGTATATACAGTATATTATACAGTACATTACAGTACTGTACTGTATATAGTATTAAATAATATTCTTATAAATGTGCATTACTAATGTTTCCCCATGTTTTACAAAGGTTTTCCAAATGATTATCCAATTTCAAGCTGCCAAAAGAACTTAATAAAGATTGCATTAATGTATGTATTATTCCTGATTATTTTTATATTTGTATTTTTTGGTTCCTGATAAAATAAAATAAATATTTATTCACTTTCCTGCGAATCATAATCATTGACAGCCACCCCTACAGTGCACCAATGAATTATTTTATTTATTTATAAAATATTTTACCAGGATTTATACCAGGATTTATATATTTTTATTTTAAAGATATTAAAGAATGTACTGTATTGTATTAAAAACATGTGACTGTAAACCATAGTGACTGACAAATATTTTCACACCCTGATGAAATACTGTACTCTCAATTCTCACAGTGCTGTGCACATCAGATTTACATTTCAAATTCGAGAGGGGATTTTCCAAAGCATTACCGTTCAAACAACAGGCCTCTAAGGGTTGGGGGTGGGGGATGGTGTGATTAGACGCAGGCGTACTGAGTGTTTGTAGCTCGGCTATGGGCGGATTAAGAACACAATGGCAATATGCAGAAGGTTAACGACCCAGTGGAGAGAGGGGGTTGGTAGGATAGGATGACTCAGCCGATTGACGCTTGGCTAGGGAGGGATTAAAAACTCTGGAGCTGTGTTGCTGAAATAGTTAACAGCACTGTAATTTCAAAAGGCAGTTCATCATAATAATTTGATGAATAAACCCCCAAAGACAACCCCCAAATACAGTACATAAAAAGCAAGTCACTTTAACTTCCTGTGCCCTATGCACCAAAAATGTTTTGTGGCAGAAGAATTTAATAAAGGCTGCAGAATGTATTATTGTGTGTTGATGGTGAGAATTGCTGTGCACTTTAAATGTTACAACATTGTAAATAAATGTTTTTGAACTGACTCCACCAATAAAAGAACATGTTGAATTGCCTCACATTGTTTCCATTTGCTCCTTTGACAGTGTAACAAATGTAGAGGCTTGCTGCACAGTTTTTTTACTGCCTGGTTGCGCAATTTGCGTAGGAACTAAGGCAAGTGGCATGGGAACTAGGTCAATTGGCGTGGGAACTTCTGTTCTAGGGCACCTAGAAATAAAATTCATTTTGCCCCTAGATGTTAGGAACCCCCTCACTTGACCCCAACAGGGTCCGAGCAGTAATGGCAGCGAGAAAGGGTCACGCCGGCGAGGAGGGTCCTACCATTGAGCGTAATGGCGGAGAAAGCTTTGAACCGGCTAAGTCAGAATGAGCAGAAACCTGGAACCCACAACTCTGGTTCTGGTCGACCTAGAGGGCTCAGATTCAGTCACCATGTAGTCCTAGTTGCGGCAGGATTGCATGGCAAATTGCGACCCTCTCGTGGCAACAGAACGGAGTCAGGGTGATGTTAAAGTTCAGGTTTCTGCCATTGACTTGCATGGCAGAAAAAAAGCCACTTTGCTAATGTGCTTTTAAACTGTCTTTTGGTACCTCCAGTTCCGGGGATCGTGCAAGGCTGATATTTTGCCACTATGGCAAGGGTCCTCCCGCATGAGGACCAGGTAAATTTCAACCCGCTCAGACCCACAGAACGGGTTATTTTACATTATATTCGCGCAATTGGCGTGGGAACTACTTAGGGCCGCTGTCAAGTTCACGGGCAATTGGCGTGGGAACTACTGTTCTAGGGCACCTAGAAATAAAATTCTTTTTGCCCCCAGATGGTAGGCACTGTATAGCACTGTACAGTATACTGTAGAAGACAAATAATGACACGATACTGAACATGTAGAATAAATGCATAGTTTTATTTATTCGGGTTTATTACACAGTATACTGTACGGCCGGAAAACATCAGCATACAGTACAATATTATCCATCGAAATCCCCCCATTAGCCGTTTTCTTTTACGATGAAAAACAAAAAGAAAAGTTTTAATGTACAGTAATGGTCAGCCCCCTAAAGAAGTACCCAGCCAGCCCCACCAAAATAATATGGCAACTCACTATTGAATTTCCCATTCAGCTGGCGCCGGTGCCGGTCCACTGCCACTCCAGCTTTCTTCATCATCCACGTCGACAGTTTGCAGCGGGACTAGTCCACCTATAGTCAGCTGGTGAGGCTGGAAATCGCTTAGGTACATGCAAGCTTCATCAAAACTGCACGCCAAATCCGACTCGAGCTCAGGCTCAGGGTTGTCACTGACAGTGGGACCGTCATTGGAAGCCAGTGCTGGTGCTGGTGCATTGCTTGGCAGCGACTGTCGCTTCTTAGTTGCTTTTAACATGACCCTTCGCCTTTTGCCGCCTCCATGATCATAGATACGGGAAAAATCCGGTGACACACACCAATACCCTCCAACAAATTGGGGCTCAATACGGTGAAAACAGGGGTCGCTACATAACCTTTTCCTTACTGCACGCTTCCACGTATGAGGAGTTGGCGAAAATTTGTAAAAGTCATAGTTTTCGATAAAATACTTATAAATTTGAGCAACTGTTGCCATCTTATCATCTGTTGCATTAATCGCGGCCCATATCAAATACGCTTAACTTCTGTCAGGTTTTTGGAAAGCGGGCTGCACTTGAACACTCATGGTGGGTCTCTGCAGAATAGTGTAACACAAACTGAAACTGGTCTTTGTCTTTCTTTAATATGAAACGCCTAAATTGATACATTTTTGCAACCTCTTCCTTCAGTCTCAAGGCCAAGGCCAAGTTACAATGGCACACTGTGGTACAGTATCTTTTTTAAACGAAACACCTGCAAGCTGACACATTACTGATTCGGCGCATTACAATTCATGAATTTCTGCCATCTGGCGGACACGCGAAGCATTGCAGCCTATTAAAATCCGAACCATTATCAATAAACGAATCAGCCGGGCATGACCCGTGGCTTGGAATGCAAGGTGAAGGCGGCATGCGCCAGGTGAACAGCGTCGCATTCCAGGAACCAGCCAGGGACAAACCGGTGATTTGAGAGAATAAAAGCTGCCGCAACTGTACTATTGTGGCGCCCCTTACAGCTCTTACAAAGAAAGGGGCTGATCCATCTGCTTGGTCACCTGAGGCTTTGTCCGCCTTCGAGGCACTCAAGGAAGCTTTTGTATCCGCACCTGTCTGTCACCCTAACATTGATCTCCCCTTCGTGTTGAAAGTCGACGCCTTGATTGCGGCGCAGTGGCAGTTCTGTCTCAGATACCTACACCCCAAGACAAGTTACATCTCTGTGCATACTTCTCCAAGAAGTTCTCACCTGCTGAAAGGAATTACGACATGGGTAACAGGGAGCTCCTGGCCGTGAAGATGGCTCTCCAAGAATCGAGACATCTCTTGGAGAGGTCGAAAGTGACAGTTACTATCCTCACGGATCACAAAAACCTTCTCTACATAGAGAATGCCCGACGCCTTGGTCCACGACAGGCTCGTTGGTCTCTTTTTTTTTCTTCCAGATTTGATTTTCACTTTTCTTATATTTCCGGGACAAAAAACGTAAAGGCGGACTCACTTTCCAGACAACATTCCTCAGAGGAGAGGCCAGAGGAGTCTTTGGAGACCATCCTTCCACAGGAGAGAATTCTCGCCACATCTATTTTCAAGAACCTTGATAAGATTATGCATTCTCAGAGACGCATTCCTAAGGACCTGGCGGTTCCCGACAACAAACTCTTCGTACCTCCCAAATTCATCCCTGAAGTCCTGAATTGGGCCCACTCTTCTAAATCCGTAAGTCATCCAGATTTTAAGAAGACTTTTGACCTTATTCATCAGAATTTTTGGTGGCCCAAAATGTCCAAAGATATTTTGGAGTATACCTGCTCTTGTCCTACCTGCGCACAGAATAAGATACTCCGTCAAAAACCCCAAGGTTTTCTTTTACCTCTGCCAGTCCCCGATCGACCCCGGTCCCATATGTCGATGGATTTAATGTGAAGTTACCCAAATCCAGAGGAATTCACACAATCTTGGTGGTCGTGTATAGATTCTCTAAGATGGCTCATTTTATTCCACTTAAGGGACTGCCCACCTCTACCGCCCTTGCTGATATATTTATGGATCAAATTTTTTGGATTCATGGGATCCATTCCTCTATTGTTTCCGACAGAGGGTCCCAGTTGGTGTCCTAGTTTTGGAGAACTTTCACCAAGAGATTGGGTATCTCTTCCTCCTCTGCTTATCATCCACAGTCCAATGGAAAGACAGAGAGGATCAACCAGTCCCTGGAAAAGTACCTAAGATGCTTTATATCTGATTCCAAGGATGATTGGACTCAACTCCTTCCTTGGGCTGAGCATGCTGTTAATTCTGCCAAGAATGAATCCACCCGTGTCGCCTTTTTTTTATTTTTTATAAATTATGGGTTTCACCCTCCCTGCTTACCCATCTCCAACATTCCTTCTGGAGTACCGGCTGTAGACGAACACATTTCTTCTCTCCAAACAGCATAGTCCAGGATTCAAACTACCCTTCTCGACTCCTCACACAGATCTAAACTTCAGGTCAATCACCGCCGTTGTCCTGCGCTCAGGTACAGGCCAGGGGATTTGGTATGGCTCTCCTCTAAAAATATCCACTTAAAGGTACCATCCCCAAAATTGGCACCTAAATTCCTGGGTCCTTTTCCTATTTTATATTATATATTATAATTAGACTGTAATCTCCTCGGAGCAGGGACTCCTCTTCCTTAATGTTTCTTTTATGTCTGAAGCACTTATTCTCATGACCTGTTATTTATATTATCCGTTATTTATTTGATTACCACATGTATTACTACTGTGAAGCGCTATGTACATTAATGGCGCTAAATAAAAAAAGACATACAATACAATTTTGGAACAGATCAATCCTGTGGCATTTCGCCTTCAGCTACCACACAGTATAAAGATTCCCAATGTTTTCCATGTTTCTCTTTTTAAGCCATTCATCACCAGTCACTTCTTCCCGGACTAGACTTGCAAGCCAGATCCAATTACCGTCCAAAATAATAAAGAGTATGAGGTTCACTCTCTATTGGATTCCCGCGTGTCCAAGGGTCAACTCCAGTTTCTGGTGCAATGGAAGGGTTTTGGACCCGAGGAGAGGTCTTGGGTTCCTTTGAAGGACATTCACGCTCCGGGTCATCTTAGAGCCTTCAGAAGGAAGTTTCCGGAGAAACCTTTTGAGGACCGTCCAGAGGCCGTTCCTGAAGGGGGGTGGGGGGTACTGTTAGGAATCCGAGTTCTCAGCGCCGTCCGCACAACAAACAGGCAACCCTCATGGAGACTCAGGGCGTGCAGCGCAACCCCCGCCTACCTGCCTCCACATCCACGAGCAGTCAGCTCCTCTGTCACCGCAGGGCCGCTCCCCCCAGCTGTCCCTCTGCCCCCCCTCTTCTCAGTGGGAGGCGCGGACCCACACGTGCATCCTCCTTCACCCTGGTAGCGTGCACACATAAATTACAGAGCACGCGCCCAGCATCCGGTCTTCAGCTTCCACTCCTGCAGTAAAGCTCGTCCCATACACTGCGCAGGCTCACTCAGGGTACTACCAGTGCTCACCTGGGTTGTATCAGATGTACCAATCCTGAAAGGCTCCCTGCAGTCCTCCTGATCTGCCTCTATCCCTGATTGGCCAGCCCAGCCTTATCAGGCCTCTCTGAACCCTCACTCATCACTCGACATAGTTTCTTTATGGAAGTTACTTTGTGTTCTCTTGGTGATTCTACAGGTTCTGAAATGGCTCGTACGACTACCCCCTTTGGCACCCGACCTCGGCTCTCCTCGGACTACGTATTCCCTGGCATTCCACGATCATGGCTTGGACTTCGATCCTCCTCATCTCTCCGCTCCCTGACCTCGGCAAGGCAACTACTATTCTACTCCTACACCTGGCACCGGCAAGTATTGTCTACCTTACATACATCTGTCCTGGCAACACTAAACACCACACTCCGGACACGCTCCCTTTGCTGCGGGTGCGTGTATTCCTACATACCCCTTTAGCACAGGGAACAGGTCTGATCTGCGGGCAGCACCGGTGTAACAAAAAATTGGCAAACATTTTGTTCCCCCGCCTCTTTTGTTACCGGAGGGGTCAGAGTTTGGGAGATTCTCTCACCAATTCAGATCCGGTTGAGAAATATGCCACCAAATCTACCTGCTCACCAAGGCTCCAGGTGTCCATAAGTTCAATGGCTGTGTCAATTGTCAATTCCTTATGCTCTACACTTCTTTCACTCATCCACATAATGGCAATCCCATTAAAATTGTTGACTTTTGAACTGCAAGTCAAGATTTGTTGCCTACATTATTAAATGCCCATGTGGGCTGTACTATGTACGAGAAAACACGTTAAGGATGTTGAAAGAAAGAATCGATATGCACAGATCCACCATTTGTTAGGCACTCATGGATTCCACCAATAAGGATGATTTGAAATATCTCCCAGTGGCCAGGCACTTCAAGCAAAAGCATCATGGTTTGTCCACCTTTTGGTGCATGCCCATTGTACAGGCACATATCCCACACAGAGGCAGCAACAGACATACACTGGCGACACACTTTATTCGAGCTCGGCTAGTCCCACGAATTCGGGTATACTCGGGTGTATTGAGGTTTGTGACTGTTTTCTGCCCGAGTGCATTGCGTTATTTTCCAGGCAGGGATTGAAGCATTTTATTCCCGCTGGCTGCAATACTGCACAGTATATATATATATATACTGCATTACAATTCATGAATTTATGCCATCTGGTAGACACGCGAAGCATTGCAGCCTATTAAATCCTAATCATTATCATTTAACAGATCAGCCGCCCGTCAGCCAGGCATGAACCATGGCTGGGAAGGCAAACGCAACGGGGCTTGTCAGAGGTGAGGAGCGGCGCATTCCAGGTATCTGCCAGGTACAAACTGGGTATTTGCTCGAATAAAGTGTGTCGCAGCAGTAAACTAGTGCTTCAACTGCAGGCAAAAATTATCTACAAATTTAATACGATAACACATAGGGGCCTCAATGATGACCTAAACTTGGGATGTTTTCTCTGACCTTAATACCTCTGACTATGGTTCATGATATGTTTGTTTACTCATGGTGGGCTGCAGCTGCTGTGCTATGGTCCTCTGAGTGACATTTGTTGTACTATGGTCCTCTGTAAGAGTTTTGGCATGTCATTACTGTATCCCCTTCCTGTGATTTGGTATTTGTACATGATTTACTATTGTTCTGCTTCTTCTATTGACTACATTATCCCCTAAACCTTTTTGTCTCCCACATCACTTACCTTCACTTGTCTGGTGAGTTACCTTATCGCGTTGATTTACAGGTTGTTTTTGCCACGTCTTTAATATGTGAATATGTGTACTCTGTTTCTTTACAGCTACCATGATTTACTTTGACACCACATCCTCATGGTTGATAGTCCTTTATTGAGTTCAGATTTTATCATGCAGCCATTGTCCTTTACACCATGCTTATGGTGGGGTGTGCTTTAGGTTTTTGGGACATACACCTATGCTCGTCGCTATGGTAGGTCTGGGTAAAGCCCGCATTCATTGTGTGATCGCCATGGTTACACAGGACACTACGTTTCCCCAGCTGATGTCATGTGATCACACTAGCTGGAGCAGCATTAGGCTACGCCCCAAATGCCTGCGCTGCACGCGCGTCTGCCAGGCTGGCAGCACATGCAGCCGAGTTCCCCGCTCTGCAGTTTTCAATAGTTATCTCAACTATTTGGATATAGTGGTCTTTCTGGATGATGGGAAGCTCGGGACACAGGTTTTCCACAAACAATGGATAGAAACACTCTGCTGGATGCCAGTAGCCATCATCCAGCTACATTGAAAAAGGGTCTTCCATACTCACAAATGCTGAGAGCGCATCACTAGCAATCCCTTGGAGGTGGATGCTGCATTAGAGAAGATGGCGGATCGCTTCAGACAAAGAGGGTATGACAATGGAGAAATAGAACAAGACTTATTAAGGCCAGAAACAATACCAGGGTGGAGCTTCTGACACCGGTCAACAAAACACAGGACATTGATCGTTTTAATTTTGTCTCAACATATAGTACATCCTCGAGGTTGATACAAAACAGTATCAGGGATAACTGGCACATTCTAAGTAACGATAAAAAAAATTGAAAAGAACTTTCAGCTGCCACCTCTTTTTTGTTATAAGAGAGGATGTACAGTAGCATGGGGGACACGCTTACTTCAAAAGATCCTGTGGATAAATACTCTACCAGAACGACCTGGCTCAAACAATCACCTGGAGTCTACAAATGCAAGGGTTGTGTTAATTGTCAATACCTTCTGTTAGGTAAAACCTATGCACACCCACACAGTGGTATTCCCATAAAAATCTCGCATTTCTTAAACTGCGAATCACGCTTCGTAGTGTACATTATTAGATGCGCATGCGGACTGTACTATGTGGGGAAAACCACAAAAATGTTGAAAGAACGAATTGCGATGCACAGGTCCTCCATCAGGAAGGCACTTTTGGAGACCACAGACCAAGATGAGTTGAAACACCAGCCAGTGGCTAGGCACTTTAAAAATCTGAAACACAGCCTGGCCACGTTCCGTTGCATGCCGATCGCACAGGCACATGTTTCAAAGAGGGGCGGCAATAGGAACAAACTGTTATTGCAAATGGAAGCAAGACTCATATATAATCTTAATACGGTGACCCCAAAGGGTATTAATGAGGACCTTAATTTGGTATGTTTTCTATAATTGGCCTTTTTTATAATTGGCCTTTCATTTACTGTAGTTCTGCTGTTCCTTACTGCATGCACATGAAACGTACAGTGCGCTGCTGCTGCTTCAGTCATTGATTGTATTATCTTCCTGCCTTTTGTCTCTGTCTCTCTATGTGTGACTCTGGGATATAGGATACTGTAGGGTAGTAGTATGTACAGATATCAGACACGGCGTGATTAAATTGTTTTTAGTTTTCTTTGTGTAAATATGTATATCCCTCGTGTGTTCACATATCCCTTTCCTTTTATGTTAGTATGTATGGTTTCTATGTTACACTGTTATGTTTGATGAGCCTTGTCCCATAGGATTGATCCAGTTTATTTATGTGCTGTAAGGGGTATTTTGGCTACATTACCAGTTGTTATTTATGGGAAGCAATGCTCCCTTTTTTTCTCTCCCCATAGTTTGCTATATCATTATCTCCATTTTTTTGTTTGATTGGTGCTTTGTTGCTGCCTGTAGATATATCACTCTTTCTGCATGCCCCATTTACTTTAGCTTGGGAATGGGCAGGTAGGTCATCTAGTGGTCATTCTGGCAGGCAGACAGGCTGCAAGACTGACCTAACTATAGGGTAGATACATAGTAGCAGTGAATGAAGGCAGATCAGTGAGGTCATTACCTTCACAGACACCCCCTCCAAGATTGCGACGGCTCATTACACACACCTGGCAGGTGATTTTTGCAGAGATTTTGCTTGTAGGTAATGTGAGCCAGGTGTGTTTGTCACATGTGGTGAGGGTATATATACTGTATGCTTGTCTGTCAGTTTGTCATTGCAACCCCTTGAGAAAGGTCCTATTCCAGGACCGAAACATCGGATTGGGTGATTTATATTTTCTATTCAGATGCCCAATACAGATTTTCATGATTACTGAATCGAGTGCAGTCTTTCTTTACCAGACGAGAGAATGGTAATGTTGTATTTATATATATATATAGCATGAGAACCAATCCAAGGACCACTAAAGAGACAGCAAACTGCACGGGGTTAATACAAAAAAGGGTTGTATTCAAAACATAAATACACATAAGCCGACGTTTCTGTCCCACATGGAGACCTTCTTCAGGTCCATGCAACCAACAAGTGATAGTGACCAAACATATATACCCCCACCCATAGTGCACCACAACATCAAAAACCAATCACCAACAAACAATCAGAAATGGCATTCAACATAGCTGTGCTCTAAGCCACATGATCCAATACCTATAAGGCAATGTGCAGTCTTAAACCACGAAAAGGGAGCAGTCAATCCTACAATCAGAGTAGCCCACTCAGACACTCACGCCCAAGTTCCCAGCGTCGAGCAGGCGGCGCGTCACATGTCAGGTATGCGCAGTAAGCATACAAGTGCTGGGAGCCAGAACGCCAATCAGGATAGGGCACCGCACACTGCAGTTGTACACAAGAGCCGTACAATGTATTCCTGGCAATGTTAGACGCCGGCAAGCAGCGTGCACATGCGCAGTGCTGAACTCTGACACTGATAATGAAGCCCACCAACCCGACACTGGTACAAGGCAGAGAAATGTCAGGCAGCTCTTGGCTCAAAATATTCACACATAGACCAACAAAAGGGAGGTTGTTCAAGGTGCCAGAACACAGTCATTTGAAGAAACCAAAACTGCATAGACAGACAAGGGAAATGTTGGGTGTACAAGGTATGTGAAGCAATGGAGAAATTGTGACATATACACATAAAACATCATAAAGAACTTGATCATAGCACAGCTATGGTTTCTTCAGCCTGACATTTCTCTGCCTTTTTCCAGTGTCGGGTTGGTGGGCTTCATTATCAGTGCACTTCCCTGTGTTGGGGCCGGTGGTGCACTTATAATACCACCCTGGTCATAGTCCTGAACAGGATAAGAAGCAACAATCAGCGGCTCCGCAACATGGTCCTGCTGCGCGGTGCGCTGCTCCTTGCGTGGATGATTCCGATATCTGACTCCTCTGGGGAGGGACCCCCAGCCAGATGATCCTTTGGGAGCAGTCTCTACTCTGCATTCTGCTATCACACTGCACTGTCTTTCAGGCAATGTCCTGCAGCATATCTCTCTCTCTATTACTATAGTGGAAAGAGTCCCTATCTTAAGGCCTTTCCCTATATCATACACATAGGATACTTCTACTGTGGCGCAGGGAACTAACTGGGCCCTGGGGGGTTACCACTGGCCTAGTCCCTGGAGCACAGCTCCATGGACACTACCTGCACCTTCATTGTCCAGGTCTTGACTCTCCATTTCCTGACCCAGCATGCAGTACTCTTTCCTCCCTCAGGAGCAATCCAGCCATCCCATTGGTTACTGTGCATCACCTGGCAGCTTCTTCCAAAGCATCATGGGAATTGTAGTCTGTCTGCTGCCCACTTAACATTGGGACCGCATGCGCATAGGGCAATGCGCATGCACAACTCTAATGGCCGCCGCAGTGGTGCCTTGCGCATGCGCGAGCTGACTGGAGGCCTCTGCAATCCCTGTGTTGGTCTGCGCAGGCGCAAGCTGAAAAAAGATGGCGGCGCCCTGCCACTGTAGCCGCCGTCGAGTCCGTCGCCCTGCCTGCAACACCCCCACTGCAATGAGGGTAAGGGGGGGGGGAAATGGGAGAGCGGGGGACCGGAGGGGACCTGGCTACATATATGTAGCCACACTTATAGTTACTGCAGAGCACTACAGCCTCTACTTCTTGTTGATGCGGCGCACTAGCAGTTGCGGAACCACAAATTCCAAATTAATGCCAAATATTTACACTTGGTATGCACGGCACCGAAAACAGAAAGTCTTACTATATATGTAAATAAATTATGTTTTCTCTATAGGTGCGAGAGAAGGGGAAGTATGCAGGATGGTAAGGTCAAAGCCAAAAAGGCAATTGAGAGTTCCCTTATTTATGTTGGATGGAATTATGTTTTGCTTGTGTTTGCTGTATAGATTGTGTACTTTTATTTTGTGGTGCTAAAATATGTTTTGACCTTGAAACATTAATTGGTTAGTGCTGTCAATGTTGTACTTCCTTCTTCATCGAATGGTATGCAAATCTCTCCCTGGAGAATTCAGTTTAGTTAGATTTTGGCATTTTGATATTGAAATTAAATTGGGAACTTAACAAAAGTCATATAAATTGGCTGTCCTTCATTAATATTCATTTAATTTGCAAGCAATGTAATAAAAAATGCTGAGAGGTTGGGACATATTTAATTTCCCCTTTTTCATTATAGATACACATTCATTATACCTGTTTATTTTGAAAATCACAATAGTGTCATTAAAAAGTAAAAGGACCGTATCCACTGTCAACATTTTAAGGGCCCAGTTACTTTGCCAAATTTGCACTATTTTGAGTTAAATCTGTTGACAAAAATACATTTATCTTTAAATCTTGCCATTTCCTTAATTGTAGATTCCCCTTCCATCTACTATATTTACCGAAACCACTTTGTAATTTGTTTCTGACTCCTCTGGCAGCAATGGGGTTATAGGACATTTTGATTTTCAGGGTGATTTACTGAGTGAAACCCAATTAACTTTTAAAAAGAACAATTAGATACAAAATCCATCATTATGCATAGAAAAAGAAGAATGCATACAGTTTAATAGTGCAGCAAGGAAGTCTGTCTGTTCACATTCACGCAGACTGTAAGTCAACAAGCCCACATTCGAGCCTTTCAGCAGGCTTGCAGGCCTAAATGTTTTAGGCAACTGATTTCAGATCATGTTGAAGTAGATCAGAGCCTATAATCCTGCCATTGAACAGGCAGCAAGTTTAAAGAAATAATGTTTTTTTTTCCTGTCAAAAATGTATAAGTAAAAATATATATACCGTATAGTCCAGCGTATAAGACGACTGGGCATATAAGACGAATGGGCGTATAAGACGACCCCCCAACTTTTCCAGTTAAAATATAGTGTTTTACATATAGCTTTATAAATATATAATTTTTTTTATATATAGTGTTCTATAAAAATATATAGCTCTCCCTGCCTGCCCAGCCCTCCCTGTCTCCAAGACTATCAGAGCGGAAACACGCCTCTTTCACCCGTCATGCCCGCCTATTACCTCCTTCTCTGCCTCTAACATCTCGCGCATGCGCCGTGGCCGTTTTTCAGCTCCCCCCACCATACTGTACCTGCGCATCATTGCGGGCTGGTGCCGAACGTGGCCGTGCACCAGCCCATCCTAGCCGCATTTTCCCCTCCCCCTTCCTTTCCCCTCGCGGCACCTGGTTTTTCCACTCCGCTCCACGCTCCCAAAAATAAAATACCCCCTTACCTGCAGCCTCCTTCGGGGATGCCTGGCGTCTTCGGGGATGCCTGGCGTGCTCGGGATGCCTGGCGCACGTGACCGGCGCCCGGCTGACGCACGGCACACCGGAAAAAATAAACACCGCACTTTGCCGGCGTATAAGACTATACCCGGCGTTTAAGACGACCCCCGACTTTAGAGAAGATTTTGCAGGGTTAAAAAGTCGTCTTATACGCCGGAATATACGGTACTTACAAATGACAAAATTGCATTATGTTGGAGAGTGATTCAACATATCAGTCAAATATTGTTGATAGTGGTTCAATGCTGTAGTGGCCAAATAACATAATTATGGATTCTGTTTTTATCAATTTAATGACTTGATTACATGGGGATAATTAAGCACTACCATATAAAAAGCACAATTGATTTGAATTTGATTTTCCATGCATTAGCACCGAATCAACATTATAACACTTTATTGAGTACACTCCCATATGTGTACTATGGGACATAACTTGTCTCCATTGATACTGTCAGGTACAGTAATCATACATGTAGATCCAGAAGCTGCAACATGACATACAGTAAACCATGGAAAGTAATAAGGAGTAAGTGAGAACACAGAATCTTTGTATACCCTTAACATAGTTGAACATGTGGAATTGTAGCAAAATTCGAATCATGTCATTCCAGCATTAAGCAAAACTATTAAAATACATATACTGTATCTCTCTTTTCTAAGACTCTCTCTTCTCTACTCTCCTTTAAAATCAAATGTATCAGTGAGATGGGAGAAATTGCATCAAAAAGATACGGAAATATGGAAAGGGCTTGCAAATTAGATGTACAGTATTTTGAGACAATTTGTCTGCATAGATAATTCTTAATGAATATGGTGATTAATGAGTACATGGTGGGTTCTTTTTATTGGAGTTCTCACGAAATAAAAATGGTGTTGTACATTATATTTGTAAATTTACGTTACAAAACCCTGATAGGAGAAAAGCATTGGACTTTATCTAGTACCTTACCATTATTTATTGTATGCACAATATTCTTTTTAAATTCATTCTTCTAATACAGTATTTTTCAATATAAAGTAAAGGTTTTTGTGTGTGACAATTTGAGTGCATAGCTGAAATAGTTAATGAAATTAATTAAATAGGGTTTGCAAGCTTTCATGCAGTATTAAAATTAAAGATAGATTTAATGGTGAGACTGCAGAACAGATGCTTTGAAAAAGATATACAACTGAAACAGTAAAAGGCAAAACAAGGTTTTTACTCAGAAGATAAAAAAACGGATATTACTACTTAGCAGTACTGTCAATTCAGAAGATAAGCGACTGACTAAGCTTTAGATAAAACTACCACTTAATAATTGTGCATCTGGTTGTCAATGTACTGCAGTTTAGTTTGCAGAGACACAGATGTGGTTCTACTTCAAAGGCAAGAGATGAGTCAATACTCCTATATCAACAGATCACAGTTGGCATGGCCATCATGTTTGTGCTTTATTTAGAGGAACAGCAAAACACTTGCAACATTGTAGGTGGCAGCATAGTGATATTAATGAAAGAGATGATATATATAGCTATATATAGCAGTGACTGGTCCAGCTATCTCTCTACCTTCCCCTGTCATGTAAGTTCTAATAAGATGTAGACAGTGACGGGCTATCCTTTGGGGTTTTCCCCCTCCTCATGCTGAATTCCTGAGTGACTGGAGTGGAGTTGACACAAGGATCTGTGATAGCCAATGGTGGTACAGATACTGGGCCCTCCCTGTTTGATTCGCAGGAAGGAAGTGCCTAAATTGTAGCTTGAAGTTCAGCCCCATTAGGGGCAAGAGCTTCAGTTAGTGTGTGCAGTTGGTTCCAGCCTGCCCCTGCGTGGGGTAGGAGCTTGCAGTGTCTCCTCCTGGCCGGGAGTGATACATGCGCTCAGCTCCTCATGGGCTGAAGTACTAATCTAATCCAGCTAGGCCACATTGTTACCCACAGGCCAGTACCATCCAGAAGCCAGGGGTCTACCCTATCCAATTGAGGCATATGCTGCAATAACACCATCAGTGGCTGCTGAAATTAAGAACGTCCTCATTTGTTCTTCTGGCTCCGCTGCAGTCTGTATGGAGGGAGGTAAACGAGAGTAAGGACTGTCATAGCGGGGAACCCCTTCAGTCATGCTGAAGGTGCTGACACCGAGAAGAAAAGTACCAGAGGGATTCCTAAAAGTCTGCCATGTACCCTCACACCATCGCGGGAAACTCATCTCTCCTGTACCACGCAGGTAACCAGCACTACACCGAGCAATTGCATAGCCATAATCTCCTAGAGTGGGAGGGGGGGGGGAACATCACACACACACACACACCACGCACACACACACACACACACACACACACACACACACACACACACACACACACACACACACACACACACACATATATATATATATATATATATATAACAATGGAAAGAAAAAGAAAAGCGTCCCAACTCTGCACTCAAGTATACTCAGAACAAATATCAAAGAAAATTAATTGGACCCCTTAATTGGAAGATCTTTACCCTTTGGACATTTTACTATCACAGTGTGGCATGGTTTGTCTCATGGACTATGGTAACTGATGTGAACTGTTAACCATTGTTGATCCCATACTAACAGTCTCTTTTTGGTACTGTGCCTGGTTTGCCTTGATTATACCAACTGCATTTACGGTGTATGTATATAATATATGTATTTGACATCAGCATGTATTAGGCAATTTGCTGCATGTGTTATCTATGCTTGCTGTGTGGCTTTATATTTACATGGGGTGAGGCCGGCCATGTAGGTTCAAGGGGTTATTGTTAACCCCTTGTTCTACATATATTTTGTGCTTATAGGCTTTTTTTCCCTTGCCTTGGGTATTAGGGGTCCATCAGTATCTTCATAGGGGATTTCCCTTGGCTGATACATATTCTATCACAGGAGAATGTCAGTGTTTGTTTTAATATTTTTTGTATTATATGTTTGATTATTTGTGCTGTTTAATAAATCATAATTTTCTTTGATATTTGTTCTGAGTATACTTGAGTGCTGAGTTGGGACGCTTTTCTTTTTCTTTCCATTGTTATATTACTTTTAGTCCCTAGCACCGTTAGTGGTTATTATATTACTAATTTAAGTACTCATTATTTGCTTAGTCTTTTGCAGGCAGTTTGTCTTGTTGTAATATATATATATCTCCTTCCCTATGACAATGGGAACTATGCGTGCTGACTTTACCTGTGGCTAACGGCAGGCCTAAGCCTCCGCTGCTGGGAGCCAAGGTGAGCTCTCGCCCTTCTCGGTACAGCGCCTTCACCTAATGAGGGATCCCAACGCAGGCAGGATAACCCTTATCAGGGATCAATACAGTGATAGTAACACACACACACAGGTATAATATAACTGTTATTACTAGCACGCTAATAAGAAGAACAACCACCACAAAACATCCCCACAATGCAATGACCCAAAAAAATGTTCACCACCCTGGTGGGGTTCCCCCAAAGTACTGAGAGGCCTGGGCACCTAACCACCCTGGTGTCCAAGGACAAGGCGCACCCAAAGAGTATGTGTGGAGTAGCGCGACCCCTGTGTAGAGTCGTTGGTGCACGATTGTACCTTCCTGGTCTCAGGCCAGACTAGGATATATGGGAGATCCTGGATCAGCAGAGCCGCAACGTGATCCCACAACACGGGGTTCGCCAAATCCCCTCTCTCCTTACAGGATGTGTCCAAGTCTTGAGGGAGCTCCAGTTGGAGTGTCTCCCTTAATGTCTATAGTACGTCCACCGACGTAGCAACACTCTCTATTGCAATGCTAGGTTGAGCGTCCCTATCTGGATCCTTCCCTATAATTACTATAACTATGGTGGCCCTAGACCTAACTGGGACCTGCTGGAGATTCTGGCCTAGTCCAGGAAGTACTGACACCCGGACACTACCTTCCTCCTTGCTTTCCCTGTCAATACTGAGCTCTCACTGCCTTCGTGCCAAAACGGTATATCTCTTCCTTCTTTGCACACCCCCTAAGGCTGCTGGGGCATTCAGTCCCTTGAGGAGCCATTTTACTAAATGGCTGCCACAACCACAGCATTCTCTGTGCATGCGCTAATACCAAAATGGTGACCACGAAGCCGGAGTCACATGGTATTTCAGCCATTGAGATCGTGGGAACCAATTCCACACTCTGATTGGCTGTAATACCTTGTGACACCGGCCATCTTGGATTTAGTGACGTCATCTTAAAGGCAAATGAAGCACAGCCATTCTGATTGGCTGGCATCATTCCCTTTAAGTGACGTCATGTCAAAAAAATAAAAATAAAGTCGGAATATGGTTTGAACAGCCAATCAGGTGGCTGTTAACTATTTTGAGGCTAAATGTGACATCACAAGCCATATTTAAGGCCGTGACGCCTCATTTGAGCCCAAGAAGACGACGGGACAACATCGGTTAGGATTTAACATGGGGTATTTTGGATTGACAGATGAAGAAAGAAGATAAAGAAGATGAAGAAATTGTTACAGATGAAGATAGAAGAAGGTTAGTAAAGAAAGAAAAAAAGAAGATTGGGGTACCTGAGCCGGATCTTCATGGCGGATGGCATCGGATGCTGTTGGAGGCCTTCAAGGTACATCAGATTCCTGTTACCCCGGGAGTCGGAGGGCCACCGCTTCTAATGGTAAGTAATATATTCAATGTTTGTAAATGTCTCTTTTTACAGGTTTATTCTTTGGATGTGTTTTTTGATTTTTTGGGGGAGGCACATTGACTGATAATATATTAATCTGTACCTCTTTAGGGTACAGATTAATACATTATTATGCCGATATTTGGGGGGCATTTCTCGCTTGGTATTGCTGTTGATTTTTTGCATTTCATTTATTATGTGGATGTGATTGATTGTTTTTTCATGCTTAATGTAATTAAAGGTTTGCGATTGGTGTTCGTTTGTACTTAATGTTATATTATGTTAGCTAATGTGTTTTATGGTTAATTCAGATATTGTTAGAATTTCTTTCTTTCTATTTTACTGTTTAAATTCATTAATGTTGGAGTAATTCATTGTTTGGATTGGTTAGTGTTACTATTCAATTTGAGTTGGTTTCGGATTTAATTGTTTTGATTGGTTAATGGTTTAATTAATTCATTGTTTATGTTGTTAGTGCTTAGATTGATTGGATTAGCTGGCTACTGTTTGTATTTAGCGAAGTGTGTTTTTTTGGAGTTTAGTTACGTTTTATTACTGTGTGTCTTGTGTATTAATTTATTGTCATTAGGGTGCCCATTGAGTGCTATAGAGGCTTATCATGCCCATATTATTATTATATGGGTATAATGTACCACTATACTACTCAATGGGTATAGGGTGAGTATAGTCAGTCCGGGGTGGGTGCTTATCGGGTCAGGGTGGGTTAACCCCTTAATGACTTTAGCGGTTAGTAACCGCTAAGGTGATTAAGGGGTTAGGGGCCATTAGAATGTATTTATTTTGTATATATGCTTTCTGGCAACGGAGGACAGAGGGACCTGCTGTTGTGGTAAGTATAACTTTATTTATTTACTTTATTTATGTATTCTAATGCAGTGTTTAATAATGGGCAAATAATCTATTATCCATATCTGGATAATAGTTATTTTGCCCATTACTGTACTGTATAAGTTGGGGGGGGGGCGTGTATTGATGTTTTTTTAAATATTTATTAATATACATTTGTTTAATAGTGTAGATGTGCAGGGGGTCTCCGGAGCTGAACCACGTTGGTTTCAGGTCCAGGGACCCCCTGCTTCCCAAGATACAGGCCCCATTATGGGGTGCCGGTATCCCTCTGCATTGAAATGTCCCGCGTCACGTGACCGGGACATTTCCTTGCATAGGAGATACCGGCACCCCATAAAGGGTCCTGTATCTCGGGAAGGAGTGGGTCCCTGGACCTGAAACCAACGTGGTTCAGCTCCGGAGACCCCCTGCACATCTACACTATTAAACAAATGTATATTTAAATAAATAATTTTCGGGCGACATTTCCGCTGGGAGAGGCGGCTCTCTCAGAGCAGCTCTCTCTGCAGCAGAAATGAATCGCCAGTTTAGGCCTTTTCAGAGGCTCGATGCTGTCGCTGGCAGCAACTCACCCGTTTTGGGCATTTTGCTATCACTGGTAATCGAGCCTTTCTGAATACCGTGATAGTAACACCCAAAAAAACGCCATTTTACATTCCCTGGCGATTTTTTTTATCAACCCTCTCTGAATAAGGCCCTTAGTGTTATTAGTCTTTTGATTTTGGTCATACTGTAGCATTGTAATGGATTTTGTTTATTTATGAAGAGTTTAATTTATATATTTAGTTTTTCTTAGGGTAGCCTTTTGTGGGTTAATCATTTATTTATTTAGTCTGCTAGGGTATGTACTTTTCCCATGCTTTCTTCATTATTTCTCTGAGTATTTGCTGATTACTGTATATACTAGCCATTTGCAGCTAATAGCCAGTTCCCTTGTTCTTTAATTAGGATTTTTTTCAGTGTGTTCTCTCTTATATGTTTTTTAATTGTTTATGTATTTAATGTGTTAAATTAAAATTCAATCTTTGATTATTTTGATACATTTTGTGTATTTGCGGTTATTAGCAGCTGATGAGTGTTGAGTGTTAACCCCTTGTTTGCCTATGTCCGCGCGGTGCCTGTGTGTGTGCAAGCGACGTGCATCATCCGTGTCGTCACGGGATGCGTCACAGGGGCAGAGCCTGGGACCGGCCCTTGGTGTATTTTCTTTCCATGTGGTGTGTCACCTGTGACGTCACGGGGTGCTTCACAGAGGTGGGGCCTGAGCCCGATCCTGACAGTACCCTCTCCCTTCAGGGGCGACCTCCGGGCGTCCCAGGGATGTATTAGAAGGAAACCTCTGATGAAAGGCCTGAGTGAGCCTAGAGGCATGTAATTGATCTCGAGGGATCCATGAGCATTATTCGGGGCTTAAGTCCCTCCAATGGACTAGATACTGGAGTTTTCCCCTGAAAAATCTAGAATCAATGACTGACTGCACTTCAACCTCTTGCTGTCCTTACACTAGAAGAGGCTGAGGGGTTGGCGCTGGAGCTGGTGACTGGGGGGGCCAATGAACCTAGGGGCCAATTTAGCGGTGGGTACCTTCAAATGGATAATCTTTGTAGAAGGCCATACCTTCCAGCATGGGTTATAAGTGGGAATATCGCGACAATGCTGATCTTCCTGTCTCTTCTGCATGGACACTGCTTTTTTGAGGTTGTCCTGAATCCTTCCCCAGGACTCCTGAAGTTGTGGGATCCTGTTTTCTGCTGCTGGTACCCCAGAACTGGGAACCTGTAGTAGGAAGAGCTGAAGGATGGAATCCATAGTTAGTGAAGAAAGGTGACTTCTGTTTCGACTCATTTCGTAGGTTGTTGTGGAAGAACTCAGCCCAGGGCAGGAAGTCCGTCCAATATTTCTGGGTGTCAGAGATAAAGCACCGAATGAATTGCTCAAAGGATTGGTTGGCTCGCTCTGTTTGACCATTTGTCTGCGGATGGTAGCCGGAAGAAAAGTGAAGAGAAATGCCTAGTTGTTGCCAAAAAACCTGCCAGAATTTAGAGATTATTTGGGAGCCTCGATCCGATACAATGACTGGGGGCACTCCATGAAGGCGAAAAATTTACTTGATGAAAACTTCGGATAGGTTAAGAGTGTTAAGTAGGCCTTTAAGAGGAAGGATATTATTATTATTATTATTATTAATGAAATGGGCCTGTTTGGAAAAAAGGTCGACCACCACCAAAATAGTATTCTTCCCGTTAGACACGATGAAGTCCATGGAGAGATGAGTCCATGGTCAATCTGGGATTGGAAGTGGTTGAAGCAAGCCTGTTGGTCTGTTACGGGGAGCATTATTTTTCTCACAAGTAGCTCATGTGGTGACAAAATCCTTGATGTCTTTGCGCATCCCTGGCCACCAGAATGTCCATTCCAGAAGATCGATCGTCCTCCTAGTACCTGGATGACGGTAGCTTTTTGACGAATAACCCCATTACAGTACCTTCCTTCGAAATGTTGGTGCCGTGAATAAGCATCCTTATGGCACATTGAGACCCTCCGGAATGTGAGATTGAGCTTGAGTGATGTCTTGTAGTGAGTCGAAGGTGTTAGCTGAGAGGATACACGCTGAGGGAAGCATAGTCTCTTGCTGATCCTCCGCCTTGTCCTCTATCAAAAATTGTCGTGAGAGAGGGTCTGCTTTTAAAATAATGACCAGCGGGCCTGTCATATAGTAAATTCTTGTGACTGTAAGTATGGTGACAGGATTTTCCGTACCTTCGAGCAAATGCCTCCATTCTTCTAAGGCCATCTTGATTGCCAGGAGTTCGCAATTGCTGAAATCGTAATTCTGCTCAGCGGATGAATTTTTTTTGGAAAAAAAAGCGCACGGATGAAGTGGTCTGAGGAGTCTTTCATTGGGACAATACCGCTCCAGCCCTGACATCAGAAGCGTCCACCTCGAGTGTGAAGGGCAATGCTGGATCAGGATGCACAAGAACGGGGGCTGACACGAAGGTAGTCTTCATTCTTTTGAATGCCTGAATGGCTGCATGGAACCAAAGCACAGTGTCAGCTCCTTTATGTGTCAATGTCGTAATAGGTGCCTCCACGGAGGAACATTTTTGGATGAATCTGCGATAGTAGTAAGCGAAACCCAGGAACCGTTGCACAGCTTTGAGAGTCGTGGGATGAGGCCAATCTCCCACCACCTTCACTTTGGCTGAATCCATGGCAAGGCCAGTGTCAGAGATGATATATCCCAGAAAAACGTCATGGTCTGGTGGAACTGGCATTTTTCCAATTTGGCAAATAGGTGGGTTTCCTGTAATCTTTGAAGCACCCGTTTATTGTTTCCCTAATGTTCCTGTACGGTCTTGGAGAAGATCAATATGTTATGAAGGTAGACGGTCACGTATTGATCGAGGAGATCTCTAAAAATTTAATTTACGAAGTCTTGGAACACTGTGGTTGCATTGCAAAGTCTGAAAGGTATCACAAGATACACATAATGTCCGTCCCGAGTGTTAAAGTCTGTCTTCCACTCATCCCCCTGATGAATTCTTACCAAGTTGTACTGTATGCTCCTCGTAGATCTAATTTAGTAAAATGGTGGACCCCTGTAGTATGTCGAAGAGCTCGAAAATCAGCGGTAACAGATACCAGTTCTTGATTGTGACCTTATTGAGACCCCGGTAATTGATACAGGGTCTGAGTGATCCATCCTTCTTTTTAACGAAGAAGAAACCTGTACCTGCGGGTGATGAGGATTTGCAAATAAATCCCCTCTTTAAATTCCTTGGATGTACTCTTTCATTGCCCTGGTCTCTGGAGGTCACAAAGGATAGGAACATCCACGTGGGGGAATAGTGCCAGATTGATAGGACAGTCGAATGCCCGGTGAGGTGGCAGTTCCTCAGCTTGGATACATCTCGAAATTCTACGTAGATGTCAGGTAACTGAGGTTTTACCTGTTCCGGTACTGATACCCCAGCTAGACTTACGGAAGGAATTGAGCAATTCTTAAGGCACTGAGGACTCCACTGGAGAGGCAGCGACTCAGTCCAGTCTATGCGGGGATTATGTAGTTGGAGCCAAGGTAGGCCCAAATGACATAAATTGAAGGCGTATGAATGGCATCTTCTCGGTGTTACTTTTTCCAGTCTGTGATAGAAAACGAATAGTTTGAAGGGATAAAAAGGCGGGTTTTAAGGGTCAAGCATCAATGGCTTCTAGTCCTTGTATATCAAAGGAATCTTGTTTCTCTCTGCATACCCTTGATCAACAAGTTCCCACCTGACCCGGAGTCCAGAAAGGCCCGTTTGGTGGTCTTAAATGTGTCCCCGAGTAGTGTGATGGGAATGAAGATCCTGGTTGACAGTTTGGGAGGAGAAGAAGATATGGTTCCCAGTGTGACCCTCCCGGCTCTCACTGGGACTTGGCGTTTCCCGACTTAAGAGGACAAGCAATTACCAGGTGTCCGGTGTTCCCGCAGTAGAGGCAGAGACCGGCGTGGCATCTGCGCTGTGTCTCGCTGGCTGATAACCTGTTACCTCCAAGTTTCATAGGTTCTTCCAATGCCGGGAAGGGATGGTCAATGACTCATAAGGAACAACTATGAAGAAGCTGCGTACCTTGGCACCACGAAGACTGTCAAATGCTGAAGAATGCGTACCAAAGTAAGGAAGTGTGGCTGAAGCTGGTTCGAGGTGTCAAAAAGGTTTTAACCTTGGCATCAGTTTCTCTCGGTTCTCCTCTCAAGAAGTAGTTGAGCCATCAGAATACATAGATCGACGAGCTCCTCTAGTTCAGTGGGACCTTCCTGTGCCACCAGTTCGTCCTTGAGATTTTCAGACAAACCTTGCCAGAAGGCCACAGGCAAGGCTTTGTCTTTCCAGCCAGTCTCGGTGGCTATGGTTTGAAATTCGACCGCTTACCGGGCCACAGGACAGCTACCCTGGAAAATATTCAGAAGAGGCAGCAGTTACCTTGCATCTGGGGGTATCGAATACTCTGTGGAATTCCTTGGTGAAGCGTGTACTATGTAGATATGAAAATGTACCAAGAGAGGCACACAGAAGGATCCCTTTTTAGGCGCACTGCAGACCTTTATAAAATAATGTGGTCAGGGGTGAAAAAAGTGTGTATAATCTAATTTTATTAGTGAAAGTGTGATAAAAACAGTATATGTTATCTTGATATACTAATATACTGTGTTAAAAATAGACACTGGAAGGTCTATGTGATCTACTATAAACACCCTGTAGATACTGGTGGCAAAGTAGTCCTGACTACTGTGAGACTATTGTTGCTCAGAGTAGTATCGCAAAACGTTAGTGGTTTAGTCCGACTGCATCTCTTAAATTTATTCAAATAATGATGGCTCAGATTGATGGACCAGGTAGATAGTGAGAGCGTACTGTTTGCTGCCTGGTGATTTCGTATATTGATCACCTTATTGCTACGTATGTCTCTAAATAATACTCTGCAGCTGCGTTGCTGGATAACCTTTATAGTGCAAAATGTGGTCAAGGTAAGTGAAGATGGGTTAATATCTCCCTTAGTCGCTAATTCTATTCATAAAGGTATCCAGTGGTACTTAAGGTACATATAATCTCAATCACCTCACTCCTAAGCAGTGTTGATACCTGTTAGTGTTCACGCAGTGATTGCCACAAGTAGGCTGAACCTGTTTTATGTTCTATAATACAATAAATCTGAGTCATTAGGGAAAAACATTCATGGATGGATATAAGTATAGTTATCTGTCTCCCGTTTGTGACAGATCAATAGTGATACTAGATCTAGCATGAAAACGGATCCATGCATAAAATCAAATTTGTGACCATACGTTCCTAGTGGTATATTGCGTATCCAGTGAAGGTAGAGTTGGTTTCTATAGGTGTTGTCATCTAGCTTGGCTAAATGATCTATGAATACACTGATGTCTTGTTTGCCGCTACGGGCCAGTGAATTAGGCTGGAGGTGGAACGAGCTATTGGCTCAAATGCTGCTACAGGCATGTAGTCTATGGAGATGTTGTTATTTTCACATGGAAAAGAAATGTGTATTGACACTCTGCTACAAGGTTAATAGTTGATGTAATGTCTGATCACCGTTTATCAGCAGTGTGTTTAAGCTGGAAACGGGACAGGATTTTAGCTCAAAAACTACTGCAGCTGTGTAGTGTACAGTGATGTTATTGTATCCAGCAACGGTGAGCTGTTTCCACACGGAGAAAGGATGTGTTAATACTCTGTTACATATGTCTAGAGAATTGGCAGAGTAGTTATGTGCACAGGGATGTATACAGTCTTTTGTTTTACATATCCCCTGTAGCGGCTATTTGTATTCTAAAGCGGGATCTCATTGCGCATGCGTCAACTCCGGTTAGGGTGGCTGCGTGTGCTGTAATATTCACAATGTGAGTCAGGATAGAGGCTAGTTATCATGCCTCTCACAGCATCACTTGGTGAGTATCGCTGGACGATTTATGGATATCAATTCTATACACGTTTAGAAACATTTTTAGCAGCCGTGGAACACCGCGGTACTCAATGGTTTCACTTTTGCCTAGAAACCGCGTGTCTGGAGTTGTTTGCGGCTGGGCAGTATACCGCGCCAGAAGCGCAGCAGTTTCCCTAAAGGGAACGGGACAGATTTTAACTTTAGTAAGGCGCAGTTTGTGGTGTTTACATGGGCTACAGAGAAATAGGGATCCTGGTGTTCCAAACGCTAATTTGGCTGAAACCGTAGTAGATAGATAAGTTCTGTTCACAGCTTAGTAGAGTATATAACAGCTGCATAGAGCACTGCCCTGTGGCAGTGCTAACACCTCTTTAAATGGGTGTATCAGGTAAGAGATGCATATCATCGGGTATGTGCTGAGTTTACAGCACAGATGTAAACAGTGTTAAACAGTACTCAGTGTAGCTACAGGTAAGTTTAGATAGATGCTATCGGCAAAGACCAACAACACCTATAGAAACCAACTTTACCTTCACTGGATACACATTATACCACTAGGAACGTATGGTCACAAATTTGATTTTACGCATGCGCAATAGGATCCGTTTTCATGGTAGATCTAGTATCACTATTGGTCTGTCACAAACGGGAGACAGATAACTATACATATATCCATCCATGAATGTTTTTCCCTAATGACTCAGATTTATTGTATTATAGAACATAAAACAGGTTCAGCCTACATGTGGCAATCACTGCGTGAACACTAACAGGTATCAACACTGCTTAGGAGTGAGTTGATTGAGATATATGTACCTTAAGTACCACTGGATACCTTAATGAATAGAATTAGCGACTAAGGGAGATATTAACCCATCTTCACTTACCTTGACCACATTTTGCACAATAAAGGTTATCCAGCAACGCAGCTGCAGAGTATTATTTAGAGACATACGTAGCAATAAGGTGATCAATATACGAAATCACCAGGCAGCAAACAGTACGCTCTCACTATTTACCTGGTCCATCAATCTGAGCCATCATTATTTGAATAAATTTAAGAGATGCAGTCGGACTAAACCACTAATGTTTTGCGATACTACTCTGAGCAACAATAGTCTCACAGTAGTCAGGACTTCTTTGCCACCAGTATCTACAGGGTGTTTATAGTAGATCACATAGACCTTCCAGTGTCTATTTTTAACACAGTATATTAGTATATCAAGATAACATATATTGTTTTTATCACACTTTCACTAATAAAATTAGATTATACACACTTTTTTCACCCCTGACCACATTATTTTATAAAGGTCTGCAGTGCGCCTAAAAAGGGATCCTTCTGTGTGCCTCTCTTGGTACATTTTCATATCTACATAGACCCACTCCCTAGGCAGCACGCCTCTACCATCAAGGGGTTTAGAGCGAGGTTCCTCTGCATTGTTATCTGAAGCGTGTACCAGTATTTTACGGCCTTAGCTCCAAGATGGGCAAAGCCCACGCCAAAGCGTCATCCGTTAGCAAATATACAATGTATGCCACCTTAGAGCGCTGAGACTGAAAGCGGTATGGAAAGACTTCAAAGTGAATAGAACATTGGTTCAAAAAAACGTGGAAGCCCAGGGGGTCGCCGCCGTTTCGGTTGGGAATAGGCAGTCGTGGTTCGGAAGCTGCGGTCATAGAAATGGGTGCTGGGACAGGAGTCGCTGGGGAGGCAGAGTGAGAGGAGTCATGTTGGGTCTGGTCAGTAATGGCTAGCACTGAGTATTGGAGTAGCTGCATATGTTGGTCATTTTGTGCCAGGTACTTTTCCACTTTGTCAAACATGTAGGCATGTGCATTCAAAAGTTTACCCAATTCAGCGGGGTCCATGTTTGTGGGGCTGAGCATACTTTAACAGCTGCTCACCACAACCTGGATGGGACCATGTGGCTGAGGTGGGGATATTAGTAGCCACGACCTACAACCGCGTAACCACGTCCAGAGGGCAGAGTAATGGTCAGATGGCCTAGTAAGGGTTTGGAGAGGTCTGGATAGTAGTATATACTCACCATGGTCAGGGATTGGAGAGAGTAGAATCGTCATTATCCGTAGCCGTGGTCAAGGAGGAGAGAGGGTGGAAGTCCAGAAGCGAGCTGAGGTCAAGGGGTCAGAGAAGGCAGAGGTCCAGGTACGAGCTGTGGTCAAAACGGGAAGCAAAACAAGACAAGGCAAGTTGCTTGAGGCAAGCACATGATACACAAACATAAGTTTATGTTCAGCCAGTTTTTAGGAGGGCTGGCTGAGCATTTAAAGGACAGGCAGCCAATGGAATGGCAGCACACAGCTGCAAGGTATCGAATGCAGGACAGCCCACAGCTGCATGGTAATGAGTAGTTAGACGTATGTTGTCCACTGATAGGCCAGAGCAGAATGCACTACAGGTGCAGCTGATGAGTGTTACTCCTTGTTTGCCTGTGTCCACATGGCGCCTGCGTGTAGGTAGCATGCGATGTGCATCACCCGTGTCATCAGGAGACACGTCACGGGGCGGAGTCAGGGACCGGTCCTTGGTGTATTTTCTTTCAAGTGGTGCGGCTAGGTTGTAGCTGATGCGCGTCACCGTGACGTCACGGGGTGCCCCACAGAGCCCGATCCTGAGTACCATGACAACAGTACAATTTAAACCCGCTTACAAAGGGGTAATATAGTATTATGGCCAAAATCAATGTATGAAAAGGATGCTTTCAGACAATTGTGAGATGTTACCTGTTATTTGGAATTGACAGCTGACCTAACTGCCAATTTTAAGAAAGAATTAGATCACATCTTACAGGAGGCATTCTCGCTTGGTACCATCTCAAATAAGAATAAGAATGACCTGATTTCCAAACATCCTATTGTACACACTTTCTACCTTCTTCCGATTTTCACAAAAATTTGAAACATCCTCCATTGCCGGCCAACAGTGGCAGGAATAGGTGGCCTCTATGAACCTATTAGTACATTTTTGGATATTTTTTTGCAGCCATTGGAGGAGTTCTTGCCATCTCATCTTCGTGACACAATGGATGTCCTGCCTAGGCTCGATTGCGTCACGGTAGATGCCAACACCATAATTGCAACATGTGATGTAGAGGCACTGTATACCTCCATTCACCATCAAGATAGACTCAGGGCCACTAGGTTTATTCTATCAATGTTGCAGTTGAGTCCAAATCTAATCGACCTTTTGATGGAGCTCTAGAGATTTGTGCCGACACATAATTATTTTGTTTTTAAGAACAAATTTTACCTTCAGGTAAGGAGTACGGCCATGGGGGCAACCTGTGCGCCTTCATACACTAATTTGATTTTAGGTTGGTGGGAGCATGAGATCGTTTTCAGTGAAGCCAATCAGGACGTCACAAAACATGTGTTGCTGTGGTTGGATATCCTGTCGCTCCTAAACTGATTCTTCTTTGTGGAGAAATGCTTTGATGACCTGGTCCTGGTGTTCTGCTTCTATTACATGTTTCAGTGTTCAATTCCCATGTGTCCCTATGGTTAATCTCTGCTACTTTATATATACAGTATATATATATATATATATATATATATATATATATATATATATATATATATATATATATATATATATATATATATATATATATATATATATATATATATATATATATATATATATATATACAATAATACTGAGTAAAGTTATGGTGAGTAAAAAAAGTGACAAAAACCCTCCACAGGAAAGCAAGGAAACGGTGGTTTTCTGGGTATGCACCTTAACCCTGGCTGTGCTCAAAGCTGTGACCATGCAGCAAGCTTAAGCCTATAGGGAACCATGTTAAAAATGGTTTTTGAGGCAAAAAGTGACACTGTGTGCTCATTTGCATGTCATTTCCCAGAATCCCTTGCTGCAGTGGAAGTGCTGTATGCTGTGTGATAATGGGGAAAGGCGGGGTTGCAGAATCAGTTGCAGCATTGTCAGTATTTGAGTATTTCATTAATAGGTATATCTTTTTTGTTTGCTGCATCAGTTCTCATTGTTTTCTTTTTTTGGGGAATTGTTAGGCAGGGTATGATTATTATTTTTATATCATTTTTTTCCCTGTTTGCCTTTCTCTTCCCCCTTTATTTTTGGTAATATATTATTTTTCCTGGCTGTATACTGGGTCATTGATTATATACTTTTCCTCCATGCCACAATCCATCATATATCTCTCTATTAGGCATTCATGCCAGTAAGGATTTATAATATTTTGTATTACTTTCAAGGGTTATATTAAACTACTTTTGTGTTACAATTTATATTCATTTAAACACATTCTAGTTTTTTTGAGGTAAAATAGAATTCATTCACTAGATTAACAGTCCCCCTTTTATCCAATATATTTTTGATATATATATTTTGTTAGGCTGTCTTTAGTATATTCATGTTTTTAAGTTAGTGTGTCTTGCTGTTATTCCAATAAAATCGTGTTCATTTTTCTGACTCGGCAGTGCATCTGGTTCTTGCAATATAATCTTTATTAGTAGATTTTCTTTAGGTGTAATTTAGAGTGCTAACGAGGGGGTTGTCTTTGTCCTTTTCATTTGTGTGTTCTATATATATATATATATATATATACACAGAAAGATGACTGCGCTCAACAGGTACTAATGATATAAGTGTATAAGTACTAGTAAGCACTGTAGATTAGCATAAATGATCGACTATACATTAAATGAATATAATTTCAATAGCTGAATTAATACTGGTATTCACTGAACATGCTATAAAAAATGTATGTGATTTTAGACCAATGTATATTAAAGCAAAAATAGCTGAGACCCATAAAGCATACTTAAGAATACATATATAATAGTGGTATAAATGTGAAAAGCAAATGATTGTTTAATGATTAAAATAAATTTAAAAAAATAAAAATAAAAAATACAAAAAAAATTTAAAATTTAAAAAAAAAAAAAAAAAAAAAAAAAAAAAATATTTTTAAAAAATATAAAAATGTAAATATGAAAAAAGGGGCTCAAAAATAGGATCTGGCAGCTCTCCACAAGGACCAACGACTTCCCATAAATCTGTGAACAACAAGAAAAGAAAGCGCCCGATCCTAGTGCAACATGAAAAATACACTTTTAATAAAAATAGATTAGGTCCAACATAAATGCACTCACAAACAAAAAATCAATAAAAGCATGTAATGAGTATACTCATTCGCCTCCGTGTGCTGCTATGGCGCCATTGCTGTATGCTCTCTCTCAAGTAGGATGTCAGCTGCTTCTGCCGTCTTTACTGAGTGCAGGAACTGTGCATGCCTCTGGAGCCGTGACCCGGAAGTGTAACAGTCTCTTTGGTAAACCGGATGCCAGGATCGTGGATATTTGTCCCCGTACAATGTAATAACGGGCGAGGTACTAAGTCCTTTTAAAGTCCACACCAGGAGATTATCCTGTACCTGTACCTTCGCTGGCTAGCCGCTCTCATAGAGAATAGGGCCCCGGTCTTCCCGCAACCATCTAGTGGAGATCGCTATTGGGGCTCTAACCCGGAAGTGATGGCGTGCCCTCTAGCCAAACCGGATGTGTTTTAGCGAATGTATAGCCCCGCTGTTACCTACAGAGAACCGGCACGTTCCAAATGTCCTGGCCGTGTCCAGGCACAGCAGACAAAGTAAAAAAGGCTGCGAATGAGTACTATAATAAAATCTGTTCTAAATACCAGTATAGAATCCTCCCTACGCGTTTCTTCACTCTTAGGGTGAGAGAGGACCTGGCACCTACTGTGGTTCTTGTACGACAGACAGAGGAGCATACTGTTCTGTACTGGTTTTTATACCTACACGCTCATTTAATTTTCCATTCTGTACGTGCATATTTACCTTTTTTACATAAACGTATTTTTTATATACTACACTATGAGGGTTTTGTGCTTTCTTCTTTTTTTTAATCTATTTAGCTGGCGTTACCCTGACCTCAGCTTTTCCATTATAGCTGCAGACCCTCTATCTACAGAGAAGTTTTCCACTATTTTTTGCACTGTGGTGCCAATTTATTTTACATCACTTATATGGTTGATAACTCAGAAGTATACAGTATGTTAAACAGTTTTTGTTTAACTGTGTTCTATATTTTATACATGTTATATATTTTCACTTTAGGTCTCATGACCGCATCGTTATAATTCATATTGTATACAATTATTGATGCTCTTGGACATTTTTCCTATGAATTCAGTGTAGCATATCAAGAAGATACTGATCTGCTTTTACACAGTTTTTTTAATCATAAAAACTTCCGTAAATTGAAAAATTAGCCTTTGAATTAGATAGATGTTTGTAAACCATGCTCAAGTTTAAACTGTATCCTTGTCCATCATAACATGTTTCATTTTCCAAAGCTATAAATCATCATTACAGCTTTTCTGCTTGCATGTGTAGCACAATGATTTCAGTGACCTTTCATATTTCAAGCAAAGGTAAAGAGCCTTGTATTCTACAGATGCCTTATCAAAAAACATGTGCTATCATTCATCACACAGGAGATTCGAGAAGTATCTATAAATTGATCATTGTAAAGCTGTAACATTACAAAATAAATAATGCTGACCTGCCTTGTAGATCAATGTGTTTCCATGTAATAGCTCCATATTATATTATACCAATACTGGAATCTATTATCCCTAGTTCAGCATGAATGTTTAGTTATTACAAAGTCAGGGTGAGGAAATAATTTCCAATAAATAGTTCTAAATAATCAACTTATTTTGTTGGGTCATAACTTATCTTTCGAAGTGTAGGTCATCTTTTATGACAAGATCAGTTACTAGAAGAATGCAAGAGGGCTTTTTTTTACCCCTTTCTTTTTTATGTGCCAATAAATAGTGTTTTGTACCTTTAGTCTGCAGTCCGGTTCATTTTCTTCCACATACTGTAGCAGATGCACCGCCTCTCAACTTCACCTTCACATTGACCTGATTCCGGTTGGAGCATGCTGACAGTTCAAGAGGATCCATGTAACAACAGAGTGAGTGAAAATCTTCAATACAAAGTATCACTCTTGTTTCACTAT
This sequence comes from Ascaphus truei, assembly GCF_040206685.1. NCBI lineage: Eukaryota > Metazoa > Chordata > Amphibia > Anura > Ascaphidae > Ascaphus > Ascaphus truei. The sequence continues at coordinate 46,488,724 of NC_134492.1, forward strand.
AAACATGTGCCACTATGCCATTATGTTACAGAGCTAACAATGTTATGCCTTAGTCATTGGGCTAGTTAACCTGTAGGCTAGTGGGTGTTTTCAACTGAATATATACAATCTTTTAAAGTGAATTCAGCAGCAACTTTGGTTGACATCGTGGGACATCTCTTATAAAACTTGAATATACTGTCTGGGATTTATTTATATGTTGAGAGTCTTTCATAAATGTATATGGACTTTTTTTTAGTGAAGCATCACTTGGGAGTTTCGCTCCCACTTTCTCTATTTCATGACTAGAAGAATGTAGCTGTTCTTTCATTTCCCCTATAGCCTGTATATTCAAATGTGCAAACTCAATACTTGCTTCGGGTCTTACTGATAAAAACAAAAGTGTCTGTCCCTTGCCTTCTGACACTTTTCTCCTTTAGCTGATTTTTGTTTATTATTATTAATTGGCATTGTGTGGCACTGTGTGGCAGGACAGCCTCATGGTAGGGTCAATAGAAATAGAAAAGTACCCGGGCGCTCCCTCTAGACAAAATATAAGAAATAAATAATGAAATGTTTTCCAGAACGTAACAACCTTATGTGGTATATAAGGTTCCCATCTGCTTCAAGGTCTCTTCCTGTGACTCAAACACCCCCGTAGGACCTATCCAGGATCCTTATTAGTACAGAAAAGCAAGAGAAAAGGGGGAGCACATGTTTGAGAGGTAATGGGAGAAATGGGTGCAATTTGATTAAATCCAATATTCCTGAACTGATAGGAGCGGGAATAATGGTGTGTAAAATATTGTAAACACTTACACGGCCTTGTGTAAATGCTGTCACATCAAGGTCTCTTTTCTCTCCTTCTTCCTTCTTTTTCTCCTTCCTTCTTGTTTCTTCTTTCTCCTGTGTGTTCCTTTGGTGGGGGTTCTTCTTCCATCGTCCAAGTAGTCCCATCTTCAGTCTTCCAACTTATTTCAATTGTGGTGTCACCCTCGAAGTAAATGGATAAAGATGGAGAAAAATTGAGGGACAGATATTGATCAGATAAGACATAAACCTTATTCAGATGTGTGTAGATAATAAATGCAGAAAATACTGCAAACACTCACACGGGCAAATGTGAGTGTAATCCTGGGGGAGGTATCTTTGTCCTCCTCACTAAGAGAGTTCACATATGGAACTCTAAATCCTCCTGATAGTGGAAACAATTGTGGGGGATGGGGAGGGGATATAACAAAGATATTACAAAGATACTCACACGGCCACGTGTGAGCTCACACTGGAGTTGGTATCTTTAAACTCCTCCTTGAGGGTCCAACACTGCTTCCAAGGGTAAGTGCTTTGTGTGTTGTAGTGTCTAAAAATGACTCTTAAATAGCGTGTACCAACTTAATCTTTAATAAAAAACAAAACATATAAAATAGTCTAAAAAACACTTAGAACATACAGAACACCTACAAGCTCATATTGAACCCCCAAAATACCCACAACATATATATAAGCATATACGTTTCACAGAGGAGTGCTACTGAGCATAGCAATATATATATTTAAAACCAGAGACATAACATAAAACACAGACAAAGCTCAGTGCACATCCAGAAAAACTTATATACAGTACAGTGCCTAAATATACATGTATAAATAACTAATAAATAAAATGGTCTTTTAGTTTAACATTTTGGCCAAATTGTTGTAAGCCCTTGAGCCAACTACACGGCAGACCATGTTTCAAGGGTCCCTACACTAATATAGATTCTTAATAACCTGTGCATTGCCAGGAAGAATGATTTATAATAAATCTGTCAATATAAGTTGCAAAAGTTATATTGACAGCTTTATTATAAATCATTCTTCCTGGCAATGCACAGGTTATTAAGAATCTATATTAGTGTAGGGACCCTTGAAACGTGGTCTGCCGTGTAGTTGGCTCAAGGGCTTACAACAATTTGGCCAAAATGTAAAACTAAAAGACCATTTTATTTATTAGTTATTAATACATGTATATTTAGGGACTGTACCGTATATAAGTTTTTCTGGATGTGCACTGAGCTTTGTCTGTGTTTTATGTTATGTCTCTGGTTTTAAATATATATATTGCCATGCTCAGTAGCACTCCTCTGTGAAACTTATATGCTTATATATATGTTGTGGGTATTTTGGGGGTTCAATATGAGCTTGTAGGTGTTCTGTATGTTTTATAATTCTTGTTCAGCTAGTCTTGGCTGATTGGAGGGTGGCAACCTCCTATCCAATTGAAGCTCACTGCCTCCCACATTTAAATGGTTAAAAGCTCACTCCATAGCATCTCCAACTATCAGGGGAACTTGCCTGCATGCAGTGTGATTGTGACAAATCTATTACAGAGTGCTTTTCCTGGTAATGTACAGGTTAATAAAAGCTTCAATCAGACTTAGAACTTTTGCAACTTATATTGACAGATTTATTATAAATCATTCTTCCTGGCAATGCACAGGTTATTAAGAATCTATATTAGTGTAGGGACCCTTGAAACGTGGTCTGCCGTGTAGTTGGCTCAAGGGCTTACAACAATTTGGCCAAAATGTAAAACTAAAATACCATTTTATTTATTAGTTATTAATACATGTATATTTAGGCACTGTACCGTATATAAGTTTTTCTGGATGTGCACTGAGCTTTGTCTGTGTTTTATGTTATGTCTCTGGTTTTAAATATATATATTGCCATGCTCAGTAGCACTCCTCTGTGAAACTTATATGCTTATATATATGTTGTGGGTATTTTGGGGGTTCAATATGAGCTTGTAGGTGTTCTGTATGTTTTATAATTCTTGTTCAGCTACTCTTGGCTGATTGGAGGGTGGCAACCTCCTATCCAATTGAAGCTCACTGCCTCCCACATTTAAATGGTTAAAAGCTCACTCCATAGCATCTCCAACTATCAGGGGAACTTGCCTGCATGCAGTGTGATTGTGACAAATCTATTACAGAGTGCTTTTCCTGGTAATGTACAGGTTAATAAAAGCTTCAATCAGACTTAGAACTTTTGCAACTTATATTGACAGATTTATTATAAATCATTCTTCCTGGCAATGCACAGGTTATTAAGAATCTATACTAGTGTAGGGACCATTGAAACGTGGTCTGCCGTGTAGTTGGCTCAAGGGCTTACAACAATTTGGCCAAAATGTTAAACTAAAAGACCATTTTATTTATTAGTTATTTATACATGTATATTTAGGCACTGTACCGTATATAAGTTTTTCTGGATGTGCACTGAGCTTTGTTTGTGTTTTATGTTATGTCTCTGGTTTTAAATATATATTTTGACATGCTCAGTAGTACTCCTCTGTGAAACTTATATGCTTATATATATGTTGTGGGTATTTTGGGGGTTCAATATGAGCTTGTAGGTGTTCTGTATGTTTTATAATTCTTGTTCAGCTAGTCTTGGCTGATTGGAGGGTGGCAACCTCCTATTCAATTGAAGCTCACTCCCTCCCACATTTAAATGGTTAAAAGCTCACTCCATGGCATCTCCAACTATCAGGGGAACTTGCCTGCATGCAGTGTGATTGTGACAAATCTATTACAGAGTGCTTTTCCTGGTAAACTACAGGTTAATCAAAGCTTCAATCATACTTAGAACTTTTGCAACTTATATTGACAGATTTATTATAAATCATTCTTCCTGGCAATGCACAGGTTATTAAGAATCTATACTAGTGTAGGGACCATTGAAACGTGGTCTGCCGTGTAGTTGGCTCAAGGGCTTACAACAATTTGGCCAAAATGTTAAACTAAAAGACCATTTTATTTATTAGTTATTTATACATGTATATTTAGGCACTGTACCGTATATAAGTTTTTCTGGATGTGCACTGAGCTTTGTTTGTGTTTTATGTTATGTCTCTGGTTTTAAATATATATTTTGACATGCTCAGTAGCACTCCTCTGTGAAACTTATATGCTTATATATATGTTGTGGGTATTTTGGGGGTTCAATATGATCTTGTAGGTGTTCTGTATGTTTTATAATTCTTGTTCAGCTAGTCTTGGCTGATTGGAGGGTGGCAACCTCCTATTCAATTGAAGCTCACTCCCTCCCACATTTAAATGGTTAAAAGCTCACTCCATGGCATCTCCAACTATCAGGGGAACTTGCCTGCATGCAGTGTGATTGTGACAAATCTATTACAGAGTGCTTTTCCTGGTAAACTACAGGTTAATCAAAGCTTCAATCATACTTCGAACTTTTGCAACTTATATTGACAGATTTATTATAAATCATTCTTCCTGGCAATGCACAGGTTTTTAAGAATCTATATTAGTGTAGGGACCCTTGAAACGTGGTCTGCCGTGTAGTTGGCTCAAGGGCTTACAACAATTTGGCCAAAATGTTAAACTAAAAGACCATTTTATTTATTAGTTATTTATACATGTATATTTAGGCACTGTACCGTATATAAGTTTTTCTGGATGTGCACTGAGCTTTGTCTGTGTTTTATGTTATGTCTCTGGTTTTAAAAAACACGTAGTCCAGAAGGCATAAGTGCCGAAATACAGAAAAATGGCCAGTCTTTAGGGAAATCTCGCAGGTCGTCAGGCGCGCAGCTAACTCTGCCCGCGTCCGGGCGTTGTGCTAAGTTCCTACTTCCTGCTCCCGACGGTGGCCGAACACGGTCAAAATGCTTTAGGGTCTTGAGCTACGCATTTGCCCTTTATTGGGCTTCCTCAGGCTCCGTAGATGGGCTCGGTAGGGCTCATAGCAATATATAGCCTCTCACCGTCCAATCCAGTCATCACCCTAAAGCAACCTCCCCTCCCTCTTCATAATTAATGTATTCAAGAGGATCATTTAAACAATTCTAAAGGATTCCTTCTCTCTTCATGATCAGTGTAATCAAGCGGATAATGTCATTAAAACGATTCTAAAAGATTCCAAATGGTAGACCACGATCTATAATATAAAGCTCTGGCATTGTTTTTGTCATTTAATATGTCGACAAGTGGGTATGTAAATGCAACACATTTTGTAAATAGTGCAATTAATGCAGTCTGATGATGTACTGTACTGTATCATTTTTCAAAATACATTAAACCTGCAATAGAATCCAATAGTTGTTTTTGTCTACACAATCATATTTTCTTTATACAAAAATAAAATTAATATACATATGAATTTATATACTTAGTTTAAATGCCTGTTTAAAATTTAAAAAGTCATAATAATTATCTCTTAGTGATGTTTAAAAAAGCATACGCAATCCATATTTATAAATTTAATACAAACAATTTTAAAAAAATTGTGATAAAATGCATAATCTTATTATAAGCAGCTCTGACTAATTGAAACAATAATGAATGATATAATTTACTATGTCAAATTTGAGTCTAGGGATCGTATTGGATTAAATATCCCTGAAGTCATATATAAAATCAGGTCATAACAATTTTATACAAATGGCTTAAAATGTGTAAAGTCCTACAAATTTTATTAAGCATCATATATAATCAAGCATATAATATACTACCCTACTAAACATTACTTGGAAGCAGTGTCATGCATAAACGTATACGTGACCTCAAGAATATATTTATGTGGTCGATTCTGTCTGAAAAAGATCATAAAACAATCTCAATATACATGATATTCATATCGAAATAAGTGAAACAGTAGAGAGTGTTTGTAAATAATGAGCAAAAATAATCAACTCATTTGAAATATGGCAATTTATTTAAACCACAATATGCCATAAAAAGCGTCCAATGAAAGTAAGTCATAAATGGTGCAATGGCGAGACATACTGGAAACTAGATGAAGGCCCCGAGGTCTATGTCTATATTTAATCCCCTAGGGGTCAGGGTCTTCAATCTATAAATCCAGTATGTCTCCCGTTGGCATAACTTCTGGAGTCTATCTCCACCCCTTCAGTGTAAAGCAACCCTTTCGATCCCCTTATAGCTAAGGCCCTCTGGGTTTCCTCCATGGTGCAGACTAAAATGCCTGGAAACCCTGTGTGTCATCACCTGCTTCTGTATGTTACCCATGTGTTCCAGTACGCGGACCCTCAGGGGTCTCATAGTACGGCCCACGTACTGGAGTCCACATGGGCAAACAAGCAGGTAAACAACATACTCCATACGACAGTTTATCATTTGTTTTATTTTAAAATTCTCTTTTGTGGTGTTTGAGGTGAAGTTTGTTTTATCCCCCTTTATTACCTGTTTACATGCTTTGCAACCATGGCAGCCATAAAAGCCAACTGGGGGGGTAACCAATTTTTCTCGTTTATTGATGTACTTTTCCTAAATGTGCTGGGTGCCAATTTTGACTTGATACACGGTGCTTTTCTAAAAACTACTCTAGGTACCTCAGGAATGTGTTCCATTAAAACTGGATCCTTCTGGACTACATGCCAGTGTTTTCTTATTATGTCTCTAACTTTAACTGCATCCGTGCTGTAGTTGTAATAAAGGCCGTATTAAAACTGGTATCTTTCTTTTTTGTAGCTGGTTTCAATAGATCATCTCTCGGGATCGTTTCTGTTTTTTTTAAAGCTGCCTCCACTAATCTAGGTTGGTACCCACGTTCCAAAAACCTCCCCTGTAAAACTTTTGTCTGTTCTTTGAAAATCTCAGTGTCAGTACAGTTTAATTTGATTCTCCTAAACTGGCCATAAGCAATATTATTGAGCCACTTTGGATGTGACAGCTGGAGGTTAATAGGAAATTTTTCGCACCAGTGGATTTAAAAAAAAGTTTTTGTTTTAATTTCATTGTGCTCTATATAAATCGTAAGATCCAAAAAGTTTATTGATTCTTTGCTGTGTTCCGATGTAAATTCCAAGTTTACTTCATTGGTATTTATATTGTTAATGAACTCTTCTAATGTCTCTTTACTTCCCTTCCATAAAAACAACACATCGTCAATATAGTGATGCCAGGAGACCAGGTTTGCGCCGAAAGGGTTATTAGACCTCCCAGTCCGCCATAAAAATATTGGCAAAACTGGGCGCAAACCGGGTCCCCATAGCAGTAACGCACAGTTGGAGATATATAACATCATTAAACCAAAAACCGTTATGTCCTAGTATGAAGCTTATACTATCTAAAATGAATTTGCACAGTTCTTCTTGAAAAAGTGTATCCTTGGACACCACTCTTTGTACTGCTTCTATACCATCTGAATGCTTTATGCATGTATAAAGAGATTTGACATCACATGTGGCTAGTATGAAGTCTTCTTGCCAACTAGTCTCGCTCAATATTTTTAAGACCTGGGTGGTGTCTTTTAAGTAAGATCCACCAGCAATCGCATATTTCTGGAGAAAAAGGTCAAGGTACTCTGATAAATTTTGTGTCAGAGAGCCAATTCCTGATATTATTGGTCTCCCTGGGGGGGCTTCTAGACACTTGTGAATTTTTGGTAGGAAATAGAAAACTGGCAATATGGGTTTCCCACGGTGAATGTATCCTCACTCTTTTTTGTTGAGTATTCCTAAAGATTTCCCTCTGTTTAGGATTAGGTCTAGTTCTTCTTTGAATTGTTTTGTCGGATCCCCCTTTAGTACCTGATATGTCCCCTCATCTCCTAAAATGCGACCTGCTTCCTGAAGATAATAGTCTGTGTCCATCACCACCACTCCTCCGCCCTTGTCGGCTGGTTTGATGGTGATGGACCTGTCCTCTGTCAATGTTTTAAGGGCTTCCTTTTCCTCTCTACTGAGGTTATCTTTGAAGGTTTTGTTGCCCTCCGTTAGTTTTTCTAAATCATCAGATATTAACTGGTGATAGACCTCCAGATAATGCCCTTTGCTGTTGCTTCGGTTGAATTTAGATCTTTCCCTTAATTCTGAGTGGACGAATCCATCCCCAATATCCCTGATCTGAGGTGTAACCTGACTGTCTCCTAATATTTCCCTACTTTGTGCATCTTTGTTGAGAAAAAATCTTTTAATTGTGAGCTGTCTCAAGAATTTGTTGGCGTCTAGAAACATATTAAAGCCACTCAGTTTTGTGGCTGGCGCGAAATTTAAGCCTCTAGATATTAGGTCTACTTGTGTTTTAGTAAGCGTAGCCTTGCTAATATTAAAAACACCTCTTAATTTGTTAGTTTTTTCGGGTTGTTTCCTTCTGCCCCTTTTTCCTCTCTTTCTCTTTTTTTTCCCTGGTGCTCTTCTCCACTAATGTCTCGAACTTGTTCTGTGTGTGTAGGTGATGCGGGGGACTTTGGCCTAAAAAAGCTACCGCATTCCCTTGCTTAGTTCTCTCCCACACCGGGTTTCTAATTGGAGATCGACTAGCATATCTCCTATTCCCTGCTTCTTCCACTCTTTGTCTTGATCAGTCCCACCTATCTCTACGGTCTTCTCTTTCATCCCTCCAGTAGGGTTTATCTCTCCTATCCTCCCTTTCCCTCCTATCATCCCTTACATAGTTAAACCCCATTTCCTTACCTCTTGATCTTTCCCGACTCCAATACTCCCTCCTATGCTGATAACTTCTATCACTTTGTTCAAATCTTCTGTCTTCCCTAGGATGGTAGGTGTTGTTTGGGTGGTAAGGTCTGTAATGGCAGTGTCCTACTCTATCATATGGTCTCTTATCTCTCTCTCTCCTATGCGCTTCTGTATAATCGTCTTTCTCTTTTCTAATACGTTGGAGAGGTGGGGGAGGGGGTTGATCTTTCATATTAGTCTCCTGTTTCATCTTTTTCATATCTGTTGAGTAGGTCCTTTGCCTCCCTGGTGTGTGCGTACTTCCATCCCTGCTTTTCTCATAGGTTTTATTAAGACCGCTCTTATCCCAATCTTTTATTGAGACCTTCTTCATAATCCTCCTTATCCCTTTTAAATTTGATATTTTTACTTATCTCTAAACTCTTTTCTAGAGCATCAATTTCTTCTGACAGTTTTTTGTAACTGTCCAAAAAAGTTTGATGCTCCATTAGTGACTCTAATTTAAGTTTGATCTCATCAACATGCATGACACTGCTTCCAAGTAATGTTTAGTAGGGTAGTATATTATATGCTTGATTATATATGATGCTTAATAAAATTTGTAGGACTTTACACATTGTAAGCCATTTGTGTAAAATTGTTATGACCTGATTTTATATATGACTTCAGGGATATTTAATCCAATACGATCCCTAGACTCAAATTTGACATAGTAAATTATATCATTCATTATTGTTTCAATTAGTCAGAGCTGCTTATAATAAGATTATGCATTTTATCACAATTTTTTTTACATTTTTTGTATTAAATTTATAAATATGGATTGCGTATGCTTTTTTAAACATCACTAAGAGATAATTATTATGACTTTTTAAATTTCAAACAGGCATTTAAACTAAGATTATAAATTCATATGTATATTAATTTTATTTTTGTATAAAGAAAATATGATTCTGTAGACAAAAACAACTATAGGATTCTATTGCAGGTTTAATGTATTTTGAAAAATGATACAGTACAGTACATCATCACACTGCATTAATTGCACTATTTACAACATTTGTTGCATTTACATACCCACTTGTCGCCATATTAAATGACAATAACAATGCCAGAGCTTTATATTATAGATCGTGGTCTACCATTTGGAACCTTTTAGAATTGTTTTAATGACATTATCCGCTTGATTACACTGATCATGAAGAGAGAAGGGATCCTTTAGAATTGTTTAAATGATCCTCTTGAATACATTAATTATGAAGAGAGAGGGGAGGTTGCTTTAGGGGGATGACTGGATTGGACGGTGAGAGGCTATATATTGCTATGAGCCCTACCGAGCCCATCTACGGAGCCTGAGGAAGCCCAAGAAAGGGCGAAACGCATAGCTCAAGACCCTAAAGCATTTTGAACGTGTTCGGCCACCGTCGGGAGCAGGAAGTTGGCACTCAGCACAACGCCCGGACGCGGGAAGAGTTAGCTGCGCGCCTGACAACCTGCGAGATTTCCCTAAAGATTGGCCATTTTTCTGTATTTCGGCACTTATGACTTCTGGACTAAGTGTTTTTTAGACTATTTTATATGTTTTGTTTTTTATTAAAGATTAAGTTGGTACACGCTATTTAAGAGTCATTTTTAGACACTACAACACACAAAGCACTTACCCTTGGAAGCAGTGTTGGACCCTCAAGGAGGAGTTTAAAGATACCAACTCCAGAGTGAGCTCACACGTGGCCGTGTGAGTATCTTTGTAATATCCCCTCCCCTTCCCGCACAATTGTTTCCACTATCAGGAGGATTTAGAGTTCCATATGTGAACTCTCTTAGTGAGGAGGATAAAGATACCTCCCCCGGGATTACACTCACATTTGCCCGTGTGAGTGTTTGCAGTATTTTCTGCTTTTATTATCTACACATATCCGAATAAGGTTTTTGTCTTATCTGATCAATATCTGTACCTCAATTTTTCTCCATCTTTATACATTTACTTCGAGGGTGACACCACAATTGAAATAAGTTGGAAGACTGAAGAGGGGACTACTTGGACGATGGAAGAAGAACCCCCACAAAAGGAACACACAGGAGAAAGAAGAAACAAGAAGGAAGGAGAAAAAGAAGGAAGAAGAAGGAGAAAAAAGAGACCTTTATGTGACAGCATTTACACAAGGCCGTGTAAGTGTTTACAATATTTTACACACCATTATTCCCGCTCCTATCAGTTCAGGAATATTGGATTTAATCAAATTGCACCATTTCTCCCATCACCTCTCAAACCTGTACTCCCCCTTTTCTCTTGCTTTTCATGGTAGGGTCAGTAAGAGTCCTCATTGTGTATTTTAGGTCTTAACAAACTCTTCAGTGGTTTATTTTTCCATAACAAAGCACAGTATTAGACAGGGTCCCTTAGAGGCAAAACAAAAACCATACAAATAAAGCCCGGCTACTCCAAAGTAGGGAGGCTAACTCGACAGCAATGGCCCTAACTGTCCAACTGGGCTAACTTCCAGTGCTAAACATTACAAACTATAACTATAAAGTACAAAATATAAAGTCCTTATCTTGAGGTTCGGGAACTCCATCCCAAGAGACTCCAGGAAATCCAACTGCATGCTGCGGCACCTTGTAGAAAGGCAACTTTTCTTCCTCAACAGACTGTAACTTGGGTTCCTGGGTGTGGGTCCTAGGAAGTCCTGCATCCAGCAGGCATGAGGAACTGTACCAACCAGTGTCCTATTAGTTGGTGAACATTTCTCCCAATTGACAGTGTGCTGTATTCCATTTTAAATAACCTTTCAATCATGAATTCAGTATTAATTGATGCTCCTTCAGAGAAGTTAACCTCTCGCACCCTGGAAAGGCTGCAACCTGCTAACATACAGAGTCCATGACACTTTCACAACTGTCAATGCAAAATTGCTCAGACATATTTCAATTTGATGTGAAAAAAGGTGTACTTTCGTGTTTTTTATTAAAAATGATCTCTCCATAAAACTTCCATGGTTTGATATTTAATTTGAATGCACGTTTTTCAAATTTATGGCATTACACACAGAAAGTAACACTCGGGTAGGATTTTATAGGCAAGCTAATTAGGGCTTTTATTTTAGAGCAGGCAGCCCCTATTTTTCCCACCTGAGGGAGGCCAGATGTCACAGCTTAAATATGTAATTTTGCATAAGAAATGTTCATGTTGCACAGAATTGCACAGCAGAAATCACACATAAATAAACCTTTGTGCACATTTTAATTACATGTTAATGTTTTCAGTTAATCAAGTAATAAACACAAGCAGTCATTTTGTCTTCTATACCTGCATCAAAATAATTATGAACTCTTTGAGTTTGCTTTCTAAATGCTTTAAAACATTGCAGAGATTTCTCTAGCACCAAATTGTGAAAATATATCATCTTTGGTAACTAATGCATTGAAACATGCTGTCAAGCACTGGGAGATTCTTTTCTTAGAAGGGGCAGAGTACATAGATACATATTGAACTTCTTTTCAGAATATTTTATTTCTGTTAGTTTACTGTAGATAGGGACTTGATTAGGTCCTATGAATCTAATTTTCAAAATATTGTCATAAGATACAAGCAACAATATACTATGGGGGCTATGCACTAAGCTCCGAGCTTTCGCGCTGGCCTGAAAACAAAATTGCACGTCTGATAAAAAGTGAAGCCGGAGGCGCGATTCACTAATGCCTCAAGCCCATTTTATATCGGACGCGCCAAAATCTGGCTTATCGTGCGTGCAATGTTTTTTCCCTCTGCTAGCGCACTGAAACTTCACGTACAGTACGATAGCTGATAGAAAAAAAAAGCAGCATGTATCATTTGCATGGAGATTCTGCATCTCCATGCAAGGCTGTTACAGGCGATCGTACACAAAATAAATACATTTTAATAATAGTGTACATGAGCAGGGGGTCTCCGGAGCTGAACCGCATTGGTTTTATGTCCGGGGACCCCCTACTTCAGGAGATACAGGCCCCGTTATGGGGTACCGGTATCCCCTGCACTTTTAAAGCTTCCGCGTCACGTGACCGGGACATTTAAATTCTGCAGGGGATACCGGCACCCCATAACGGGGCCTGTATCTCCTGAAGTAGGGGTTCCCAGAGGCTGAAACTCCATGAATAAACAGATCGAGGGAGTTATTAAAAAACATTGGGGGATACTCTCTACTGACCCTGTACTGAGTGGTCATATTAGTCGTTTCCCTAAATTCATCAATAGAAAAGCGAGAAGTCTTAAAGATGCTTTGGCTCGAAGCAACATTTGCAGGGATATTGTCCAAACCTCGGGTCTCTCCTGGCTTAGCACCAAACCAATTGGGAACTTTCCATGTGGAAGTTGTTCTGTCTGTAGACACCTTCACCCTGTAAGGAAAACATTTCAATCACAAAGTAATCATAAATCTTATGATATTACAGAATTTATCAACTGTAACAATATGCATGTAGTGTATCTTTTGGAATGCTTGCGCATCCAGGAACATAGGAGAAAAGGGTGTGAAGAACACACAGAAAGATCCCCAATAAGGCGCACCGCAGACCTGAGTGATATTAGATCATGTTCCTAGAATGCGCAGACATACAACATTTATTAAAGTTTATTATAACATAATTGACTAAATAAATAAGTTAAAACCATGAAGCTACTAGTGACTATCTTGTGCTAGGTTTAACTAGCTCTAGTGACAGGGGTATGTCTCGAATGAGGATGATACATACAGGAAGGTATGAATCTAACTAATTCAGCTTGACTCGTCCTTAGGTAGAACTCCTCTTGAGTAAATCATGGGGTAGAGGTATTAATATACCATTTATAGAACCCAGCGTAGGTAAGAGGAGATATTCCTAGGGTATAGTGCTTAATTAAGAAATGCTACTATATGGGCTGATATGTAGTAAACACATATCACTGCAGTGTATTAGATCTGAGATCTATCAGGTTTGAGATACATTTCAATACCTCTGATTCAATAACCTACCAGCATTATATACAGGATTTAATAGGCCATTTGCCCAATAATCATCTCTATGGATGTGACTATATATGACGACACACCATGAATGTTCTAATCACCTCAACAGCTATAGGATTCCACTGGCATTAATTCTGCTCATCAACGTGGATATTACCGCGTGTATGGTTGCTTAACAGGCATTTCTTAATTAAGCACTATACCCTAGGAATATCTCCTCGTACCTACGCTGGGTTCTATAAATGGTATATTAATACCTCTACCGCATGATTTACTCAAGAGGAGTTCTACCTAAGGACGGGTCAAGCTCAATTAGTTAGAGTCATACCTTCCCTGTATGTATCATCCTCATTCGAGACATACCCCTGTCACTAGAGCTAGTTAAACCTAGCACAAGATAGTCACTAGTAGCTTCATGGTTTTAACTTATTTATTTAGTCAATTATGTTATAATAAACTTTAATAAATGTTGTATGTCTGCGCATTCTAGGACCATGATCTAATACCACTCAGGTCTGCGGTGCGCCTTATTGGGGATCTTTCTGTGTGTTCTTCACACCCTTTTCTCCAACGTATCTATCCCTGGCAGCACGCGACCATATTCATTCACCCAGGGGTTTGAGCGAGGTATCACAATATCTGTAGCATCCAGGAACATGTCAGAAATATAAAAAATGCCCTACAAACACAGAGCGTTAGTTGTCACTTTGCTACAAAACATAACGAGGATCCCTCCTCATTAACCTTTAAAGGGATAAAACATGTTCCACGTAACAGAAGGGGAGGGGATAGAATCAAAGAGATCTCTATACAGGAGACATTTTGGATTAAAATACTTGGTACCCTGGGCCCTAAGGGTCTTAATGAAAATATAGATCTATGGTGTCTTTATTAACAACTCATTTGTTTAGAAATATTTGCCTTGTGTCCTTCCTGTGCTTTGCCTTCATACAAATTAATAATATTTGGGATAACATGTGATATTACTCTATATGTTAATTGTATATGTTCCTCAATATACTAACTGATGTTTGTTTCATTTCAGAGCTCCTCTCAACATATGATATAATGTATATTTTTATTGATGTCTTTTAATTAACGGTTTATTTTAATTTAATGTTAAACATATGTGTTTTAGATAATGTATAAGCAGCATGTGAGTGGTTGTGAGGACTCGGGGGTCACGGCGGTCGCAGCGTGACCTCCCCTCACCTCTTTTGGCTCCCACTGCTGTGGGGCTCCATCCTCGCCGCTCCCGCCTGACCTCCTTGGTGGGGGGCTCCCCCGTCCTCTCCGTCGGACTGCCGCTGCTCCGCGTGCGGCTGGTGCTCGGGCACCTGCCATTGCCCCTGCGCGCGCATCCCCTCCCGTTACGGAGCGCGTGCTGACACAATTTAATTTATTCACTGCTTTTGCAGTGAAGCCACGCCCCCCGCCCACGCGCTGGTTACCAGTTAAACCTAAACCTTACCTCGTGGCGGCCTATTATGGGGACCAATCCTGGACAGCTCCTTGGGCTCCTACAGGCCTGCCTCCGCTACCCATTGGTCAGTGACAGTATTTAGTACCTGTCCTACCTCTCTCACATCGCTCGACATAGTCTCTCTTGTGGATGTCTATTCTGGCTCTCCCTATTGTCTTTGTTATTCAGGTTATGACTCGGAAAAATCACCTTAGGGTGTTTTGGGATTTCGTCCTTTAGAATTGGGTCATTGAGCAGAACATGCCAAGGAACGCTTTAAAGAAAAACATTACAAGACAGACCTTCTAGATACAGCATTTGTAAAAGCCAATAGTTTGAATAGAAAGGATCTAATAGTACCTATGAATAAAAATAATAAAACAAACACAAACTTTGATACAGCATTCTTAACGTCTTTTAATAAAGAATCAAATAATATTAGTAAAATAATAAACAAACATTGGCATGTTCTGCTCAATGACCCAATTCTAAAGGACGAAATCCCAAAACACCCTAAGGTGATTTTTAAAAAAGCGAGAAATCTGAAAGGTATGATAGCCCCCAGTGCAATAAAAAAATTGGAAACAAAAAAGAATGAATGGCTCCAGAAACTGGAAGGGTTTTACGGCTGCGCTTCTTGCAAATACAAACAACAAGACAAAAAGGGATTTAAGTGCAATAATAGAAATGAGGATTATAAAATAAAACAATATATGAATTGTAACTCTGATTATATAATCTATCTCCTTGAATGCCCGTGTGGGCTACAATATGTGGGAAAGACAACAAGAGCCATCAAAACACGCATCTTAGAACATCTAAGTAAAATTAGACGCGGTGTCCAGACACATAATGTTTCTAAGCACTTTTCTAACTTCCACAACTCCAGTACACAAGGGCTAAAATTTACTGCTATAGAGCATGTTGCACAGCATTGGAGAGGGCGGGATAGAGACTTAGACTTGAGCAAAAGAGAGATGTATTGGGTACATAGACTCAATACTCTAATGCCTAATGGTCTGAATGTAGACTTTGAAATCACACCTTTCCTTTAGCCACTGTGATTGCACTTTTTGTCTAAACATATATCAGCCTTATATTAATATTGTATATATTTATAAATTTTATATATTTTAAGTATTATATGCTGTTGTTCCAAGTTTGTTATTTCTTGACTCATATCCCCTTCACTAATCAATGTTTCTTTTCTCTCTCCCCCTTCCCCAATCTCTTTTCGCCGATACCCCCTCATCATCTGAGTTTTACAAAATGAATATTTTTATAATATCAAATTTTTAATATATATTTTTAATATACATTTTTCTGGAGTTAATGAATTTAATACATTTATGTAATATATTGTATGCGCCGTATTTTTGGACCACAGAGATTATGTACCCTTTATGGGGAGAACCTGTATGTAATTAATTATTCAACTATTTGAGTGTTTCTAATTACTCACTTAATTGTGTATACTATTTAACAACAACCCACTGGGGAAGTAATTATTTCTCCTGAGGAAGCTGTGGTACACAGCGAAACGCGTTGAGCCGAGTTAGCAGAGTAGCAGCACAGCTGAATTGCAGTCTGGCTTGCTGTTCCATCCCCGGAGGCACAGTGTTGGTACGGCGATCCCATCATCCCTTCACCTATCCGCTCCAACCGGAAGTCGTCACCCCGAGGCCCGGACGTGACGACAGACGCTCTCCATCCACGACCGGACGAGGGGGCACCCTCGAGGAGGGATACCGAAGGGACTGGAGTTTCCATCTGCCGATTTACCATACCTACTGCCTCAAGTAAAACCTTATGTGATCTTGTCCGTATATCACATTGTGAGTACATGTCTTATACTTTTTATCTATAAAGTCTGGTGTGATCTGGTCAATACTATGGTTTCCCTCTATTCCTGCATGATTGCGTGTAACTGACTGGAAGTTGAGGTCTTCGTAAATATACCATCCAGCCTGATATCAGTGTTCACTGTTGTGTGCTGCGGTCATACCCACCTGCCACTGCAAGTTGAAGTTTCCAAGAACCATCTTTAAACCATTTGCTGTTTTTTACCTTACTTGTTGTAAGTAGGTCATCTATAAGAGCCATGTTATCTTATTGACAATCATGTTTTAGTTAACCCACTGCACTATGATATTTTATGTGTTTTTTTCTTGGTGTTCCTGATGGCATAGTTTATTTTGAACATTGATTTTGCATAGTGTTACATGATGCACAGATTAATTGCATCATGTACACACTAAAGTACAATTGTTTGACATTTTATATATATTTGTCTAGGTGCTGCTTTGTTGGGAGAGGAGATATAATTTATTTTTTAAAGTGCTGCTGGTTTAATTGTAAAATGCAATGTGGTGATTTTCAGATTAAGATTTCATGTTTTTATTTATGCCTGTCTATGTAATCCTTTAACATTTATTTGTATATTGGTGATTTTATATATATATATATATATATATATATATATATATATATATATATATATATATATATATATATATATATATATTATATTATACCCACTGTACAAATGAATGGGTGAAGGTTTGGTATCGGTGCAGGGTGGGTTAACTCCTTAATTACTATAGCGGTTATTATCCGCTAAGGTGATTAAGGGGTTAACTGGCCTTTGAAAATATTTGCAATGTTTTTTTGCCAACAGAGCCCGTTTGATGACCGGACTGCCTCTCTCATTGCCAGGGGGTCAATAGAACTTTATTTACTTACTTTATTTATGCTGTTTTATGTGTTTCAGAATGGGCAAATAATCTATTATCCATATCTGGATAATAGTTATTTTGCACATTACTGTACTATATGTGTGTGTGTGGGGGGGGGGGGGTGGTATTTATTTATTTTAATGTGTAGGACAGGTTTATTTTTTTTACATACAGGGTTGGTTCCTTAGGTCTGCGGGGACCTCTGGAGACGCTCACATGTTCCAGGTACAATGTACAGTGGCGACACAGTTTATCGCACTGCGGCCAGATCCGCAAGCCGGGAGATTTCCCGGCTTGCTAGTGGCCGCCCCTCGGCGTGCCGCGCGTCATAGACGCGCGGTCACGCGTCTTTGGGAGCGTGCGCCCCCTGCACGCGCGTCCAGGGATCCCCGAGGGAGCCCTGGTGTCCCGCGATCGCGGCACGGCGGCAGGGGGTTCCGGGGGACCCGGCGGACCCGGCAGCGGTAGGGAGAGCGCCCCGATCGGAGGGCGCTCTTCCGCTGCTTCGGCGCGCGCCCGTCACTCTCGGGCGTGCGCCAGGCTACTGCTGCGGCCAAGAACGGGCAAATGCTCGAATAAACTTGGCCGCAGCAGTATATGTTTTCTTTATTCGTTTGGGTGTTACTATATACAAGTTTAGTGTCTCCAAATCAACTTAACGGATCGTTGCTAGTACTGCACCGACACACTTTATTCGAGCAAATACCCAGTATGTACCTGGCAGATACCTGGAATGCGCCGCTCCTCACCTCTGACAAGCCCCGTTGTGTTTGCCTTCCCAGCCTGGGTTCATGCCTGGCTGACGGGCGGCTGATCTGTTAAATGATAATGATTAGGATTTAATAGGCTGCAATGCTTCGCGTGTCTACCAGATGGCATAAATTCATGAATTGTAATGCAGTATATATATATATACTGTGCAGTATTGCAGCCAGCGGGAATAAAATGCTTCAATCCCTGCATGGAAAATACCTCAATGCACTCGGGCAGAAAACAGTCACAAACCTCAATACACCCGGGTATACCCGAATTCGTGGGACTAGCCGAGCTCGAATAAAGTGTGTCGCCAGTGTATGTTCAGTGTGTAGGAGTGTATAGTCAGTTAAGTGATCCACTCCTAGGGTCAATACGGATCTTATCTGTATTTAGTCCTGTATACCCGGATCCCTAGAGGTCTTGAACAATTTATGCAAAGGTAGAGAATGATTAGGTATACCAATATCCTAGTCACTAAAAAGTAGTCCCTGTCTAGATCTGTGGTTGGAAAAGGAGACTGCTCAGATTATAATCCAGGGTAAAAATAGATTACTTTAAATGTCTCTATTCTCTTTGGGATATTCCCTAGTGTTTCATGACTGTATTTGGTCATTCTTTCAGATATGCAGAATACATAAACCCTTCATTGAGTCAGAAGGGTGACTGGGTCTGCAATAAGAATATCCAGCGACACTCCCGCTGGAGCAGTATTTTGTCCCAGTCACCACCAATCAAGTGTATTAACACTCCTACTGACAACAAATAGTAGGCACCACCTGATAGAATAACCGCAGGGGTAATAGGGTGATTGTTCTGACTATTGTATCAGTAGCAATACCCTATTTCTCTCCACTACTCCTCTGGGGGAAATTTTACAATTTTAACCATTTAATGTGTAATTATTTTTGAAATAAACCTTTTTTGTTTTTGCTGCTCACTTTTTACCTGATAGGGATCTGGCTATTGCCAAAAAGGAGAATCGTATTGTTAATGGTAATGAGTGCAAATAGTGGGGTACTTTGAATTCATCTCTTTTGGGTTCTCTCTGTATTGTATATAGTATTTACCTCGCTTGCACCTACCTTCATACTCAGGACATAGAACATATATAGGTGAGCAGTAATATTCATTGATTTTTGATCAGTTCACCAGACAGCTAGTGTCTATCTCTTTATGGACTAGCTCCCAACTCTCCAGAGTATACGTACAACAGAATATCCCTACACTGGCGGCCAACCTGAGTCTAAGTAGGCTAGATCCGCGGCTCTCAGATTATCCCGGTTAGGTGCATTTTTTTGTCGGTTTCGCCCGGAGTGAACTGCGTTATTTTCGCGCTCGTGATATTAGCTTTTTATTCTCGCTGTCTGTAATACTGCAATGCCGTGTAAAAACTCAGGGGGCGTTTGCCAGGTGTTGTCTTGGAAGTCTAATACCTTTGTGGTTCAACCTACGTCTGTACACAGTCTGTGTGCGCGCGCAGTAATTGTAAATTTGCATATTTAAAGTATACATGCATTTGCAGTGCTGTTCTGCAGTACAGTATGTCTCAGTATGTCTCATTTGAAAATTGTTGAAACGCATAGGCATGTACTGTACTGTAACAGTGTCACATTTCGGCATATACTGTACAGCGCTCTCCCCTCGCTCAGGATAATTAACTGCACTGCAGGGTATTTCATCTTCTTATCTTCTCTACAATGCAGTACATCTCTCCCACACCATTCCTTTGAACGTGTGTCTGGTTTCAATCACATTCCTGCTTGACAGCAGGATTTTACTGCGCAAGCATCTGTTACTTTGCCCACCACTGCTTGCTTGCCTGAGTGAGTGACCAAAAAAAATAAAAAATAAATTTTTTATTGTAATTTTTTTTTTCTCCACAAGCCTGCAAAAACCATCTTACTGTATTACGATATTCAATCTGGGCTGTAGCTTTTGACTGCGACCCTGTGCGTTTGACTGGACATGGTTGATTTGTGTGCTTTTTACGTACTGTATTTGGGGGTATATTATTATGATGAACTGCCTTTTGAAATTAAAGTATGTCTTTGTGATAGGTAAAGGAAAGGTTTCCTTAGGAACAGTGCTTCAGCGAAATGGGGTACAATGGCAATGGTTGCTCAAAAATGTAGATGAACAGGTTAGGACAAGGTTAATAAAGTAATACAGAGTATTGGACCCAGTACATCATAAAGCAGGGAGTGATATAAAAGATTAATCTGCCTTTGATGAGGACACATGTATAATGCTAGAAAAGCACCTCATCAGACTAGAAAAAATCTCTCTTACCTGCGGCACTGTTACTGGTCAGCAACTCCCCTGAATCCATGAAAGGGGAGAATCAAACTCTTTTGGAACCTTGATCCATTGTGTGCGTGCATCACGCTGAGTAGGTAAGTGTATATAAGATTATCGAAGGATAGCAGCGGAGCACAGCTGAACGACGGGATCAACACCAGCAATGAGAGGGTTAAAATTATTCTTTATTGAAACATGGTGCAGTGGGGGAGACAGCAAAAAACTCTAACGCGTTTCAGGCTATGTAGCCCTTTTTCAAAGAGTGAAATCGCGTCTCCACTACTCGCAGCTTTAAAGGGGAAACCCCGCCCACTTTTCCCAGAGATGCCGTGCGGTTTTCGCGCGAGTGCTATTAAGTCTCTGATTGATCAGAGTAGCCCTCCAACTGGGAGCTAGATCGGAGAGGCGTCTCTGGTAGCTGTGGATACCAGCTAGCCTTCTGCTTGGTCAGAGTTGATCTCCAATCAGATTACTGATTTGGAGATGCATCTTTGGTGGTCAGGGTTACCCGTTCAGCCGCGGGAGTGGGGGAAATGACAGAGGGTATAACATACAATTGTGAGTGACAACAGACATATAAAAATACAAATCAATGACAACGCAATCAATTTCCTCAGACTAAGGAGGATTTGCTCTACGGAACAATCTTTCCTCCTTCAGGCTGAGGAACTCAGACAAAGATTTCTGAGTCAGGGTTATGGAGAGAAAGACCTAGAGATTGCGTTTGAGAACGCACTCAAAATGGATAGAACAGAGCTCCTAAACAGAAATAAAAAGAATACTAGAAAGAAAAGAGGAGAAATTAACATCAAGGGAGATACAACCCCTCAGGTACCACTCTTCATAACCACCTATTCTAAGCAGGCAGAGCAGATTAGGTGTATCTTACAAAAACATTGGTCTATCCTTAAATTGGATAGAGATCTAGAGAGTTTAGTTAAATCTAACCCCAAAATAGTCTTTAAAAAGGCCAAGACCATTGGGAATCATTTATCACCTAGTTTGTTCTGCTCTGCTAAGAAACCCACCCCCACAACACCAAAAGGATTTTTTAGGTGTGGGAAATGCAACACATGTAGATATGCCAAGGAACTTAAATCCATTAAGAACATATACACTAATCAGGTCTATCGCATTGAGAAATTTCTTACATGTAACAGCAACTTTGTGATATATCTACTCAACTGTCCCTGTGGGAGTAATTATGTAGGCCGAACAATAAGACCGCTAAAAGTCCGAATTACTGAACACATCAGGAGTATTAAGAAACGTGATGATAGATACCCGGTCGCACGCCACTTTAATCACTGCCCTCTGGGAACATTAAGATCTTTCACATATAGTGCCCTTGAACACATTCAGACTCATGTCAGGGGAGGCAATCGAGAAGCTTTGCTTAATCGTAGAGAGATGTTCTGGATTTATGCCCTTGGGACAATGGCACCCAGGGGCATGAACCAGGACTGGGAACTAAAACATTTTCTTACTTGATTTATTTATATTCCATGTCTCATACGGATTCTAGCATAATGATTTATTATAATGATTTGTTTTTTCATGCACAATATGTCTTTATTTTCCATTTTTACTTGTTTTTCATTCTCCCCCCCCCCCATCCTCTCTCCCCCCCCCTTCCCCCCCCCCTCCCCCCTCCTTCCCCCTCCCCCCCTTCCCCCTCCCCCCCCCCACCCCCCCCCAAACCCCCTCCCTTTCCTTTTCCCCCTTGTTTATTTATTTATTTATTTATCTTCCCATCTTCTTCTGTTGCCTTCTCTTTGCATTTGTGTATTCATTCTCTATGGATTCAGCATCTATTGTTCTGCACAAAAATAGGAACATACTGTTCATCACTAAATATTATCATGAACAATTCTTTGCCCTATATATTGATTGATAATAAATTAAGGGCTAGAAGGAATTATATATTTTTCTGATATAACTAGACACTGTACATTAACAATATACTTTAGGTTATTCTACATCCTGTGTCTATGCATACGAGGAAATTGATTGCGTTGTCATTGATTTGTATTTTTATATGTCTGTTGTCACTCACAATTGTATGTTATACCCTCTGTCATTTCCCCCACTCCCGCGGCTGAACGGGTAACCCTGACCACCAAAGATGCATCTCCAAATCAGTAATCTGATTGGAGATCAACTCTGACCAAGCAGAAGGCTAGCTGGTATCCACAGCTACCAGAGACGCCTCTCCGATCTAGCTCCCAGTTGGAGGGCTACTCTGATCAATCAGAGACTTAATAGCACTCGCGCGAAAACCGCACGGCATCTCTGGGAAAAGTGGGCGGGGTTTCCCCTTTAAAGCTGCGAGTAGTGGAGACGCGATTTCACTCTTTGAAAAAGGGCTGCATAGCCTGAAACGCGTTAGAGTTTTTTGCTGTCTCCCCCACTGCACCATGTTTCAATAAAGAAGAATTTTAACCCTCTCATTGCTGGTGTTGATCCCGTCGTTCAGCTGTGCTCCGCTGCTATCCTTGGATAATCTTATATAAAGTATGTCTTTAGCTTTGAACTTCATGCAGCTGTACCCTGTAGCCCCCTCCCCCACGAACGCTAGCTCAAGAATTTGAAATTCCACAGAGTCGTTAATTTTCTGAATCTTGCCATTGTGTTCTTAATCCGTCCATAGCCGAGCTACAAAGCCTCACTGCGCCTGCGTGTAATTCTTTTTGACGGGAGCTTTGAGGCTTTGTTTACGGCAAAGTTTTGGAAAATCCCTTCTCGAATTTGATTTGCACAGAGCATCACCTTGATATTATAATAATAATAATAGCATGTTTTTGTATAGCGCTGCTAGTTATACGTAGCGCTTTACAGGAATTGAACCAGGCTCCCCTGCTTCAAACACTCAGTGCCACTCTGTCTTTTACTCACTGAGCCACTCCCTCTCATATTATGATATTCAATCTGTGTGTTTGCCTGCACATGGTTGATTTCTGGCTTTTTATGTACTGTATTTGGGGGTTGTATTTGGGGGTTTATTGATCAAATTATTATGATCTGCCTTTTGAAATTACTGTACTCTACTCTACAGTATGTAATTTCTTTGATCTGCTGCACAACTAATCCTTCATCCCTCCCCCACGCACACACAAACTCTTTTCGACAGACACCTCCACAGAGTCATTCATTTTCTGAAGTTAGTCATTGTGTTTTTAATCCGTCCCTAGCCGAGCGTCAATCGCCTCACTGCACCTGCGTGTACTCTAATCCTCTTTGAGATGGGAGCTTGCTGCTTACTGCGCATGCGTCACCCAACCCCCCCCTCTCCACAAAGTCGTTAATTTTCTGAATCTTGCCATTGTGTTCTTAATCCATCCATAGCCGAGGTACAAAGCCTCACTGCGCCTGCGTGTAATCCTCTTGGAGATTGGAGCTAGCTGATTACTACACATGACTCACCCAACCCCCCCCAACCCTTTGAGGCTTTGTTTACAGTATCGCTTTGTAAAGTCCCTTCTCGAATTTGAAATGTAAATCTGATTTGCACAGCATTGTGAGAATAGAGAGTTAAAAAAACCATTAACTGATTCATGTTGTTTTGTCATTCATTCTTATTCATTGGTGTACTGTGGGTGTGGGGGGGGGGGGAATTTGTCAATGATAATGATTATCAGGAATGTAAATAAATATTTATTTTATTTTATCAAGAACCAAAAAATACAAATATATAAATAATCATGAATAATACATAATGCAGTCTTTATTAAGTTCTTCTGGCAGATTGAAATTGGATAAACATTTAGAAAACATTTATAAAACATGGAGAAACATGAATAATGCACATTTGTAAGAATATTATTTAATAATATATACTGTGATGTATAATATATATATAAAGTAATATTATTTTTTCCGTCTTTATCTTGTTCCTCATTCTGTGTACTGTACAGTAGTTCATTGAGAGTGGAGAGGTTTTGTGTACATCATTACTGCTGTATATTTACTGTACATTTGACTGTACAAACAGATTAGACTGGACACAACACCCCACCTCCCCCCAAGCCACCCTTTTTTCCTGAAACAACAAGAAAACAAAAAATTAGTGCAGTTATGTGCGTACGGTATTGTGGCATTGTGTGATGTGTAGTACTACTGTACATGGCTGGTGCTGCTTTCTCTGGAAAAAAAAAATTGAGCAGTTAGTAGGCAGTTACTGTAGTACTGTCAAACGAGTCTATACTGGAACTACTGTATACTCTGACTACTGTTAAATACTATGTAACCAGATGGCTGCTGCTCTCTCTGTAAAGAAAAAACAGTAACTACTGTATACTCTGACTATTGGTAAAGAAAAAATCTGTGCCATACTGTATCATACTGTACTTACAATACTACAGCACAGTACTACTTTCCTGATGCTTGCCCATTACGCGCGATCACAATGGGCAACACAGTCGCAATATGGTCTATATATTTATTGCAGCGTTCCATGGTGAGTACATCGTTCCAAAAACTCATTATGCCTTTCAACAACTCGTCCTTTTTGGAGGGTTTCACCACTTTCCGGATATGGTTCTTCAGCTGATGCCAGACCATTTCGATCGGATTGAAGTCTGGCGATCTGTCATTGGAAAAAAAGGACAATTAGTTTAAGAGATACAGTAAACAGTAAAAACAGTGGGAATAAAATGAGACACGGTTACCGCACTTACTCCGCTGTCGTCTTCACCCAGTTGATACCGCGCTCAAGGATATGCGCTGTTGACGCGGTGTGCTTCGGATCGTTGTCCTGGTAGAAGCGGTGACCATTCGGGAACTCGCGTGTGATGTATTTCACAATCTCAGGCACAATTTTCTCTTGGAAGAAAGCTTTATTCATGATTCCAATAACAAGAAAAGAAAAGTGCTCAAAAAACTGCACAATAGTACAGTACAGTGCATACAGTAAGGCTACACTAGTAAAATACAGTGCATAAGGCTACATTATATTTGATATATTTTACCTTCAAAGATGACAATGCATCCTGGTCCATGGCTAGAGATGGCACCCCACACATGCAGCTTCACGGGGAGTTTTGGCCGCGGCTTCAAAGATATTACGGCCTTTCTTGTGGAATGCAAAGCTTGCAAATCTCTCCAGCGACACAGTAGACTCATCAGTGAAGATGCAATCCTGGAAAGTTTCCCCACTGTCGATCCATGCCTGGGCCTGGACCACTCTTTTGATTTTGTTTGCGTCCCTTATCATGGGGTACGCTCTGTAATGACAAGTAAATCATTTTAGCGGTACAGAACAGTTTCATAAATAATATTTCCATCCAATGCTACATCTCATCTTCTTTATGCTGGTCTCGGATACAGTGCGATTGTGTTTTTCCTGCAGAGTGTATTTGACCCTTAATGCATTCTTCTCATCATTCTCCTCACTTATTTTGTCCACCAGAAGATTTGTGTCCCTACAATGTAATGAAAAACAATCCGGTAAGTACACTACCGGCACATTTTATTTGAGTGCGGCTAGCTCCGCAAGCCTGGGGATGCCCCGGCATGCTAGCCGCACTCCCCGAGGGAGCCCTGGTGTCCCGCGATGTGGGGGACGGCGGCAGGGGGTTCCGGGGGACCCGGCGGACCCGGCAGAGGGAGAGAGAAAGCCCCGATCAGAGGGCGCTCCTCCGTGTCTTCGGCGCGCGCCCGGCACCCTCTGGCGCGCGCCAGGTTACTGCTGCGGCCGAGACCGGGCAAATGCTCAAATAAACTTGGCCGCAGCAGTAAAAATATTAGAGACAGTAGATCAACAGGATACAATATATTGTTCTATTAATATGCAGCAATATAAAATATATATATACTGTTGTAATATAAATATAAAAAATATATATACAGTACTGTTGTAATATAAATATACAAAATATACAAAATATAAACTGTTGTAATATAAATATAAATATACAAAATATATATACTGTTGTAATATAAATATAAATATATACAAAATATATATACTGTTGTAGTATAAATATAAATAGACAAAATATATATATTGTTGTAATATAAATATACAAAATATATATACTGTTGTAATATAAATCAACAGAAATAACAAAATATTAGATACAGTACTGTAGATATACAGTCCATTTTTTAATATAATTTTTTTTAAGTTTTATAAATATACTTACGCGTTAGTTACCCTTGGTGCCCTTTTGCGTTCTCTGTTTTTTCCGTGTGCATGATAGCTCACAGTGGTTGCTGGCACAACGAGGCCAGAAGTAGCTAACCAGCGTTGGATAGCAGCAATTCGGTGTCCGCTCGTGTACATCTCCTTAATTCGCATGCTGAGATCCTTGGAAATCTTTTTAACAGCCATTGCTGCGACTAGAAAGAAATACAAATACAAGAATATATATTCGATGTTTTGTCGATGTGTATTCAATGTGCAGTGAATCCATAAAATGGATGGTGTATTTATATGGTAATGACCCACATTAGAGTACGCCCACTTTCAACACCTGTACCTCGATGCCATGCATAGCCCACCACTCGATGATCTTTATCTGAACGTGCCCTTGTTCAGATACTGCATTATGCCACCTGCTTCCATGGAGCAACCCCGATTCTATGGACGCAGGAACCCACTCGCCTCTGCCGTGCCTGTCATGCAGAAAAAGCGAAAGGCGGTTGCCATTTCCACGCCAAGGCAAAAGCAACAGGCTAAAGCCAATAAAGAAAACCTTCTGCTGACCCCAAAGGCTAAGGGTTTTCATAGACGTCAGCCTTATTATGTCAAGAAGATATACGGTGATGTACTCTCGACGCAAAACGAATGCCAGCCAACCCATCGAATCCGCAGACCACTTCCTCACATACGCTTCGACAACTCTGCCGCCGCTGTCCCGGAAATCTTCAGCCCGTCTTCTCCACCCCTCGTCCTCGACGCTGCCGCCGCCCTCCCGGAAACCCACAGGCCATCTTCTCCAGTTCTATCTGACGACGCTGCCTCAAATCCACCGGTCAATTTCTCCTTTGCTCTTAGACGACTCTGCTTCTCGCCCGGAAATCCAAAGGTCACTTTCTCCATCCCTCTTCGACGACGCTGTCGCTTCTCCTCTACAGGATATCCACAGGTCACCTCCTCCACCCTTCTTCGACAACGGTGCCGCTTCTCTCCATGGAACACCCATCTCATCCTCGTTGCACCCATCCACCCAGATGTTCACACGCCATGCACAAGAAACAGCTCGTTAGACCGGATGCTGAATGGGATAACTGTGGATCTCCCCGGGAACTCTATTGTGCTAGCAAAGATAGATTTGCTTCTGGAGACCATGCTAAATGTGGATCAACGGATGCTACATATGGATCAACGGATGATACATATGGATCAATGGATGCTAGATATGGATCAACGGATGCAACATATGGATCAACGGATGTATCGACGGATGGAGAAGACAGAGGCTGACATAGCGGGTATACATCATTTGCTCGGTGTTAATGCAGGAAAAGGAATCAGGGGAGCGTCAGTGCCTAAGGAAAAAATGTGATACTCGCATAGTGCAATATGTTAACAATACACATACACAGGCAGAGCTCTCATAAGAGCACAGTGAGGCTAGATATTAATGATCACTAAGTATCAGAAATATTAGCTGTGTATGGGCATCTCTAATGACCCATACTGCACCGACACACTTTATTCGAGCAAATACCCAGTATGTACCTGGCAGATACCTGGAATGCGCCGCTCCTCACCTCTGAAAAAGCCCCGTTGCATTTGCCTTCCCAGCCTGGGTTCATGCCTGGCTGACGGGCGGCTGATCTGTTAAATGATAATGATTAGGATTTAATAGGCTGCAATGCTTCGCGTGTCTACCAGATGGCATAAATTCATGAATTGTAATGCAGTATATATATATATATACTGTGCAGTATTGCAGCCAGTGGGAATAAAATGCTTCAATCCCTGTCTGGAAAATACCTCAATGCACTCGGGCAGAAAACAGTCACAAACCTCAATACACCCGGGTATACCCGAATTCGTGGGACTAGCCGAGCTCGAATAAAGTGTGTCGCCAGTGTACACACAGGAACATAAATAGGAGGTAGGAATCCAAAAGAGAGACACCAATCCAATACTTAAAAAATGTAGATATTTATCCAGCATTGATAAAAATTGGAGGCTTACAGGATTCCGGAAAGGTAACAGCAAGTTTGTACACATGAAGGTTCACTCGAGTCGCGTTCTCGGGATCTCTGCACGATGCTGCTTCCTCATCCGGTCTCCGACCTGCGCTGCTTCAGGGGGCCGATACGTCACTTCCGGGTTCTTCAACTCGTATTGCGGACGCCACCGGAACTCCACATCAGGTTCTCTCCCTCTGGATCTCACACGAGGGGTTACGCTCTACTAGTTTCGCCGTACGTAGTGACGGCTTCGTCAGGAGTGATGTTACCCCATAAAGAGATGCTATTTGTACCCTTTACTTAATGCTGACCTTTCCTCCTATTGGACAGCAAGTAAATTGGTGATTGACTACATATGTCCTCCCAATCTTCACAACACTGTTATACAATTAACCTTTAAAATACACAACAATGTTTATACACTTCAAAGTAAAATACATCTTTATTAATAAAAAACCCATTCTAAAAATTCACGAAGTGGCCTAATATACAACTGCGCTATTTTTGGAATTGTATATAAAATATATAAAAGACATAAAATCTAATAAAATCGCTCAAAATCTAACTTCTAATATATGTTGAAACGGCGATTGTTGTATCTCAAAATAAAATAGGGAAAAAAACAATTAGTTCACAATAAGTGCATTTTCAACCTCATTTTGCAGTCTAAAGCAATTTATTGTCTAAAACGATTTATTATTACAGTTTTTTATAGGAAAGCACTTAGCTCAAAATCCACATTAAGACCTAGTGGTACAAGTGTTTGCAAAGTGAAGATCCAGAAGCTTTCTCTTTTTTTAAGAGCAGCTTGTCTGTCTCCACCTCTCCAATGTGTCAACACTTGTTCTATAACTGTAAAAGTGAGCCCAGATGTGTCCCCATTATGTTTTTGTAAAAAATGGTTGGACAGGTGATGTGTAGTAACACCTCTCCTCACATTACCGATATGCTCAAGTATACGTATATTTATAGTTCTTGTTGTTTGGCCCACATATTGTAATCCGCATGGACAGGTGATAAGATATACCACATAATTAGATTTGCATGATAAAAGTTGTTTTATGTTGTATCTTTGCCCTGTGATATTTGACACAAAACTAAATTTATCCTCTGGTCTATATTTACATGCAGTGCATGTGGTACAACCATAAAAACCTTTGGATTTTGTTAGCCATCTGTTCCCCTCACTGGTTATTTTAGGTAGGGCACTGGGGGCTAATTTATCTTTCAATGATTTGGCTTTTCTGAAGATCACATTTGGGTTTTCAGGGACAATCTCTCCAAGCACAGGGTCATTTTTTACAATGTGCCAGTGCTTTTTAATTATTTTGGTAATCTTATCTGATTGTCTATTGTAATCTGTCATAAATGAGTACTCAAAAGTTTTATTTGATTTAACCTTCTTGTTCTTACTCAATAAATCATTTCTATCCAAATCATTGACTTTTTTAATGGCATCCTGTATGATCACATCATTGTAATCTTTTTCTAAAAACCTTTCTTGAAGAAAGACAGATTGTTTTTGAAAGGTACTTAAGTTACTACAATTCCTTTTAATGCGTCTTATCTGTCCATATGGGACATTTTGCAGCCATTTCGGATGATGACAACTTGTGGTGGATATGTAATTGTTTATATCTACACCTTTGAAGAAGGTCTCTGTTTTTATTGTCCCTTCCTCAATGAAAATAGTCAGGTCCAAGAAATTAACTTTTTCCTGACTATATTCACAATTAAATTTTAAATTGAGCAAGTTGTCATTAATATAGATAATAAACTGTTTAAGGCTTTCTTCATTACCTTTCCAGATAAACATAATATCATCTATATATCTACGCCATAGGCACAAATTCGCACCCAGCTCTGCAATAGACCAAATATGGTCTTCTTCCCATGCTCCCATAAGAAGATTTGCATAGCTGGGTGCAAATTTCGTGCCCATGGCGGTGCCACATTTTTGCAGGTAATATACCCCCTCAAACAGAAAATAATTGTGTTCTAGGATGAACTTTATGCCATCTAAAATAAAGTTGGCCTGTTCATTTGGCATATCTGGATCTTTTGATAAGGCCCTATCCACAGCTTCATGTCCATCTCTATGATTTATACACGTATAGAGGGAGGTAATATCACAAGTTACTAGATAACATCCATTTTCCCATACTTGACTTTCTAAGATGCGCAAGATATCCGTTGTGTCCTTAAGATAGGAAGGAAGTTTAGTGACATATTTTTGTAAATATATGTCTATATAAGCAGATAGATGTGATGTTAAAGAGTCAATCCCCGCTATTATGGGCCTACCAGGTGGATTTGTAATACTCTTATGGAGTTTTGGTAGGTAATAAAATATGGGTCTAACAGGATTTTCTCTGTAGAGAAAGCTATATTCATCACTGTTAATGACTTCTTCTATCTTACCTCTATCTAACAGGATTTTAAGTTCTTTTAAAAAATCTACTGTTGGATCTTTTTTTAAGGGTTGGTATGTATTCACGTCACCTAGAATTCTTTTAGATTCTGTGATGTAATCATTTCTGTCTATAATTGCTACACCGCCCCCCTTATCAGCTTGTTTTATAACAACGTTGGTATCTTCTTGTAGCACTTTTAAGGCCTTTCTTTCAGAGATGCTCAAATTGTTTTCAAACTTAGTATCAGATTTAACTAGTTTTTCAAAGTCTTTTAATATAAGTTGTGAAAATACGTCTAAATTGTTACCTTTCACATACTTTGGCTAGAACGTTGAAGGTAATTTTAGGCCAGAGTGTATTAACATTGGTCTATCTTCTAATGTTACAGGTGACTTAATCACATCTGATGTAGTTACAAGATTATCGGCAGTCCTTTGTTCTACATCTTTTAGTCTAAAGAATCTTTTTATAGTCAGTTTTCTTAAAAACCTCTGTGCATCCACAAATAGGCCAAAATTATTTGGACCTACTGTTGGTGCAAACTTAAGACCTTTTGACATTAGTGACTTTTCCGATTCTGTCAGTGGTTTTGAACTTAGGTTAAAAATATTATTTCCTATTTCTTGCTTTTTTTGAGATACTTCTTTTTCCCTTCCTCTTCCCCGTTTTCGTCGGGTCTTGTTCTTTTCCTTTCTGACGAGGGATCCCTCTTCATTAGGGGAGCATAATGATTTGCTCCCTGAAATGAAGTGGACCCCCCCTCCCCTAAAAAATCCTTTTTATTACCATTTTTGGGGGCATATTTTGTAAATATGTCACTAAACTTCCTTCCTATCTTAAGGACACAACGGATATCTTGCGCATCTTAGAAAGTCAAGTATGGGAAAATGGATGTTATCTAGTAACTTGTGATATTACCTCCCTCTATACGTGTATAAATCATAGAGATGGACATGAAGCTGTGGATAGGGCCTTATCAAAAGATCCAGATATGCCAAATGAACAGGCCAACTTTATTTTAGATGGCATAAAGTTCATCCTAGAACACAATTATTTTCTGTTTGAGGGGGTATATTACCTGCAAAAATGTGGCACCGCCATGGGCACGAAATTTGCACCCAGCTATGCAAATCTTCTTATGGGAGCATGGGAAGAAGACCATATTTGGTCTATTGCAGAGCTGGGTGCGAATTTGTGCCTATGGCGTAGATATATAGATGATATTATGTTTATCTGGAAAGGTAATGAAGAAAGCCTTAAACAGTTTATTATCTATATTAATGACAACTTGCTCAATTTAAAATTTAATTGTGAATATAGTCAGGAAAAAGTTAATTTCTTGGACCTGACTATTTTCATTGAGGAAGGGACAATAAAAACAGAGACCTTCTTCAAAGGTGTAGATATAAACAATTACATATCCACCACAAGTTGTCATCATCCGAAATGGCTGCAAAATGTCCCATATGGACAGATAAGACGCATTAAAAGGAATTGTAGTAACTTAAGTACCTTTCAAAAACAATCTGTCTTTCTTCAAGAAAGGTTTTTAGAAAAAGATTACAATGATGTGATCATACAGGATGCCATTAAAAAAGTCAATGATTTGGATAGAAATGATTTATTGAGTAAGAACAAGAAGGTTAAATCAAATAAAACTTTTGAGTACTCATTTATGACAGATTACAATAGACAATCAGATAAGATTACCAAAATAATTAAAAAGCACTGGCACATTGTAAAAAATGACCCTGTGCTTGGAGAGATTGTCCCTGAAAACCCAAATGTGATCTTCAGAAAAGCCAAATCATTGAAAGATAAATTAGCCCCCAGTGCCCTACCTAAAATAACCAGTGAGGGGAACAGATGGCTAACAAAATCCAAAGGTTTTTATGGTTGTACCACATGCACTGCATGTAAATATAGACCAGAGGATAAATTTAGTTTTGTGTCAAATATCACAGGGCAAAGATACAACATAAAACAACTTTTATCATGCAAATCTAATTATGTGGTATATCTTATCACCTGTCCATGCGGATTACAATATGTGGGCCAAACAACAAGAACTATAAATATACGTATACTTGAGCATATCGGTAATGTGAGGAGAGGTGTTACTACACATCACCTGTCCAACCATTTTTTACAAAAACATAATGGGGACACATCTGGGCTCACTTTTACAGTTATAGAACAAGTGTTGACACATTGGAGAGGTGGAGACAGACAAGCTGCTCTTAAAAAAAGAGAAAGCTTCTGGATCTTCACTTTGCAAACACTTGTACCACTAGGTCTTAATGTGGATTTTGAGCTAAGTGCTTTCCTATAAAAAACTGTAATAATAAATCGTTTTAGACAATAAATTGCTTTAGACTGCAAAATGAGGTTGAAAATGCACTTATTGTGAACTAATTGTTTTTTTCCCTATTTTATTTTGAGATACAACAATCGCCGTTTCAACATATATTAGAAGTTAGATTTTGAGCGATTTTATTAGATTTTATGTCTTTTATATATTTTATATACAATTCCAAAAATAGCACAGTTGTATATTAGGCCACTTCGTGAATTTTTAGAATGGGTTTTTTATTAATAAAGATGTATTTTACTTTGAAGTGTATAAACATTGTTGTGTATTTTAAAGGTTAATTGAATAACAGTGTTGTGAAGATTGGGAGGACATATGTAGTCAATCACCAATTTACTTGCTGTCCAATAGGAGGAAAGGTCAGCATTAAGTAAAGGGTACAAATAGCATCTCTTTATGGGGTAACATCACTCCTGACGAAGCCGTCACTACGTACGGCGAAACTAGTAGAGCGTAACCCCTCGTGTGAGATCCAGAGGGAGAGAGCCTGCTGTGGAGTTCCGGTGGCGTCCGCAATACGAGTTGAAGAACCCGGAAGTGACGTATCGGCCCCCTGAAGCAGCGCAGGTCGGAGACCGGATGAGGAAGCAGCATCGTGCAGAGATCCCGAGAACGCGACTCGAGTGAACCTTCATGTGTACAAACTTGCTGTTACCTTTCCGGAATCCTGTAAGCCTCCAATTTTTATCAATGCTGGATAAATATCTACATTTTTTAAGTATTGGATTGGTGTCTCTCTTTTGGATTCCTACCTCCTATTTATGTTCCTGTGTGTATGGGTCATTAGAGATGCCCATACACAGCTAATATTTCTGATACTTAGTGATCATTAATATCTAGCCTCACTGTGCTCTTATGAGAGCTCTGCCTGTGTATGTGTATTGTTAACA
Organism: Ascaphus truei; assembly: GCF_040206685.1. Lineage (NCBI taxonomy): Eukaryota > Metazoa > Chordata > Amphibia > Anura > Ascaphidae > Ascaphus > Ascaphus truei. Next base: position 46,523,208 of record NC_134492.1, read on the forward strand.
TATTGCACTATGCGAGTATCACATTTTTTCCTTAGGCACTGACGCTCCCCTGATTCCTTTTCCTGTTACTTTGCGGACCGTGAAACAGTCCTTAAGGGTTTGAGTGTCTATTTATCACTTCATGCACTTTATTTTTGATTTATTTTTGATATCACTAGTCACTATATATCACTGCATGGTTTAAGTTGTGTGTTTTTTAGAGTGTATGAGCGCCATCTAGTGTTTTTTTGTATAGAGCTCGGTGTTAATGCCCCTGTTTCCCCGACGCTGGAGCAGGGGGGTGACATGGATGTGATGAATGGGAGCATCGACCCCTTCAATCACCAAGCGCACCCCCTCCACCAGAAGATGTAGTGTACATGTATGCCGTTGAGGAGGACATGACAACCCATCAAGACCACGCCAGGAGACAACACGGTGACCATGACCGGAGGAAAGCTTCCTCCCAGACAACCTACCATCAACCGTCACCTCAAGCACACCCGCTTCCAGAAAACCTACATTCGCTCGCATCGATACGGTGCCAACATCACCCTGTGCGATCTGCCACCGGCGCTCAGGGAGAAGTATAGGGTGATGAGTGCTGGTGCACCCCACAAGTATGCCTTGTTATTTTTTAAGCACCATGTTCCCTACTCATTGTACTGCGACTGGGTCTTCAGAGTGAACTACGAAGGAAATCGCGTAAAAAAGGCGCTTCCTGCCAATTTAAAAAAGACCCTTCTGGATGAAATGCGGCGCTTTTATCCAATTACAGATCCTGTAATGAAAGGCGTTCGAGACTGCATTAATGGCGTTTTGCGCCATGCAAGGAATCGGCCATGGACGGACAATGTGGAGTACTTTCTGGTTTAATCACAGGAACGGTAAGACCATACTGTTGTGCTGAACTGTAGCAAACAAACAGTAGATGGCGCTCTAATACTATAAATAAAATACAGTGTATAAATGTGATATACAAAGTGCAATGTGATAATCAAATAAAATTAAAACAAGTGCAAATATGGGTACAATAGTTCACTCAAACCCTTAGATGGACTGTTTCAGGGTCCAGGAAACAGTATGATCAGGAAAAACCAGGGGAGCGGTTGTACCTTAAAATAAAAACAGAATCTGCATAGTGTGATACTGTAAAGCACAATAAAGTGGTTTCTAAGAAGCTTAGAAAATATGGGAAGGCTATAGCACATACAACCACCCAACAAATATATAGACACCAAACTTAGAAATCTATATGGGAAGGCTATAGCACATATAACCTCCCAACAATGGTATAAACACCAAGAGGAGTTGAGACCTTAAGTAGAGACAAACACAGGAATAAGCAAAACACTTTTATCCATAAATAAATGAATTGGAGGCTTACCGAATCCAAAAGGATTAACAGCATAGGGAGTAGGTAATCATTCGATCATCCGGTCACTGCTACTGCTGCACTGCTGCACGCCACCCGACTGTGTCTCGAACAGCCGTCACGTCACTTCCGGAATCCCGGCCGGTTGGAGATGACGTCACAGGCTCCGTGTTCTCTCTCACTCAGTCTCAGGGTCACACTCAGACCACTGAGTGTGACCCTGAGACTGAGTGAGAGAGAACACGGAGCCTGTGACGTCATCTCCAACCGGCCGGGATTCCGGAAGTGACGTGACGGCTGTTCGAGACACAGTCGGGTGGCGTGCAGCAGTGCAGCAGTAGCAGTGACCGGATGATCGAATGATTACCTACTCCCTATGCTGTTAATCCTTTTGGATTCTGTAAGCCTCCAATTCATTTATTTATGGATAAAAGTGTTTTGCTTATTCCTGTGTTTGTCTCTACTTAAGGTCTCAACTCCTCTTGGTGTTTATACCATTGTTGGGAGGTTATATGTGCTATAGCCTTCCCATATAGATTTCTAAGTTTGGTGTCTATATATTTGTTGGGTGGTTGTATGTGCTATAGCCTTCCCATATTTTCTAAGCTTCTTAGAAACCACTTTATTGTGCTTTACAGTATCACACTATGCAGATTCTGTTTTTATTTTAAGGTACAACCGCTCCCCTGGTTTTTCCTGATCATGTTGTGCTGAACTGTGCTGTACATGTTTTGACCTGCTGAACTTAAATAAAGGAGATGTTTTGACCTGCGGTACTGTATTTAACTTACTGTTTTAACTTGCTGTACACACACAAAGGACCTGCACAATTCCAGTCCCTGAGGGCCGCAAACAGGTACGGCATTCTCCAGGTGAAGTGCGTCGCATTCCAGGAAAAAGCCAGGGAAAACCCGGCGATGTGTTAGAATAAGACGCGCCGCAGCAGTACATACTACTCTCTGACTCCATAAAATTTGACATGACAGGTTTTCTGGACAATACACAGGACTTTGTATTCTCAACAAACTTGATCACAAGTGATGATCAGACAACACCAAATATTAAAACATATTTTTATGACCTAGAAAGAACATATACATCACAAGCCAAAATTTGGTAGGAAGTGGCTAGTCTTGAAAACTATTTAAAAAGCAAACTTGTCCCAAGAGGACTGAGAGTAAGACTGCCACCTTCCCACCAAATAACTGATGTAGAGTTTATTGCAAATTGGGAGAAAATATTGTTAGAATGTTCGTCCAAACTAATGACATTGTTGTTGGAATACGAGACAAAAAGATTTGAAGCCATAAAAACAGAGATTAAGATACTATCAGAGGATCTCCCATTTTGGCAAAGTGACCCAGATTTCATACAGTTGGAAATAAAATTAAAGAACAATATAGATAAACTAACTAAGGATATTAAGGAGAGAAAACAAAGGAAATACAATCGTGATAAAATTGATTTTGAGTCAGGAAAGATTTTCAACTTTAAAACCAAACGCCAGTCCAAACGCAATTTCACTCAAATACAAGAAAGCTCCACTGAGTGTGAGGCTTCTGAGAGTGACACGGAAGCTATACAATGTGATGTAAATCCCGAGCACCCCAGTACCAGTACTGGTCTTCCCTTCCCATTACCCCAAAGATCTGCTTTTTTAGGGGAGACGGGTCCTACTGGCCCTCCTTTAAGAGGAAAACAAGGAGGAATAAGGGTGGACTATCTGCGGGACAGGGAAAAATGGGCTTACCAGGAACAACATCATGCGAGGGGCAGATACAGGAGAAGCAGGCGATACCAGTGATAAATCTTTCATCTAAAATACTCAATGCTGACCACATAAGTTTTCTCTCCAAAGGTCTGTCTTTCTGCCCTTTGAATCAGATTGATATCTTTGAAACAGTAAAGGATCTCAATCTGTTTTGCCGTAAGCTTAATTTACATAAATTTTTCAAAAAATGCAGAATCTGGCAGAATAGAAATACACCTTTAGAAAACCTTAGTACCCAAGACTGTGATAACATAGAACTTCTGGAGAGCTTGGCTGATGAAAGCAGTAGACCAAGGGGAGAAGGAACAAAAAATAGAGTAGGGGGAGCGAGGGATCAGTAGACATACACCAATAAAATCAACGACAATACAACATGCATAAAATAAATCCAATGTAATGGGGTTGGGACAAGAATTAGAAGATAATAATATAGATACTTTCACGGCCGTGTGTAAGTACAATCCAAAGAAGGTATCTTTGTGACGGAATATTGACCCCTCCACAAATAAGTGCAGGGGGATCTCAGAGGGTATCTATATACTAATGTAAATACTCACACGGCCCAGTGTGAGTAAGGGTGCAGGGCAGATGTCTTTAAGGTGGAGTCAGTCTGTCCAGGGTGGTTGCCGGTCAATCACATCAGGTTTTGCCCATGTGTGGCTATAGCTGATCTGTACTCCTCTCTTGCTTATACTCAGCAATGTGACTCTCCGTTTTAGCGGTGTGTGGGGATAAGTGAGGCACAGTCTTAGCAGTATGCAATAAAAGGTATTTATTGTGTATAAAAACGATAACAATACTGTCACACTCACATCAATATAATAATATAATATCCCCTGGCTCCTCCGTGTGGTTCAGTCTAGCAGTAATCCGCTCCGGCCCCGCGTCCGGGGTGCATTTTTAATTGAAGGAATAGAATTTATTCTAACACATAATCTGTTCTGGTTTGATGGGTCGATGTTCCTGCAAAAGTGTGGCACCGCAATGGGGACCAGATTTGCTCCTAGCTATGCCAATATTTTTATGGCACATTGGGAGGAACAAAATGTTTGGGCTGGCAATCCCTTTGGAGCAAATCTGGTCCTGTGGAAGAGATATATCGATGATGTGCTCATCATCTGGGAAGGAAGCAATGAAGATCTCGACCTCTTTTTAGAGCACATTAATAAGAATGAGGTAAACCTCACATTCACGTCGGAGACAAGTACTGATAGCATCAACTTCCTTGATTTAACAATATACATTGAAGAAAATACAATAAAAACTAAAACATTTTTCAAGGAAGTTGATGCTAACAATTTTCTCCTAAACGACAGTTGCCACCACCAAAAATGGCTTAGGAATATTCCATACGGGCAATTCCGACGCATTAGACGCAATTGCTCGGACTTGGAGACATTTGAGGAGCAGGCAGGCATATTGAAAACAAAGTTTGAGGAGAGAAACTATAAAACAGATATAATCCAAAATGCTATCTCTAGAGCAGCACAACTAAGTAAGGATGAACTGCTAGTGCCCAAACAAAAGACAGAGAAAGTAGATTATATAGTACCCTTTGTTACAAAATTCAACGACGAGGCTCATAAGATTAAAAAAATTTTAATGAAGCATTGGCATGTTCTGTGTAAGGATGCTGTTTTAAAGGAGCACTTACCAGAGGTACCCAGGGTCATTTTTAAGAAAGCGGACAATATTAAAAGTAAGCTAGTTCCAAGCTCATTCAGAAAAGAAAAAGAAAAAACACAGATAGAGAGCTGGTTACCAAAACCGATTGTTTTTTTTAAATGTTTTGATTGCAAGGCCTGCAAGCAAGCAGGTAAGGAGACACTAGATTTCAGCTCAAACGTCACCAAAGAAGTTTTTAAAACTAAACATTTTATCAACTGTAGGACCACATTTGTGGTGTATTTGCTTGAATGCCCGTGTGGACTCCAGTATGTGGGACGGACCTCAAGAAGTCTTAGAGTCCGCATACTGGAGCACATAGGCAATATCAGAAGAGGCCTGACAACCCACAGTGTACCTGTACATTTCAATCAGGTACACGGGGGAGATCCACCTGGCTTGCTCTATAGAGGAATAGAGCTAGTCAACGAGAATTGGAGAGGTGGAGATAGGCTTAAACGATTGAGACAAAGAGAAACGTTTTGGATATACCAACTTAAAACTCTAGCACCAAAGGGCCTGAATGTTGACTTGGATATTTCGGCGTTTATTTAAGCCGGGAGGACACTCGCAACATTGGGGTGTAGAGCGAGTTTGATTATATCCCTTAGATTTACTTCAATTTTAAATATATTTTATGATATTTTTATATACTGATGTTTGTATTTGTTTCCCTCCCCTCCCTTCCCTACTCTTTTTCCCCACCCCCTCCTTTCCATTTCTTCCCTTTCCTTCCAAATTCTTTGCTTATTTCTTGCATTATTAGAGCTATTTATTATGAATTACTTAATTGTAATGGGTTTATTATACAATTTTTTAGTCAAAAGGGTCTTAGTAAGAAACATGGATTAAATCCCATCAATAGTCAGATATGGATTTAAGGGAAAGATACTCTTTACCACTGTTATAAAACTATTTTAGAGAACACAAACAAATAGAATATGTGAGAGGTTTTAAAGTGATTGTATAAAACTGTCTTTACATTTTTTTTTTTTTTTAATTTTTTAATTTTTTTTTAAATTTACTGTATAAACTATATACCTAAAATGTTTTTAATATGTTTGAATGAACTTAAATGATGAAGGGAAACCAGTTTTTAATTTCAAAATCATGTTTAAAAATTATTGGGACCATTATGAACCACCAACCAGTGTAACGGAACCTAGAGGGTTAAATCAATGAAGCTAAACATTGTAAGGCACAAAGGTGCAGTTAATGGGAGTGAGTAGCATTGAAAGCAACCAAACCCTGTATTAAATGGACACATTACTGTAGCAATGTTATGTAAAACTGGCTATGAGATGGAGAATGAGCACCAATTGAATGATGCTTATTGCAGACAACTGTGCAAACATTACAAGCTAATTAATTAATTAGCTAGGTGGGTCTATAAAAGCTCATGGGACCCACCATTAGTCATTTTATGAGCCTGAGGAAGCCGTCCAATCGGCGAAACGCGTTGCTCGAAACCTGTTCCTGTTTTGTCCCACGGAGGCTTCCGTAGAAAGTCTCTTCAGCAGCATCTGCAGCCGGGCGGATTAGTTCCAGCTATCTGCACCCCGGACGCGGGGCCGGAGCGGATTACTGCTAGACTGAACCACACGGAGGAGCCAGGGGATATTATATTATTATATTGATGTGAGTGTGACAGTATTGTTATCGTTTTTATACACAATAAATACCTTTTATTGCATACTGCTAAGACTGTGCCTCACTTATCCCCACACACCGCTAAAACGGAGAGTCACATTGCTGAGTATAAGCAAGAGATGAGTACAGATCAGCTATAGCCACACATGGGCAAAACCTGATGTGATTGACCGGCAACCACCCTGGACAGACTGACTCCACCTTAAAGACATCTGCCCTGCACCCTTACTCACACTGGGCCGTGTGAGTATTTACATTAGTATATAGATACCCTCTGAGATCCCCCTGCACTTATTTGTGGAGGGGTCAATATTCCGTCACAAAGATACCTTCTTTGGATTGTACTTACACACGGCCGTGTAAGTATCTATATTATTATCTTCTAATTCTTGTCCCAACCCCATTACATTGGATTTATTTTATGCATGTTGTATTGTCGTTGATTTTATTGGTGTATGTCTACTGATCCCTCGCTCCCCCTACTCTATTTTTTGTTCTCACGTTTTCATAAGGGCTTTGGATTATCCCTTTTAGGGGTTGAAGCAGAAGGGACCATAGGAATAACTCTGCAACAAAAGAGAGTAACCACATTTATTGGTGTCATCACTATCTGTTACTAAAGGTAAGCGCCTGGTCTTCCCCATTTACAAGGGGAGAAGGACCCTTTACTACGCTAAAAAATAAGTATTCATTTGTACCACCACCTGAAACTAGTGCAAATGTTGATGTGTTTTGTCAACTTGTTACTAAAGATCTTATGACAATGAGGGTGATTAACGGCAAACATAACCTTACCTTTAAAGAAAGACTTGCCCTTAAAGATCTAGAAAATTACAGACAATAAATGCTATAGAATATTGAAAACAAATTAAACAATTGCATTTATGAAATAATTAACAACCATACTAACAGAAGGTTTACAACACAAATTGATTTCAAAACATGAATATGATTTCATGCTTGTAAAGAAACCCCAGACAGTGACTTTTTACCATCTTCCTAAAATACATAAAGGGAAAAATCCTCCCCCAGGAAGACCAATGCCCTAACATATGCAAACATGTACCTGGGGTGATGGGAGAAGTACACAGTGTTTAATGAGAATATGACAAAATTCACTGATAATATCATCATATGGATTCGCTACATAGATGATATTCTGGTACTATGGAATGGCAGTAAAGCATCTTTTGTAACATTTGTGGAAACCTTAAACTCTAATCAACACAATTTAAGGTTAACATATGCAGTTATTGAAAAGAGCCTGGTATTCTTAGACTTAAGAATTACCATTAATCAAGATGGCACAATTAACACTGTATCACATGCTAAGAAAACAGCAACTAACAGCTACCTAAGGGAAGACAGCCATCATCCGGCATCACTCATTAAAGGTATCCCCACAGGACAGTTCCTCTGGTACATATAAATGCGGCACTTGTAAAGCGTGTAAATATGTTCAGACCAGCAAAACATTCAGAAACAGTAACAGCAAGAAGACTTTTCAAATGAAAAGCTTCATAAACTACAAAATAACTAAAGTCATATACTTAATTACCTGCAAATGTGGGATACAGTATGTGGGAAAAACGGGTCAACAGTTCCGAAGGCGTATACTAGAACATGTCGGATCCATCAGGAATGAGCTGGACATCCCGGTATCCTGCCATGTGAGGGGGGACCATAGTGGAGACATCAATGCTCTGCAATTCCAAGGAATTGCAAGTCTCAAAAGTGATATGAGAGGGGGAGATTGGGATAATAAACTTTTACAACTAGAATCTCGTTGGATATACCAGCTATCCACATTGACCCCATGTGGTCTGAACAAGGGTTTCCTTTTCACCCCTTTCTTGTAAATTTGCCCTGGTATCTATTTTTCTACATAAGTATAGTTACAATTAGCATTTTGGATTATCCCCATATTAAAGAGTTTCATGAATACTCTCGAGGATCTATAGGGGGATGAGTGTTATTTAGATCATTTAGACAATCTACATTCTTTCCCATAGATCAGAGGAATTAATAGTGACCATTTAAATACATTACCCCTAGTAGATATTTATCCAAGGACTATATTTTCCTGTTTTTGATTAATCAGATCTGCCAATTATTATACACCATCATGTAACATCTTTACCGTCATATATACAAGACACACGGGATGTACTAAAACGTCTAGAGGGAATAATCGTGGATACTGACACGATCCTCTGTAGCCTTGATGTTGAATCGCTGTATACAAGCATTCAACATCAGGTAGGCCTAAGGGCTGTGGCATCCTTTCGCTCTATCCGAGGTATTAAATATCGTGAACATAATGAGTTAATTTGCAATCTCTTATCCTTTGTCCTAACCCATAATTATTTCACGTTTAACAACAAACGTTACCTCCAGGTACAGGGAACTGCAATGGGGACAACATGTGCCCCAATATATGCAAACCTGTACCTGGGGTGGTGGGAGAAGTACACGGTGTTTAATGAGAATATGACTAAATTCACTGATAATATCATCATATGGATTCGCTATATAGATGATATTCTGGTACTATGGAATGGCAGTAAAGCATCTTTTTTAACATTTGTGGAAACCTTAAACTCTAATCAACACAATTTAAGGTTAACATATGCAGTTAATGAAAAGAGCCTGGTATTCTTAGACTTAAGAATTACCATTAATCAAGATGGCACAATTAACACTGTATCACATGCTAAGAAAACAGCAACTAACAGCTACCTAAGGGCAAACAGCCATCATCCGGCATCTTTCATTAAAGGTATCCCCACAGGACAGTTCCTCTGAATTAGGAGGAACTGTTCTAATATGGCAGACTTTTATTCCCAAGCAGAAATTATGAAGGACAAATTTCTAACTAGAGGCTATAGTAAAACGAACATAAACAAAGCCCTTAAAAATGCAGGAAAAAAAATAGGGAGACACTATTGTACACTAGAATAAAAACAGATGCCAAGCAAACAATTCGCTATATAGGTACCTATAATGCTCAATGGGATCAGATTAAAAACATCTATAGAAAACATTGGCACATCCTTCTGGAGGATAATGACTTACGTGACGTTCTTGAACCATTTCCCACGATGGTACCAAAGAAATCCAAAAATCTCAAGGATACTTTGGTCCACAGTCATTTCCAAAATAATCAACAAGTCCAAACAAGGCTCCCCCAGAAAACGTATGGTACATATAAATGCGGCACTTGTAAAGCGTGTTAATATGTTCAGACCAGCAAAACATTCAGAAACACTAACAGCAAGAAGACTTTTCAAATGAAAAGCTTCATAAACTACAAAACAACTAAAGTCATATACTTAATTACCTGCAAATGTGGGATACAGTATGTGGGGAAAACGGGTCGACAGTTCTGAAGGCGTATACTAGAACATGTCGGATCCATCAGGAATGAGCTGGACACCCCGGTATCCTGCCATGTGAGGCTTTCCTTTTCACCCCTTTCTTGTAAATTTGCCCTGGTATCTATTTTTCTACATAAGTATAGTTACAATTAGCATTTTGGATTATCCCCATATTAAAGAGTTTCATGAATACTCTCGAGGATCTATAGGGGGATGAGTGTTATTTAGATCATTTAGACAATCTACATTCTTTCCTATAGATTAGAGGAATTAATAGTGATCATTTAAATACATTACCCCTAGTAGATATGTATCCAAGGACTATATTTTCCTGTTTTTGATTAATCAGATCTGCCAATTATTATACACCATCATGCAAATAAAGTACCTTGATCACCAATACAGCTCCTTAAAAATTACCAGTTTTAACGTATTATATAGAACTGGTATAAGTAAGACACAATAAACAAAGGGGTTATATAATGCTTTACTCCAATGCACAATAAGAAGCACACTCTTCTGACAGCCACAGAAATGAAAATAAACACACATGAACGAGTACTCAGTGATACTAACGAATCACGGACCTCGCAGACAGTCATGTGATGGTGGGAAACCAATGAAGACGCATTACACGTCCTCTGCTGCATGGGGGAATGACACGCGATTATTATGCGACGTCACGTAAGACCAATCAGTGTTTGGCATTCTTGGTGACCATAGCAATACACTAAGAAAGCTATACATGAATGTGGTAAGATACTGACCAATCAGTAATGCTGCAGATGGTCAGGTGATCTGAAACAACCAATCAGGGCATATCACATTCCTATTTATATAATCGAGGATGACGCACGATGATGACGCGACGCCATAGGACCAATTAGAGCCTGACACCAATTAGCTTCCACGGCGATAGTTGCACATGAAAACTTACTAGGAACACTTTGAAACTGCCCCCGATGAAGCACATAGGTGAAACATATGTTGGGCAGGCTTAGCGCTACTACCAGGTGCGCAGGCTAGTCGGAGAGGTCTGGTGCTTCATTCCTGTCAGAGCGTTTCAGAGCCTTCATCATGGGAAGCACAACACTCTGACTATATCCTATTTTTCGGTACTTTGATATTTAGACTCTAAGATTATGGGCTAAGTGGGCTATGTGATTCAAACTCCATTCATAGGAGTAATTGGCCAGTGTATGTCAAGTGGTTCACCATAACAGACCTACAGGCTCAGTTATTTCTTCACCTGGTGGTCTGGTGATACAGTGTATGTGTATATGGAGGTATGGACTAATACATAGTTGAGGTAGATCTCACATTAGTCCTATCATTACCCCACATACAAACACTTATATAGACATATAGAGCAAGTAGCCCTCCCTAACCATCAACACTCTCGGGTATATAGGATTAGTTATCTGATGACCTATAATTGTATTGGAACAGCTATTACCATGGTTAGTCTAATAGCATAACCGTGGGATAAGATAGTGATTAATAGCTATCTCCCTCATTTACACTGCCATCTAGATTTAGCACACAGATACCTCCTTCCTTTTTAATTTGTTTTAAATTATTTGGTTCATTGTATACTCCACTGCAAAATATATTTTAAATAGTTCATTAATAATTGTTTTTTTTTTGTAAACTTGTTCTTTATTTGCATTTTTTGTTAAGACCAATGCGGAGTGGGGTACAGAACATAAAAAGGGGAGGATGTTACTTTTGAATTACATTGCTTTGTATCAGGCATATAACATCTTTTAGTGGGGAGACAATAATGACAGCACTGTTGGGACAGCGTACAAAGTAACTAGTACAATAATTAACTTAAAAAGACTGGGAGAGGGAAAAGGAAAATTTTTAATACAGACAAGGGTGTTTTCTTCAGTGCGACATAATAGGGAGCTTTTCTTTCTTCTGACTCAATTTCATGCAGCACTTATATAACAGACATACAGTATGCAAGCTATGGGGGTTGAGTACTGCTGAGACACACTTTATTCGAGCAAATACCCAGTATGTACCTGGCAGATACCTGGAATGCGCCGCTCCTCACCTCTGACAAGCCCTGTTGCGTTTGCCTTCCCAGCCACGGTTCATGCCTGGCTGACGGGCGGCTGATCTGTTAAATGATAATGATTAGGATTTAATAGGCTGCAATGCTTCGCGTGTCTACCAAATGGCATAAATTCATGAATTGTAATGCAGTATATATATATATATATATATATATATACTGTGCAGTATTGCAGCCAGCGGGAATAAAATGCTTCAATCCCTGCCTGGAAAATAACGCAATGCACTCGGGCAGAAAACAGTCACAAACCTCAATACACCCGAGTATACCCGAATTCGTGGGACTAGCCGAGCTCGAATAAAGTGTGTCGCCAGTGTATGAAACTTTCATGGCTGAAAAACGGGAGCAAAAAACAGTACCAGATTTATAAAGGAAAAACATGCCCATTGAAAACATTGGGATTTTCCGGAATAATACAAATCATAATAAGAAGAGTAACCAGTCAAAATCTATTCAGTCCAAATCTGTTTCCAAGAATTTCATGGATTGTTTAGACCAAATCTTTCCCTCTCACCAAAATCTGTCTGCTGACTTTGTACTAACAAAACCCGAGAAAATTAATTAAAATCCACCATTGAATCCAATCCAAATGGATTTTTAAGAATCCGAAATCCGTGACCAGATTAATACAAATATACACTCAAAGGGGGAATGAGACTTCCAATTCAGTAGTGTCTCTAGTATATATACAGTGTATCCCCACAAACCTCCCTTCAAATATAGAAGAGCACACTTGAGGTACCTGGCTGGGAGATATGCTAATTGGTTATGGAAAGTATATGGAAAGTATATTTTAATGAGTCAAATCCCACATTTTCTAAAACGGTTTCCATACCAAATACAGTACATAGAGTTGATAAGCCTAAGACACCAACCTATTGACTGGAGTGGTGTACTGGTGTCAAACCCAACATGACTAGAACCCACAAACACTGATTTTCTATACCATAGCTCTAGCAGTGTGAACCACCTGATGGCTAGCAGTGCACCACTGTCTACTACAAACATACCTTAGAGGGATATCTATTTTGTTGATTGTAACCTTTGAATATCTTCAAGCACAAAGCAATTATACTGAGGGCTATGAGTTACTGAGACCAAGTGATAACACATAAAACACAGGTTTTCTGACACACACAAGTAAAAACAAGGTGAAGCACAGCAAATAAAGCAGGAGCAGAGAGAAAGTAATATAAAAAAAATGACCTGGTGACTTGAAGTAGTGTTTTGCCATAAGGCACCTACCAAGCTGGATTGGAAAACTTTACAGCCTATTCGAATAAATGGACTGTAGGGTGTTTTCCCGCACAAGATGGTATCTCATGGCACAAGACAGATTATTCGATATACAGTAGTATGCTTCTCTATCCCAGAGAGGGTAAAGTACTTTGTACGGCTATGAGCACTCAATGAAAACAGAAGTAGAGCTCAAAACCAAGTATGCTTTGACAGTGGTGCTAGCTGTCAGCTGTTTTAGCTCACACTTCTAGAGCTGTTGTCTGGTATAACAGAGGTTCTTGTAGGTTCAACTTCTTATCCTGATGGGTCTGACACCATACCCCATTCCTTATAAGGTGCCTTAGACTTGTCAACCCAAAAACATTTTGTGCATTATTAGAAGCCAATCTAATCACTTTCTGAATTTGTAGAGTTTTAGTTATTTTAAAATAAAGTATTTTAATTCAGTATGTGTCTGGCGCTCTGGCAGATGGCACAGTAAATATTTTCGCCCCTTTTCTACTATAGTGTAGCCGCTTTTGTGCATATCTGTCATGAAGCATCAACACGAGTGCTCATACCAGTAGTATCTCCCTCATCCGTCTACCTTTAAAAGCAGACCACTTCCACGTCATGGTTGACAGTTTAATGTCCATTGTAGAGCACACCTGAGAAACATGTGAGATAAGATAATGGCTAAGTGAGATACTTGTGTGATCTGTGAGCAGTGCGCAGTGAACAGTGATGAGCAACTCAAAATAGACTCTAAATAGACGACTTTCTCACACTTCTCACAGTGGTGTGCTCCATGGAACAGCTGTTCCAATTGCCCAAACATGTGGCAAGATGTGCATTAAGTGGCAATTTCAATCCTGCTTATTGTGGCAACAATGGAGTTATAAGTGCTAACAATTAACTGTACTTTACTATTCTATGCCTTGTTTCACACCTTCCTTGTTCCATGTCCTGTTTCTAACTCCACACTTGATACAAACATCACGTAAAATCAAACAGTAATCACGTCCTACAGATCAGGACATGCAAGCTCATGATTCGTTACCAGCCTCTGTTTTAAAGAGGGACACACACACCAACCAGGTATTTCAGGTTATCTACTGTACTAACGCCACCCACTGCAGGCTCAATTAGGCAGGAGAGAAAAATAAAAAGTTAGTTACACAGGCTTTCAATTATCACACCATTTTAAAATAAATTAACCCACTCTACACTCCCCAAGTTCAGCCACCCCTGATAGTATACACTAGTATCCACAGCACAGCACTTCCCTTTCCTTCTGGTTCAAACACCACATTTGATACAAACAGAACTTGAAATCAAACAATTTTGTTTTGCAAGTCACCAATTAACAGTTGAACAAAGCTTTCGTGGTTTCACTAATTTGCTAAAATGTTTAATGGAGACTTTATGAACCTAATTGAGACATCTCCTAGATATTATTATGCTGTTATATTTTACATTGGAATCTATGGGATAATAAAATATCCTAAATATGTGAAACTGACAAGTGAACAATTTATAAGCAACATAATGCAAAATGGATTTTGATTCTACAAAACAATTATTGTACTATCCAGGTTATTATGCTGTTTTTCATGTAATTTGGGTAAGAGCTAAGTAGTATTTGAATACTGTACTTTGAATACATTATATATATTTGATTCAGCTGGACAATTTTTTTTACAAATGTCTAATATTTAAAAATGAGTCTACTTCTGAAAATGTATATTTTGTATATAATAGCATACACACATAATAATGTACAGATGCAGCCACCAGTATTAGATCACTTGCCTTGGAAAATCTGGGGCAATCTCACAGTAAATGCCTCAACATGCCTCAACTTTTCTGTGAGATTCCTAATGGCACATTGGATAAACACAACAGGGGGTCCCTGCAGTCCCATTTAAACTGAATGGGACTGCAGGGACCCCTGCTGTGTTAATCCGATGGGCCATTAGGAATATCACAGACATTTTGAAGCATGTTGAGGCATTTACTGTGAGATGCCTTAGTTTTTACCCAGCCAAGTGATCGAATATTGGTGGCTGCATCTGAAACGTTGATTCTGATATTGTAATTCAGGTGGCTGGTAAAGGCCGTTTGTATATTAAGAAGCAATCAGTTTTTGGGGCCTATTCATTAGAGTGAGAGAAAATCATTAAATAGCACCCAAAAGCAGAACGCAGTGAAAATACATTTGTCTAAAAATGGTTATATAATACAAAAGAAAATATGATCGTGGAGAGGAACACCCTATATCAATAACCATTTAGAAACTGAAATGTCTGATAATGACCTTTTTCTCACAGTGTCTCCTTCCTGAGAAAGAATCTAATGCCTCCTCAGAGGATAAAGCTTGATTCCCCAGGAGGACTTCTTTAACTGAAGCAGCAATATTCAATCAGGTCAATAGCTAAAAAAACAGGGGGGATCAAGACAAAACAGGAAGGGGAAATCGTTGGTTGACATCAGCGAGAAGTAGAAGATACTGAAGATTGAGGACACTAATGTTACTAACATATTTTACTATTTGCTCACCCTGACGGAACTACAGATTTTAAACTATAGACTTTCTTTTGCACCCAATAAGAATTTTGTAATCTGGTAAATCTATTCGATGAAAACCCTGATGATGGATGCCATATCTCTATTTTTATATGAAGAAAGGATTCAGGTTTTAAAAGAAATTCCACATTAAATCCTATATTTACTGTATGAAAGGAAATTGTATTGAGATTTTGATAAAATGTGTTGAAAGGACTCTTGTTCCTCTCAAAGGGTGTATATACCAACACTATAGATCATAAATAGATCATAAACAGAATCTAACTACTGAGAGAGAGCAGCGGTTATATCCATTGAGAGAAATAGATCCATCATAGTAAAAAAACGCAGATAAAGGAGGAGCTATGGTGGTCTTGAATAGATTGTACAACAGAGGCATTGAGGCAGCTCGAAGATATCTCATCTTATACTAAATTGAAATTTGACCCTATACATAAATATCAGTGTGAACTACTTGAATTGATGGGTGTAGAGAGCTGCAGATCATATCCAAACAGATATACAGTATATATTTTAAACAATGTCATTATTCCAATTTCTCACCACTTACAGTGCTAAGCAAATAAAGGATAGCGCCAATGTCTCTCAATAAACCAGGCTATTGAAACTGGGAATAACTAAACAGAAGATACATATGTTGATACTAAATATGAATAAAAAAGTAGAGTATCAATTGTGTAGAGAAGGGAAGATACAATAAAAAAAACAAATGTAGACTTTTTCTTACACTGACAGCTTCTCATAGCAATGATGTAAGGACTAGTTGATGCTCTGTTAAATGCAGAGCCAGCATCCTAGAAGCCTCATAAGTGGCATCCCCATTGGTCAGTATCTCCAACTTCGGAGGAATTGTTCTACGATTGAAGAATTTATAACACAATCTAAAGAACTTCGGTCTAGATTCCTCAACCGTGGCTATCACATTAAAACATTGAATAAAGCTTACCATCGGGCATTGCATAGCGATAGGGCTTCTCTCTTGTCTAGAAATAAGACAAAATCTAAGGACAGTACAATCAGAGTCATTGGCACCTTTAACAAACGTTGGTGGGCCATTAAAAAGATATTCACCAGACATTGGCATCTCTTACAGGCCGATGATGATTTGGCACAGGTTATAGGCCCTAGACCCATGATTACCAGCAGGCGGTCCAAAAACCTACCGGACTCATTAGTGAACAGCCATTTCCAACGCTCTAGAACTACGACTTGGTTGAGCCCTGTCAATGGCATGTACCACTGTCAAGGGTGCAAAGCATGCAGACACATAGATGTGGGCAAAGTATTCGCCAATTGTGACAATACATCAAATTTTTCTGTGGACAGCTTCATCAATTGTCGGACTCCCAACGTTATCTATCTTATCACATGTGACAACTACGCAGACGTGTTTTGGAACATATTAATTAAATTAAACATTCTGCTGAAACATCTGTAGCCAGACATGTGACACAACATCACAATGGCGATACCAATGCCATCAAATTCATGGGCATTTACCAGCTAAAATGTCCCATGAGAGGGGGTAACATTGACCAATCCCTGCTTCGGATTGAAGCAGAATGGATTTTCAAATTAAAAACAAGGAGCCCTAATGGACTCAATGAGGGGTTTACATTTACACCCTTCATTTGATCACGTAGGTTCCTTTGGTTAGACTCTATTATCTAGCCCGTGTTTTCCTGTTGTTTAAATGGTCTATTCATGTGTTATATATACCTTATATATGAGTAGCCAGATTATTTTCCATGTCCACTAGGCTGTTTTCCAGCATTTGATATTGAAAGATATTTACTTATTTACCCTAATTATTGACTATATTACCGAAGTTCTAAACCCATTTTTGGGCTTAGTCGTTATGTATGGCATACGTGTATAGCATGATAATTATACAATGAAAATTCTACGCAATATTTCTATATGCATACACATAAGTTGGTTTTTTGTTTTCTTTATTAATTTTACCACTACCTTCAAGCCTGACACATTGTGCAGTATATCACTATGGGGGAGTATATATAACTTAATCTTTGCAATTATACTCTGCATATAATAGTTACATAAGGTACCATAGACCCTTACCCACTATGAATTGACTATTATCTGTCATATATTTTATAATACCCTGCCCATTTGCCAACATCTAGGGCATGTACAGATTGTTTGAACAAACAAAATTACACTTTTTGTTAATAAGGCTAAATATTTCTAAGTGCCCACGCATGCGCGATATGAACAATTTTTATTTTGTGGAAATTTTCTAAGTCCCGACGCATGCGCACTGCGCGCAACTATAGATGGCAGTTAGCCAAAAATGTCGGAGTCCGAATGCATGCGCATTATGCCTGGACTATGGCAGTACTGTTGCCTTAGTCCCCTGCACATGCGCCTCTAAATGAGGGATTTCAGGAGTCTCTGCGCATGCGCAGTCATATGTATATCGGGCTAGAATTTACAAGTATTCGCGCATGCGAACAGCACTAATTTTGATTTGGCCATTTCTACTCTAAGTGCCCACGCATGCGCAGTGTGTTTCATTCTGGTTTGTTGGATTTTCTGAGTCCGCGCGCATGCGCATTGGACTCAAATCGCGCCGATTTATGCCAGACTGTTATATAAGCCCTAAAAACACTCGTTTTTACACACTAACTCAGCACTTTTGTTGCTGTATGTGTGGGAACCTACCCAGATGGTTTATTAAGCATTTTTGTATTTTGAGGGGTGTAGTTTGACAACGGACCAACTGCGCATGTGCAACAGGTGTAAACTGTTCAATCTGTAATCAAGGTATTGTTTGGGTATATAAGGGTTTATTCTTCGTCCCCCAAGCAAATTTGTCCCTGAGGAAGCTCCTTTGCTGGAGGGAAACGCGCGTTGGACGCGCCATGTTGTCAGTCTCCTACTTGGAGCTGCTTTTATGTAGTGCTCTGTAGTCTCCTGGCTTTATCTATGGAGATCTGAATTGGGTATTTCACTAACACTCAGTGCGCAAGCATTCCTGCTCTTTATATGATATGACTATTTGGAGTGTGCTGTAGAATGATTCAATGATCAATATGCTGTGAACATTTGTTTCACTATGCTGTGAATCATTTACCCTCCATCACTATACTATCAGTAGCACTTCTATATATATTGGATGGTAATACATTTATAACTAACATCCTTAAGTGCTCTGTGGTTTACAAGTCTAAGCAGGACTGCTGTATTTTCACGACACATCTTAGTCACTGAGTTTGCAAGTTTATTTATTTACAATTACAAGTGTACCTGATCTCATAGGTGCCCCAGAGGGGTTCATACCCTGACTAAGTAGCGTTCTGTGTCCTGTAGTCTCTACTATTAATTGTTGTTTGAGACCACTCCAACACACATTCACTGACACAGACGCTAGGTACTGTCAATTTAATTTATTTTTAATGCACAATACACGACGTTTTGGTAACATATGTTTTATGAAAATATATTAAAAGTTAAATTTTAAATTAAGTAGGAGTGCAGTATAGTGAATTCTTTTAGGAGACACATCCATTTTGTGTTTTCCTTCCCCCCCTTTCTGATTCACTTTTCAATTCACAGTTTCCACCCATTTTTTTGGATTACCATTTATTCACTCATTATTTGCTTCAATTGGTGTGGTTTTGTGATCACTCCCTAACCCTAGTGTTTCTTTTAAATGTAGGACATGTTTTATTTTTTTACATACAGTGTTAGTACCTTAGGTCTTCTGGGACCTATGGAGACCACCTGAGGACCCCCCGACCCCCACGGGTACCACCTGCGGACCCACGGGGACACTTGCGGGGAAGAACCGGGGGCCCCACAGCTGTGGGGGACCCGTGGACCCGCAGGGACAACCTGAGGGCCCCCAGATCCCCATGGGAACCAGCCGAGGGCCTCATGCACCTGTGAGGATGACCCGGGGACCCCAGACACCCGCAGGCCCACCCGTGGACCCCATTGTAGCCCTTGGTGACTGCGGGGACCACCTGGAGGCCCACGGCACCTAGCGGGGACTACCCGGAGTCCCCCAGACTCTGTGGGCAGCCCCCTCTGGTACACTGTGGGGCCTGTGAACACCCGTCGGGACCACCGGGGACTACCGTAGGCCTAGGGTATTAAGCTTGTATGTAAAATAATAAATCATGTTTTTATGGGAGGGCACATGGGGTGGGTTATGTATTAATGTTTATTAAACATGGTAATGTTTATTGTGGGACCTAGGAGGTGGATAATGGGGCTTTTCTGTGTAGTGTTTTTATTGTAGGTAGTGGGTATTGTCCCCAAGGGTGGGTGGGTAGGCCTCCCTGGTGGGTAGTAGGTGAGTGTGGTTAGGCCTCATTGGTGGGTAGTGGGGGAGGGTGGCTAGGCCTCCCGGGTGGGTAGTGGGTGAGAAGTTAACCTCTTAATTACTCTAGCGGTTACTAACCGCTAAGGTGATTAATGGGTTTAGGGGACATTATATTGTCGCTTTTTATTCTTGTGTATTTTTTGCAGCACCGGAGGGCAGGGATGGGGTGAGGATGAGGACAGCCTTCATCGTGGGTGCCTGGCAGGGGTGAGTGCAAGATGTATTTATTTTATTTCTGCTACTTACTGTATTTTAAATGGGCAAAGGCATTATTATCCATATGCCGATAATAGTAATTTTGCCCATTACTGTACTGTATGTGTTAGGCTGCGGGTGGTGTATTTATTTTAAAGTATTTATGTGTTTTTAAATTATTTTTGGGGGGCACAGAGTTGGTACTGCAGGCAAGCAGGACCCTGGTCATCTATGGGGACCAAGCGAGGGCCACCTCTGGCCACCTCCGGCCTGTAGTATAATTCCTGTGCATCCCCAAACAATTAAGCTATTTTATGTATGTTAGGGGGTATAGGGTTTGTTGGGGGCACAGAGGGTGGGTGTGTTGTGTATTGCAATGTTTATTGGGGCAATTGTCCCCAATAAACATGCTATTGTGCCTTAACCCCTTGATTGCCTTAGTGAATAGCCTCTAAGGTAATGAAGCTGCTTTAATGTATTTTTATTAATATTGTTTGGGAGCAGGCGGTCCTATACACTCCTATAATCCTATACACACTTTGTCTTTACTTTCTGGCAACAATGAGTCTGGCTACATCTTTAGCCCAAACTGTCCTAAAACACAAATAGGGATTTATTAATTAAGAATAGACGTCTAAAGGAAATATATATATATGGAATTGCATGAATCTAATAGCAGAGTACAATCAAAAGCAACTTAAATAGTAATGAATTGCATTATAAAACGAATTAAAAAACTATAATACATAACCTACAGTAAATGTATACACCCTAAAAGAAAGAAGGATAAAAATACTGGGCTGGAAGGCAGACTTTGCAGATGTCTTGTGGCAAAAGACTGCTTAGTAAATGTAACCCAAAATGTATCAACAAGGAATATGATAGAATAGGGATTCCAAAGCAATTGTTCATGCACTAAAGCTAGAGAATTGTAGGCTAGAGTCAACAAAAAGCAGCACTGAAAAGTTAGGGGACTCAGGGGAAAGCTTCCCCGGTAGAGTCTGGCAGAGGATTGTATACATATTCACTTTTTGTAGATACAAAGATATTCTAAATGTAAAGACCTCCAATTCATCTTGAGGAAATAGTTATCTGTTGTCAATTTTTGTCTTCTGTATTTACTAAACTGTGCTAAGCCCCTGCACACCTTAAAGCAGAAGTTCGTGCTGATCAACATTTGTTTGCAATTTTTTTTTTTTTTTAACTTTTTTAAGAGAACTATTTTGGCCAGTTTCAACTCTTTTTAAATCTAATACTCTATTCAGAAGATATAAGGGTTAGAAATATTACATGTCTGAGATGTTAAGATGGAACTTTTCCCAGAGCCCTTTGCAGTTTAAAGGATACCATTGTAACCTCAGATGCTAACGAATAATAAAAAGAAGGTGGTTTTTTAACACTAAACAAATACTGTATGTATTTTTAAAAAGAACAGGGCATGCTTGGAGAGCAAGATACTAAAATATAAAGGTATGAGGTAAACGTATATACAGGCTTCTGGAGGGAATTGATACTTCCTTTTTTTAGTAAATATGGACCTAAATATAATATCACATATTCAAGACTATACAAAGCAAGATCAACAAACATAATCAAGAATGCTTTCTCAAATAATAATACTTTTTTTAGAACACAAAAAGAACGCAGGTTGCATGCATAATATTACAGTTTTCCGTCACAGTATATCACAACATATCCCATTATATTGCAGAATATCACAGAGTTTCTATAGCATTCAAGTGGCAATGTTGGTTCAGAATATCACAACATGTCCCACCATTATGCACCCGAGGAAACATTTCATCATGCTTCAGTACATCTGCAAGTCATAACATTAACTTTTTGAGATTCTCTCCACCCATCATGTTTTTACATTCTAATACAAGATATTTTATTATTCAGTTAATATTTATATGCTCCTGCTATAGTTTTATTTTGTACCTACAGGATAGAAAAATTCAGAAATTTCTGTCTGATATTGAAAGTATGAAATCAATGTGGTTTAATAATCATGCATTAAATAGATATCACAATATTACCCATTAGAATGTAGTCTACATAATACTATTACTAAAGCTACTCTACTTGAATATAAACTTTATTTCTTTTGATGGTTTTTTTTTTTGTTGCTCAAGTAAAGTCATTTAACAATACTATTTTAGAATTGTAGTATAAGTTATTTCCAGTGATATATATTTTACCAAAAAGCTGTTTTTCTGCCAAAGATCTTTTTCAGAGGTCCATTAAATAGTCCATTAAATGATAATAATTCACACAGACTTCATTTAGAAATTAGATCTGCCAGATGGTTTATAACACAGTTGACTTGCACCATCTACAATAATATTTACAAACATTTGTCATTGTAAATCTCTCCCAAGGAAATCTATTTTAGTTAAACATAATGTGTTATTTGAACAATATGTCTAGAAGTCCGTTATGTGTTTTTTTGCTGTTTAGGTCACTTTAAATGTCCATCCCTAAAAAAATAAAAACCTGCCAAAACACTGCTGTGGCTTAGCATATATAATAATTGGAAAAACCTTGCAATTACTAACTGTTACAGAGAAAAGACATGAGTAATAGAGGTCATTTTAAAATTCTCAAATTAAAACGAACTAAATTAGATTTAAAAGTTGTGATATCATAATTTTTTCTCACTAATTAAATATGTAACCTTAGTTACTCAGTTTTACCCAAAATAGATGTTACTTTATATTTGAAGTTTATACATTACTTTTAACTTTTACATACCTAGACCAAAACAAAAAATAATGATAACCAAAAGTATTCTACAGGAAAGGGGTATTTTGCATTGGGGTTATTAAAACATTGGAAATTCCCATGGTGCATAATGATACCGAATAACTGTATATTTTCTATGTATATTCCACTGTTAGATACACTAAAGAGGTTAGAAGAGGCAGCAGCTTGGGAGAGCCGGGAGCCAGGGGCCGGCAGCGGCAACCAGAGGCTGGGCCCAGCTGCCGGGCATTTGGTTGCCACTGCCGGGTCCCTGCCTCTTCCCACGCTGGCCTCTCTCCCGCTGGTACACCCAGACATCAGGCCCAGTTTCTGGCATGAACCAGTTGGAGAGAGAGACTGGAGAGACTGGCATAGGAAGAGGTGATAGTAGCTGGGGAATGCCAGGGCCGGCACGGCAACCAGAAGTAAGTGGTATTTGTGTGTGGGAAGGGAGGTGGTGGTGGTGGTAATTGTATATGTGATGGGGGTGGTGGTAACTGTATTTGTGGTGGGGGGTTGTGGTATTTGTATTTGTGCTTGGGTGGTGGGTGTTGGTAATTGTTTTTGTGGTGGGTTGGTGGTAATTTTAGTGGTGGTGGTGTGAGGGGATGATAATTGGGGGACAATTCTTTCTGGGGATAGTGGTAGCTATACACAAAAGAGAAACCCGCACAGCTGATGCTAACCACAGTGAGGTGCTGACTGGATGGAGACTGATTGTATCATATGGGAGAAAAAAGAACCCAGTCTTCCAGCACTCAATCACAAACAAATGTATAATTGTAAATTTAAAATACTTTATTGATGCCAAGAATAAAAAAATGGGTGTTAAAACGTAATTAAACGATGTATTGCAACAGCACGTGACTGTGTCCAATTGTTACCCACCTAGAGCTGGGTGGGTGGATGTTGTAATAAAATCCCTTATAGATATTCGGGATTTGGACTGCTATATGTTATAGCTTCCTAAAAGGTATAGGAAAGGAGCCTATAGAAACTCACCCAGAGGTGTTGTCAATATAAGTGTATCCGGGTATGTAGTGCACACTCACAAGATACACTTATGGCGCACTTGTATTAGTATACTGTGCAAGGTCAGACCGTATCCACCCCTATTGTGGGAATAAACTGCTCCCTGCGTGATATCTTAATTGGCGCTAGATCTATTGTGGATTCATATTACGCCCACATAATAAGGTAAAACACAGGCTTGTAGGCAAGTATAGGGTTCATCAGGTATAAACTTTATTGACTGCAGAGTGTTAATTGATATAGAAACACCATAGGTGGTAGTGATAATGCCGTGGTGTTTCTATGTGTACTATAAACCCTGAGGGCTCACCTATGGTACTGTCAGTGAGGTGTAGGTGATCTTGACTCAGTATAGAGGTCTGTATATATTTATATTTGCCTGTTGATGCAAACCCCACTGTAGTTGTGGTTGCTGCAGCTGAGATCAGCACTAGTTATGGGGCTAATAAATAGACATAACAACTGACAGAATATATGAATCTCCTGAGCAGTTAAACACACTGACAAAATGCAAATAATGCCAACTAATAGGGTATGTGTGGGGTTAATGATGGGATGGAATCAGTGTGCGATCACCCCACCCCCCTTTCCCTATATAGCAGCTATATACAAATTGCCAGTTTATATAGGGGCCGGTCTAGCTGTAATGTATATAGCATGCCTGTCTGTAGGTGAGTTGTATAGTCCCCTAGAGGTACGAGGATCACGCTATATTGTTACAGAGCGCGATCCCGGCTTCACATGCACGCCGGGGGAAGCCGCAAATCACTCAACGCAGATCAGTATCCAACTGCTGTAGAATTTCAAATGCACTGGCTTCCCGCGTGTGCAGGAGATGATTGCCTGGGTAAGAGGATCACGCTGTATGGTAACAAAGCGCGATCCCCACTGAACATACACTTCAGGGGAAGCCACAAATCTTTTAACGCGGATCAATATCCCTCTGCTGTTAATTTTGAATGAACTGGCTTCCCGCGTGTGCAGGAGAAAAATGCCGACGCGCGCGTTTCACGTAGTGAACGCTTCTTCAGGGCACGTAGGGGGAGGTTCCTGCGTGTGGAGGAAAGTTTATATAACAAACGTGAGGGTGCCTGTTCCTGCACTTAACCCCTTCGTTACTGCTGATAGACAGATATAATATCCCATTGCCATAGATGCACTAATTGTGGTCTACAGACTAGTAACTGCCTTATTGACAGATTCAATATGCCCATTAGGTAGTTGCATAAGTTGCAAACTAATTACAACTTTTGTAATGGGCTGAATGGCTATGGCTACAATACTGGTAATATATGTGATGTATTACTGTTGTATTTACTCACATGAGCTGGGGTGTTCGTGTTGTAAATTTTTATATTCATGGTAAGGAGTGATGGTTGGTCACTAATATTGAAGGTAAGTCTATGTTTCTAGATAATACCAAAAGCAAATACACTGTATTCCATTGATGGAAATAAAATGAAATAAACTAAAATTCCACTATGTCATTGTTTTATTTGTACTCAATTCATTGTCAGAGTGTAGGTGTGTGATGGCGTCCGAGTGGTTGTTAGTATACTGCAAATAGTGCAGGGGAATGGTACATGGGAGATGTTTTACGTTCAAATTAGTGGGTACGGTGTTATAGGTATAGTTTCTGGATTACAGGAATGTTCGGGATTCATTTCTTAAAGTGGGGTTGGTAACAGGGGATAAGGGATTTATATGAAGGGGCTAAACACGAAGCCCTCATTGAGTCCAAGTGGATTTAATGTTCCCAAGGTATAAATCCATCTGGCTTCGATCTTTAATAGCTCATTGTCCCAGTCCCCACGTCTTATTCCTGGAGAAAATTGATCTATCCCCATGAAGGTCATGGCTTTAAGGTCTCCAGGTTGGCACCTGTTGGCATGATTGGCCACTGGAGTATCTAGCTTATTCCGGATAGAGTCCACATGTTCGAGTATCCGTATTTTGAGTGGGCGGCGGGTTTTGCCCACGTACTTTTTCCCACATTTGCATGTTCCCATGTAAATTACTCCCACTGTATTGCAGTTGATAAATTTGCGTATATCGAAATGCTTTCTGTTGTTGTGATTACTGAAGGTTTTGGAAACTGTCATATACTGACAGGCCTTGCACCTTTGGCAATGGTAATTGCCGTTTATACGGGGTGGTAGCCAGGTGGCCCTTGGTGTTGCCACATTGTAGTGGCTATGGGGATAGTGGTAGTAATTGTATCTGGGGATAGCAGTGGTAATTATATCTGGGGGTAGCAGTGGTAATTATATCTGGCTGGGTAGTGGTGGTAATTGTACCTGGGGAGAGTAATGGTAATTGTATCTAGGGGGAGGTAGTGGTAATTGTATCTGGGGGGTTGTGGTAGTTGTATCTGGGGGGTTGTGGTAGTTGTATCTGGGGGTATAGTGGCAATGGTATCTGGGGTTGGGTAGTGGGGATACGGGTATCTGGGGTGCAATAGTAGTAGTAATTGTATCTGGGTTGAGGTATTAGTGATAAATGTATCTGAGGTGGGGTACTAGTTGGAACTGTATTCAGAACTCCCGGACCGATGTTGCAAAGCCCTGGTCCTCCAACAAGTAGTTGTTGAAGTGCCAATAGGTGGCCAAGGCCACTGATGGCATCAGCACCACCATAACGAATGCACAGTTGTGGTCTGTGAACAGCGCCATCATAATGGCACTGGACTCGGCACGTGACATGAAGTGACTAGATATATGAAGCCAGTTGATCTGGGAGTGGGACTCCAGACCACGTAACACCCTATGTACATGTAAGTATCTAATGCCCCTGGATGTTGTACCCATCAGACATCGACTAAGGAGAAGCGGTGATTAGCTCCCCAAGGTCGACTCAGAGAGAGGGTACCATTGTCCCAACTCGGTCAAAAGCCTTGAGGGTGCAATTAAAGTCACCCTGAACTACTGTAAAAAGACAAAATACACACCAGCACCTAAAATGTCCAATATGAAGTCCAATGGAAGGGAGTGCAAAGAACTGCTTCAATTCTTAAACTTCCAAGGATGTAGGTGTATCCACGGCCAGATGTCACGTGATATGTGGAATACAAACAGAAAAACAAATCATACTGCAAACAGCTGCTCAAAAAACATAACACAATCACTAACAAACAACAAGTGACAATAGACAAACAGAAGCAAGGCTGAAAAATAAAAAGAGCTAATTTAATACAACATAAATATAAAATAACAGATATGTACAAATGGCAGGCAACTGGTCCGGTTGGTGTAAAACCGGAATCCTACTTACAGATGTAGAAAGTAATAGCGCAGTGAAAAGTAGTCAATAGGAGATGTCAGCCTCTCCTCCAGTGGTGTCGGGCTGATCCAGAAACCACTCCGACGCTGTCGCACACTCCTGGATCAATGTCCGTTGCTAGAGGTGCGCTTTGGGGGAGAAAAACTCCTTCTTGCTGCTACAACGCAATACACGTTGCCACGCTGCCTGCGTGAGTTTGTGATACGGCTCATATACTAAAACCCTACGCATTTTGTGCGCATGCGCACTTCATCAGGGGGCTGTACCATGCACTTATCTGCATCAACCATCTCTAGGAAAGTCAAGATGCTGGCAAAGAGCATTACTCTCTCGTGCCCGCCTATGGGAGCATACACGTTCAATAAATTCAACATGTAGTCTAGATGCCGGACTTGGAGGTGGAGTAGATGGCTTAGGACTGC
This sequence comes from Ascaphus truei, assembly GCF_040206685.1. NCBI lineage: Eukaryota > Metazoa > Chordata > Amphibia > Anura > Ascaphidae > Ascaphus > Ascaphus truei. The sequence goes on from NC_134492.1 coordinate 46,550,936, forward strand.
CTTGACAAACAAGCTCTGGTTGAAAGGATTCTGGGAACACAGTCACTACCCCACATGATGTGAGGTGGATGAAGAAGTCCCTGCCTCATCACTCCAGGTACCAGCTGGCCTCAGCCTCTGGAGGGGTATAGGTCTTATGCAGGAAACTCACAGAGTACCCTCCCTTTAGCATATGGGAGAGTACCTGGAACCTGCGGAGACTGTCCCTATAACCATTGACATTTAGCAAGCTGTACCAGCCACATAGATTATTCCTCTTGAAGCCTGATACTCTTGTAGCTCGTTTATTATTTTCCGGATACAGAGATGCTCTGAGCTCCCCTAATTCTTGGCCATGTGGTTTACCTTCAAGTACAACTGAAGAGAGTGAAGGATAAAAGGGGCATCTCCTCACTTCTTAAGGCCCAACTGCACCTTCCTTTCTTTATGTCCATAGAGGGTGTTCTGCAGAAAATGTTTGAGTTCCCTGTCAGGGATTACTGGTTCCTCCCCGGACTTCATATTCCCTCCCCCTCCACTGCAGGGACTACCCTCATCAGTTTTATTTTATTGGATCGCCCTCTTGGTGTGTGAGAAAGAGGGTCCATTTCATCCTCTATGGTTGGACCTGAGGGTGGCACTGACTGTGCCGTATTGGAGGCATTTTTGGGAGTGGCTAGAGGCAGAGCAGCTGAGGGTGTGGTATCCCCAGTAGCCTGGGGTTTCACAGAGGCACAAAGTGACTTAACAGCCTCCTCTACTGCTGCCGGTATAGCCTGGATGTTGCATTGTTTGGTAGTTTCTTGTGGGGTGATATCTAAAGTGGACCCTCCAAGGTATTAATTGAAAGGCAAAAAAAATGACTACACTACAACAGAAAATGAGACTTATGAATGGGGGGTGGGGGTGGGTGGGAGGGTGGGGGGTGGTATGTGTGCGTGAGATTTTACCCAGCAGGAAGTGAGCTGAGCTGGGAAACCCAGCTGGGTGAAAATAAAAAATGTATAAAACTAAATAAAACCCACATGAAACGTCCCAATTTTTATATAATAAAATGCCCTATAGGTTTAGAAAATATAATATCCAAAAAGGACAATTTAAAACAGAGTTTATACAGTACTGTATGGTCTTTAATAGCGATTTAGACCTTTTTGGGAGCTCTGCTTGTACTCGTATTAGGTGCATTAGCCTATTTTATAGACCAAAACACTGATTTCAACATGACACATCAGATTGGTCAGAATCATGTAACCAACCTGAAAAAGAAGTCTACAAACTAAAAATTAACAAAAATTGGTAATCAATTGCATCTATAAATAATTGTATTGTATTGTATGTCTTTATTTATATAGCGCCATTAATGTACATAGCGCTTCACAGTAGTAATACATGGGGTAATCAAATAAATAGCAGATAATATAAATAACAGATCATGGGAATAAGTGCTTTAGACATAAAAGTAACATTTCGGAAGAGGAGTCCCTGCCCCGAGGAGCTTACAGTCTAATTGGTAGGTAGAACGTACAGAGACAGTAGGAGGGAGTTCTGGTAAGTGCGTCTGCAGGGGGCCAAGCTTTATGTATCGTGTTCAGAATATCCACAGTGCTATTCATATGCTTCTTTAAGCAAGCGTGTCTTAAGGTGGGTCTTAAAGGTGGATAGAGAGGGTGCTAGTCGGGTACTGAGGGGAAGGGCATTCCAGAGGTGTGGGGCAGAAAGTGAGAAAGGTTTAAGGCGGGAGAGGGCTTTAGATACAAAGGGGGTAGAAAGAAGACATCCTTGAGAAGAACGCAAGAGTCTGGATGGTGCATAACGAGAAATTAGGGATGAGATGTAAGGAGGGGCAGAAGAGTGTAAAGCTTTAAAAGTGAGGAGAAGAATGGAATGTGAGATGCGGGATTTGATCGGAAGCCAGGAGAGGGTTTTCATGAGGGGAGATGCTGAGACAGATCTAGGAAAGAGTAGAGTGATTCTGGCAGCAGCGTTTAGGATAGATTGTAGGGGAGACAGGTGAGAGGCAGGAAGGCCGGACAGCAGGAGGTTACAGTAATCAAGACGGGAGAGAATGAGGGCCTGAGTCAGAGTTTTAGCAGTCGAGCAACAGAGGAAAGGGCATATCTTTGTTATATTGCGGAGGAAAAAGCGACAGGTTTTAGAAATGTTTTGAATGTGAGGGGCGAATGTGAGAGAGGAGTCGAGTGTGACCCCTAGGCAGCGTGCTTGGGATACTGGGTGGATGATCGTAGTTCCAACAGTAATGTGGAAGGAGATAGTAGGGCCAGGTTTAGGAGGAAGTATGAGGAGCTCTGTTTTAGCCATGTTGAGTTTAAGGCGACGGAGGGCCATCCAGGATGATATAGCAGAGAGACATTCAGAAACTTTGGTCTGTATAGCAGGTGTAAGGTCAGTTGTTGAAAAGTATATTTGTGTGTCGTCAGCATAGAGGTGATATTTAAACCCAAAAGATGTTATTAGGTCACATAGAGAGAGTGTGTACAGAGAAAAGAGAAGAGGTCCCAGGACAGAGCCCTGGGGTACCCCCACAGAGAAATCAATAGAGGAGGAGGAGGTGTTAGCAGAAGAGACACTGAAAGTACGATGGGAGAGGTAGGATGAGATCCAGGATAGAGCTTTGTTCCGAATACCTAGAGTATGGAGAATGTGGAGGACAAGAGGGTGGTCCACTGTGTCAAATGCTGCAGAGAGGTCGAGTAATATGAGCAGAGTGTAATGACCTCTGTCTTTGGCAGCATGGAGGTCGTCAGTTATTTTAGTGAGGGCTGTTTCGGTGGAGTGAGCAGAGCGGAAGCCAGATTGTAGAGGGTCTAGGAGAGAATAGGTGTTGAGAAAATGGAGCAAGCGAGAGAATACAAGACGTTCAAGGAGTTTAGAGGCAAAAGGCAGGAGGGAGACAGGTCGATAGTTAGAAAGACAGGTAGGGTCAAGCGTGTTGTTCTTGAGTAATGGTACGACTGTTGCATGTTTGAAGGAGGATGGAAAGGTTCCAGAGCAGAGGGAGGAGTTAAAAATGTGTGTGAGCGTAGGGATTATAGTAGGAGCTAGAGGTTTTAGGAGATGGGAGGGAATGGGGTCAAGAGGGCAAGTGGTAGAGGGAGAGGAGGCGATCAACAGCGACACATCCTCCTCTGAGACAGTGGAAAAAGAGTCAAGGAAGGCAGGAGGAGAGTTAGGAAGAGGTGTAGGATGGGAGGAAGAAACAGAGGGGATGTTCTGCCGTATGGATTCCACCTTTTCCTTAAAATAGTCAGCAAAGTCCTGAGCGGAGATGGAGGAAGGAGAGGCAGCTGAGGGTGGTTTGAGTAGAGTATCAAAGACAGAGAACAGTCGGCGTGGGTTAGACTTGTGCATGTTGATTAGTGCAGAAAAATAGGCTTGTTTAGCTTGCGAGAGGGCAGAGTTGAAACAGGATAGCATAAATTTGTAGTGAAGGAAGTCTGCGAGAGTGTGAGACTTCCTCCAGAGGCGTTCAGAGGAACGAGTGGAGGAACGCAGCATGCGCGTGTGGGAATTTAGCCAGGGTCTAGGGTTAGAAGGGCGAGTGCGGCAGAGAGAAAGCGGGGCATGTAGATCAAGAGACGAGGACAAGGCAGAGTTATAGTTCCTGACCAGGTTGTCAGGGTCTGTAGCAGAGCTGAGAGAGGAGAGGGTGGAGCTTAAAGTGGACTCAAAGTCAGGTAAGTGAATAGAGCGCAGGTTTCTGCAGAACCGGGGGGTAGATGGAGGTGGAGAAGGGGAGAAGCGAGATAGAGAGAATGAGATGAGGTGATGGTCAGAGAGAGGAAAAGGGGAAATGGAGAAATCAGAGAGAGAAAAGTTTTTAGTGAAAACCAGGTCTAAGTAGTGGCCATCCTTGTGGGTGCTGGCTGCAGTCCACTGTTGAAGGCCAAAAGAAGAGGTTAGAGAAAGAAAGCGGGAAGCCCAAGGGAGAGAGGGGTCATCAATGTGGCAATTGAAGTCCCCAAGGAGAAGAACAGGGGAGTCTGAGGAGAGAAAGAAAGAGAGCCAGGATTCAAAGTGAGAGAGAAAGGCAGAAGGGGAATGAGTAGAGGTAGGTGGGCGATAGATGACCGCCACATGGACAGGGAGAGGAGAGAAGATCTGGACAGTGTGAGCCTCAAAGGAGGGAAAAGCAAGAGAGGGGCGAATAGGAAGGGTTCGGTAACGGCAGAAAGAGGAGAGAAGGAGCCCCACGCCTCCACCCCTGCCATCAGGGCGCGGAGTGTGGGAGAAGGAAAGGCCACCGTAGGAGAGGGCAGCTTCCAGAGCAGAGTCAGACTGAGTGAGCCAGGTCTCAGTTATAGCAAAGAGAAGCAGGGAGTGAGAGAGAAAGAAGTCATGCACAGAGAGGAACTTGTTAGAAAGGGAGCGAGCATTCCAAAGGGCACAGGAGAAAGGGAGAGAGGAGGGAGGGTGGCAGGGGATGGGTATGAGGTTGGAGGGGTTAACACCAGAAGGAGTAGAGATTGCATTTGGCAGGCGAGGACGAGAGCAAGTAGAAATAAGGCAGGGACCAGGATTGGGAGAGATATCCCCAGAAGCAAGGAGGAGAAGCATGGATAGGAAGAGGATGTGTGAGGATGATTTGTAGGGGTGTGTTTTAGTGTAGGGGATATAGCTGTGTGGTGTCAGAGGACGCAGGTAAGAAAGGAGTTCATGTGAGCTGAGAAGTGGTGAAGGAAGGAGAGATGGAGATATATGAATAGAGTTAGAGACATACTGAGGCTGGTAAAAAGAAGTGCATAATTTGAGAAGAAGTGAAGTCACAGCAAATATAATAACAAAATAACAAATGTTTTCTCTCTCTCACTTCCTTCTCTCCCTCTCTCCTCCTCTCTCTCTCTTTTCCTTCTCTCTCTCTCTCTCTTTTCTTCTCTCTATCTCTCTCTCTCTCTCTTTTCCCTCTCTCTCTCACACACAATTTGCAGACGGATTCTGAATCTGTCAATGGATTGTCAAAAATCCACCCACGTATCAGTCAATGGTGAATTCGAATGTTTATGCACCCGGATCATCAAGCATGAAATCTGTGTGCAGAATGGATTTCGGCAAAAATATCCACAGATTTTGCACTAATATTCATTTGATAAGCAGGAGTCATGGAGAGCCATACCCTCAGTCCTCCAGGGAGTTGATCTCTTTGTTGCAAATGTTTTCTCTAGTTGATACTTGGAGAAATCTGAATCCTGGTGCTTAGCAATATACTTGATTAAAAGTTAATTGTAATCATCTCTCCATGGCAAGACTTGACCGTGTGTACAGATATGTTACTTGCCAGTTTTTAAACAAGGGTAAGTTGATATAGAGTTATACCAACCAGTTTTCCTGATCATCATACGGCCTGTTGTAATTTTTCTCTGTTATCCTTAAACCATATGGGTTCTTATTGGCATTTTAATGTTAAGCTTTTAGAAGACGCGCCATTTAGTAATCATTTTACATTCTTTTGAGATCATTGGACTACACAAAAGGATGATTTTGAGACACTAAGGCATGGGTTGGGATATTGGAAAAATAGAGGTTAGAATTTGTTGTCAACACTATAGTAATGCTACAGCTTCTCTTAATCAGACATTGACGGAGATGAAAACAGAAATTCTGGAAATATAGAAAACATTTGAGGCTTAACATACTATTACAGTTAGAGATGTTCAGAATTGAAAACAAAAACATCTGCGAATTGTGCATTCTAAATTCCAAAATGCAATAGAAATGGATGCACCGACTAAGGTGTTTTTTTGGTATGGAATAGAAGTTGCTGAGCATAAACAAATTCATTGTGTCATATGTGTCATGGAAAGGAAGTTTCTGATCCTGCAGGTATTCAAAAGTATGCTGTTTCCTTTTATAAAGATCTTTACAGTGCTGATCCTTGGGATGAAGTTGAAATAGAGAATTTTCTGCCTGATTTACCATCTTTACAGCAAGCAGGGTGAGAGGAACTGAATTTACCATTGACGCTTGACAAATTGTTAATTGCGGTGTCCAGTTTGTCCAATGGAAGGATGGCTGGCATTGATGGACTACCTATGAGTTCTATAAACATTTTTTGACATTGATTGGAAATTATTTTAAACTGTATTAAAATTAAAGTATTGCAATTGAGCTGTCGCAGGGCAGTTCTCACTTTACTGCCAAAAAATGGGAGACTTGTGTCTTATCAAATACTGGAGGCCAAGGTCCTTATTAAGTTCTGATTTTTAAATTCTGTCAAAAGTTTTAGCAAATCACCTGAAAATATATTTGGGATCCTTTCTGTATACAGATCAGTCTAATTGTATTCCTGGATGGTCTATTTTTGATAAGAAATATCTTGGAGGTTGGAAAGGTTTATAATTTAAATTTTGGTCAAATTTCTTTGGGCAAGGAAAAGGCTTTTGACAGAGTTGATCATTTGCATTTGTTTAAAACATGCATTCTTTTGTATTTGGACATCTTTTTATTTCATATATTCAGTTATTATATTCTTACATTTATAGTGTTTTGAAAATTAATGATGGGCTGAGTTGTCCTTTTCCCATAGAGAGAGGGATATGGCAAGGGTGTGCTGTGCTTAATTCTCTGGCTATTGAAACAGTTCTAGTTATGGTTAAGAAATGTTTATCGGGGCATTCTATGCCTTGTATACCAGATGTTAGGCCTGTGAAGGTTTTGGCTTATGCAGATGCTGTATCTGTGTTTATTAATGATGACAATGATCTCCATTTTCTTGTTTCCTGCATTGATACTTTTGAACGAGTAGCTTCAGCAAAAATAAACTGGGCAAAGTGTGACACTTTGTTAGTTGGTAGCTGGCTTGGCTATAGTCCACCTTTTTTTTACCTGATGTTACCAGATTTGAAGTGGAATATAGATGGTATAAAAATCCTGGGTATTTTTCTAAGGAGTAATGCCTTTGTGCAGAAGAATTGAGAACGGCCATAAGAAAAAGTGAAAGCAAAGTTATTAGTGTACATGAGCCGACTGTCTCCTGAGCTGAACCAAGTTGATTTAAGCCTCGGGGAACCCTACTTCCCAAGATACAGGCCCCATTATAGGGTGCCGGTATCCCTCTGCTTTTTTTAGATACCACGGCCACGTGACCCAAAGGATTTTAACATGGCAAGGATATCGGCACCCCATATCTCAGGAAATAGCGGTCCCCGGACCTGAAATCAATGCAGTTCAGCTCCGGAGAGCCCATGTACATTACTATAATGTTTAAAATTGAATAAAACCCCGCGATCGCCTGTGAGAGGCACGCAGTTAGAGTGACTGATTTAGCCTATCTCTTACTGCGCGTCTCTTACAGACTGGCAGATCCCAGTAGGATTCACACAGCAGGGAACCCTTCTGTATTAGTCCGATGGGCCATTCATTTGCCAAGGCAAATTTTGAAAGAATTTCGGGGAAATCTTGAAAACCATTTCGAGAATGATCGGATAACGGAGATTTCATACTGTATGTACAGTATGTACAGTAACTTATTAACGTCTTGAAAAAATGTATTGCGTTGTAAAGCAGCAATCCAAACAACCATTTTATCCACCCTTTAATATGTGCATTTATACAATCCACACAATGATAAGTAATTGGCTAAGTTGCCGATAGATCAGATCTCCTGTGAACAATCGGTGAAGATTCGGCTCAGGGGTTCACTAAAAGGCTATCAGTACTGCAAAAGAGGACCAAAGATGCAAAGTTCTGTGGGGAAGATCATCTGACCAGACAGTCCCTAGATACAATTGGTGCACTGCTAGAGAGAGGGTAGGGCTAAAAAAGGGGAGTGCCAGAGCTTGTTTCAGAATAGGAAGGGAATGTCATTTTGTAAATGGTTGCTACAAAAAGAAAAATGCTTGTTACATTATAATACATTGAAAGTGTAATTTAGAGTTGATTAAAAAAAAATGCTCCAAGTATTTTCTCATAGCTGATAACTTATAACTGATTTATTAAAACAAACACACGTAGGATATTGAATAAATAGTGAATTGGTACCCTAAAGCTCAGCGCTGTGACCATTAATTTTGTGATTACAATGTAAGTGATAATAAATCTACTTGTGATGGGAGAAGTGGGACAGGTGAAAGAATTGGGGTGCTCCAACCCGCAGCTACTCCATCCAGTATATAAATAATATTATTATAGACCCTGGAGAAACCAGTGGGAGTGGGTAGGTGCTTTAAGACTTGTAAGTATCAGTGACAATAAGTCAAACTTAACCATAATAGTCTAAACCAATGAACCCCACTCACGTCATCTCCAGGGTTTCCTCAGCTGGCGTGCAAGCCTAAAGGATCCAGAATCCAGAAGTATCCAACAGCAAAAAACGAATGGCGCACAGCCAGGGAGCCAGGTGTGGAATAAAAAGCCCTGCGCACCGTCAAAGATGTTGATAGGTTATCTTTCATTAACCCTCAAAAAACTAAAATAAATAATCAAGGAGAATTTATCCCGTTTATTACTAAATATAACAGTATGGCCCCCGAAATAAAGAAAATCATTAGTAAACATTGGGGGATTCTCCTTAGAGATCCAATTTTAAATACTTTTTTACCTAAACATCCTCAAATTGTTTACAAACGTGCCCAAAATTAAAAAAAAAAGATAGCACCCAGTTGCCCCCTCAGTGGGCCTAAACATAAAACCACAATGTGGCTTGCCAATTTAAAGGGCTATTTCATGTGTGGCAAATGTATAGGGTGTTCCTATAGTATTAAGAGCAGTAAATTCCAATCAGTTGTGACAGGTAACAGCTATAACATAGACACATTCATTAATTGCAAAAGTAGATATTGTGTATATTTATTGGAATGCCCCTGCGGACTACAATACGTGGGGAGGACTGGGAGAGTGCTGCAACGTAGGCTGGCAGAACATGTATACAATAAAAAAAGAGGTTTGGAGACACACGGTGTCTCCAACCACTTAAAAATCAAACACAACCAGAACCCAGAGGGACTTATCTGTAGGGGCATAGAGTGCCCAAAAGCCAATTGGAGAGGGGGTGACAGACTCAATTATTTATCCAAAAGGGAGACCTTTTGGATCTACAGTATACTTTGAGGACCCTGTCACCCCATGGCCTAAATATAGATTTTGATCTGGCCTCTTTTTTGGCAGATTGAGTGATCTCTGTCCTCACCAGATTTACTTGTCTGTGTTAATTTACATTCATCAACATGTATTAAAATACACCTAGTTAAGAATTTGTGTATCAATAATCCAATTGTTTATATTATATATTTTTTATTAGTTGGAATGTAGTATTATCACCTATTCATGCCCGATATACTGCCACTTAATCCCAGGGCTTGTCTCCCTAGTGGCAATAATCGTGTTGCAAATTATGGGTGTATTTCATTTCATTTTTATTGTATTAATTGCCAATTGGTCCAGGGGGGTGGGTGTCGCCCTCAATGGTATAAATACACCAGTAGTCAGGAACTCCCCCTCACCACTGATGAAGTGACCACTTTGAGTCACGAAACGTGTTTGGAGAGGGAGGAGTTGAGACTGAAGTGTCCGGTAGTAAGGAGATTGGAGGGGGCGCCATCGTGTGACGTCAGTGTGTTGTGCGGAGACAGGCGGTAGTCTCTGGAACTGAGAGCAGTGAGAGCGTGATCAGCCCAGTGTTCACCACTCCACACTTTAACCAGCTGCGGACGGCACGTTGTCAGTTGTTCTGTAACAGCACGGTTTATGTTAGTAAGCCTTTGGCTGTTTTTTACTGTTTCTAATGTCATTAAAGTTTTTAGCAATCTGCACCATCATCTCCTATGTCATTTCCTTTCCGGGAACCCACGGAGATCACCTTTGAGTGATCAGGCTGTGAGTTAACAGGAGAGTAAGCTGACGTATGATTGACAACACGGGGGATTCGTGAGGTCCAGGAGAAGAAGTTGATAAAAGCACAGATTCTCTCAAATGAACATAGACACAATACTTTTGTAAGTTTATTACTTTTAAGCCCTTTTTGGAGTCGTCTGTTGGTACTTGTGGCTGCGCAATGGTTTCTTTCCCTTTGTCTATTATACTGCAGGAGGAATTTGAAGCACCAGCTAGTAACTGAACCACCACTTCGTTTTCAATTGGAACATTAAGAGAACTTTCACAATCTATATGGACATATCATTGGACTGGGGTATTGTTGTGACTTCTAGTGCCGGGTCACTGCATTTTTGTATTATTAGACGTAGGATATTGCTTGGTCTGCAGCTTTAAAAGAAAGAGAGAGAGTCTTAGTCTACTAATATTTTCTTATCCATCCCTGTGTGTATTTAAATGCGCCCATGGTCAGTTTATCCGGGGTTTGTATGCTACCATCGCAGCAGCACAGTCAACAACAATGGACTAACCCCTTTTAGTGGAAAACTGCAAGTGTGTACCTGTGTGTCTGCACTCACATTTTGGGATTATCTGACCTTATGCTGAAACTAATTACATGATACACTACATGTTGCCTTTAATTTGTCAACACTGCTACATTACCATTAATTGCTGCGAGTAATCATATGATATCTTTCAAGGCTTTTTTCATGTTTAGTGACACACATGTATTTTGAGTGCCACGATCCATAGGCAAATCAGTAGATGTCATGACCTACCAGAAGCAGCCTTTCTGGCCATGACACTATAGGCCACGGGCACCTGTGCTTCTGTTCTTTCATCGTGCTGATCTTCTGGTCTCATTTGGACCCACCTGTGCACAGTAATCACTGTGCGGGTTTTATAGCATATCTTGTGCTATTTCTAGATCCCCAACAGGGAATCAGCACAACGTACTATTTTCTTTTTCAGTTCTAATACTCACACTCCTAGTCTGGTTCCATTGTATTTTAATAGTTACCCAATAAACGTTTTAAATTCAGTCATACACCCATACTGCACCGACACACTTTATTCGAGCAAATACCCAGTATGTACCTGGCAGATACCTGGAATGCGCCGCTCCTCACCTCTGACAAGCCCCGTTGCGTTTGCCTTCCCAGCCTGGGTTCATGCCTGGCTGACGGGCGGCTGATCTGTTAAATGATAATGATTAGGATTTAATAGGCTGCAATGCTTCGCGTGTCTACCAGATGGCATAAATTCATGAATTGTAATGCAGTATATATATATATACTGTGCAGTATTGCAGCCAGCAGGAATAAAATGCTTCAATCCCTGCCTGGAAAATACCTCAATGCACTCGGGCAGAAAACAGTCACAAACCTCAATACACCCGGGTATACCCGAATTCGTGGGACTAGCCGAGCTCGAATAAAGTGTGTCGCCAGTGTATAACCAGGACTACACTATTTCTCTTGTACTGCATCACATATACTCATTAGGTTACTTTTCGCTACAGACTTTGAGTGCATCACAAAGGGACTTATCTGTATGTTAGTGTCTATGCTTCATACAGTGTCTTCTTCTTTGTTTGCTATATAGTCATTTGCCCTTTTGCGCTGGCCTGTATCCATGACCGTTCGGTCACAATAGGTAGAGCGGGTGCATTCATCTCTCTCTCCCTCTCTTTCTCTATCTCTCTCTCTCTCTCTCTCTCTCTCTCTCTCTATCTCTCTCTCTCTATCTCTCTCTCTATCTCTCTCTCTATCTCTCTCTCTATCTCGCTCGATATCTCTCTATCTATCTCTCTATCTAACTCTCTATCTATCTATCTCTCTATCTCTCTATCTATCTCTCTCTTTCTATCTCTATCTCTCTTTCTATCTATCTCACTATCTCTCTCTCTATCTCTCTATGCACTATTAGGGCTATGCACTAAGTTCCGAGCTTGCGCCCTGGCCTGAAAAAAATTAGCACGTCCGATAAAATATGAAGCCGGCGGCGCGATTCACTAAGGTCCTGAGCCCATTTTCTATCGGACGTGCCCAAAACTGGCTTATCATGCATGCAATGTATTTTCCCTTTGCTATCACACTTAAAGTTCCCGTACACTAGCTGATAGAAAAAAAAGCCGCATGTAACATTTGCATGGAGATTCTGTATCTCCATGCAAGGCTGTTACAGGCGATCGTACACTAAATAAATACATTTTAATAATAGTGTACATGAGCAGGGGGTCTCAGGACCTGAACCGCATTGGTTTCAGGTCCAAGGACCCCCTACTTCAGGTGGTATAGGCCCTGTTATGGGGTGCCGGTATCCCCTGCACTTTAAAGCTCCCGCGTCACGTGATCGGGACATTTAAATTCTGCAGGGGATACCGGCACCAAATAAAGGCGCCCATATCTCCTGAAGTACGGGGTCCCCGAGGCTGAAACCAATGTGGTTCAGCTCAGGAGATCCCCTGCACATCTACACTAGTATTAAAACAAACATAACAATAAATAATAATTCATTACCGTAGCGGCTATCCGCTATGGTAATGAAGCTGCATTAATGTAAATTTTAATAATAATGTGCGGGAGCAGGGGGTCCCCTGAGCTGAACCGCATTGATTTCTGCCTCAGAGACCCCCTGCTTCCCGAGTTACAGGCCCCGGTATGGGGCATCGGGTGCCAGTGTCGCCGCCATCTTTATAGCGTCCAAGACGCGACGTGGGCTCTATAAAGATGGCTTCCACACTGGCACCGATGCCCCAAACTGGGGCCTGTAATTCAGGAAGCAGGGGGTCTCTGAGGCAGAAATCAATGCGGTTCAGCTCAGGGGACCCCCTGCTCCCGCACACTATTATTAAAATTTACATTAATGCAGCTTCATTACCTTAGCGGATAGCCGCTAAGGCAATGAAGGGGTTAAGGCACATTACCATGTTTATTGGGGACAATTGCCCCCAATAAACAGCACACATCCCCCCCGCCCCCTAACACATATAGTACTGTAATGGGCAAAATTACTATTATCCACATATTGATAATAATGCATTTGCCCATTTTAAATACATATAAATTACAATAAATACAGTCAATATATATGACACTTACCTTTTACAGGCACCCACGATGAAGGCCATCTTCATCCTCATCTTCATCCTGCCCATGCCCCCTCCGACGCTGCAAGACATACACAAGAATAAAAACATCCGATGTAATGTCCCCTGACCCCTTAATCACTTTAGCGGTTATTAACCGCTACAGTCATTAAGGGGTTAACCCACCTCACCCACCTCTCGGGAGGCCTACATACCCTCCCCCACTAACACCCCACCCCGTGAGGCCTAACCACCCTCACCCACTACCCAGTCGGGAGGCCTACCCACATACCCTTGGGGCCAAAACACCCTCCCCCCACCCCCAGTACCAACAATAAAAACAATACACAGCTCCACAATAAACATCATTCTATTTATTAAATACATAACCCACCCCCTGTGCCCCCCCATAAATACATGATTTATCCTTTTACATACAGGGTTCATACCCCAGGCACACGCGAGTCACCGGTGGGTATGGCGGGTCACCTGACAGACCTACAGGTTACCAGCAACTTGTTTCATACAGGTTCTGGAGGCCTGTTGGTGGTTCCAAGCTTGGGCCAGGGCCCACCAGGTGGTCTCCGCGGGTCACCGTGGGCCACAATTGGGTCCCCACGGTAGGCCCACGGATGCCTTTGAGCCCCGGGTCAGACCCACAGGTGTCTGAGGGGCCTCGGGTGGTTTCCACGGAGATCTGGGGACCCACGGGTGCTCACTTCGGGTCTGCGGTGCCCCCACAGATGCGGGGCCACCGGTTCTTCCCCGCAGGTGTCACCGTGGACCACGCAGCCTGATACCCGTGAGATACCTGAGGATACCTCAGGTGGTCTCCAGAGGTCTCACGCAGAACTAAGGAACCAACCCTGAATGTAAAATAAATAAACCGGACCTATACATTCTATACATCACTCCCACCCCAACACATACAGTACAATAATGTGCAAAATAACTATTATCCAGATATGGATAATAGATTATTTGCCCATTATGAAACACATAAAACATGCATCAATCAAAACATGAATTTTTAATCTTAAAATCACCACATTGCATGTTACAATAAATCCAGCATCGATTGTAAATATAACCCAACAAACCAGCAGCTACACAAATGTATATGAAATGTCACACAATTGCATTGAGTGTGTACATGATGCAATTAATCTGTGCATCATGTAACACTATGCAAAATATATGTAACAATAAAATATACTATGAACAATGTCCCCTAACCAGCAATGCCATCATGAAAATCAAATAGAAACTAAGCAACATCAATACAATTAGCATCAATCAATTAATCCATTTCCTCAAACAATTACAATACAATACAAATCAATTATACAATTCCCTATTCAATTCCTAAAGCCAAACCATTGCCAAAAGAATTCTAATTTAAAGTAACCACCATCATTCTAATCTAACTACCAGAAATAAGCCATTACAAATAACCTGTCGCTAAATACAAATTACATTATTCCCAACAATGACAAAATAAAGCAGATAAATACATTAGCCATACATGAAAATAACCTAAACATTAGCAAAACAATCAATTATTATCCCTGTATGTCTATCCATATAGATAAATAAACATAACATACAAGGGCAATAATAGAGCATAAAATACAAGGCATTTACATACAAAAATCACATAGAATACATCCATTCAGTGTCCGTGAATGTATGCATAGCCATAGGTACATAATAGATACATTCACGAGCATTAAATGGGACTGAAAAAATAAAAGACATGAATCAAAAATCAACAAAACCTGTAAAAGTTAAAATAATAAACTTTTCTTTTGTTTACTCACCATTAGATTCCCACTCACCGAAATCCAGGTGACCCGGAAGCACAGGAACCAATACACAGGTAAACCATAAAAAAATAAACCTTTACAATCCATAACGGTGTCTTGTTCTTCTATTTGTAATCCTTCCCGTCAGGCTTGGGGTCTTCTTTGGAATCTTCTCCGTCTTCTTTCGTCTTCTTCCATCTTCTTCCATCTTCTTACGCCACGCCCTTCTTCTCTTCTTAGGAGGGGAGATGTTCCCTGCTCGGCGACTGGCTTCAAAATGAGGTGACATAGGCATTTATACGCCTATGACTTCACATTTTGGTCAAATGTTTCCTACGGTCCTGATTTGGCCGGAAAAAAAAATGATGACGTCATTTAAAGGCAATGAAAGCACAGCCAATCAGAATGGCTGTGCTTCAATTGCCTTTAAGATGACGTCATCAAAACAAAGATGGCCGGCCTCATATGGTATGGTAGCCAATCAGAGCGTGGGAAATACATCCCAACTCTGATTGGCTCTAGTACCATGTGACAGGCTTTCAATGACTTCACATCCGTTCTCCCCCAAGCCTCTGTCACATGGTGTACTAGAGCCAATCAGAATTGGGATGGAGTTCCCACGCTCTGATTGGCTACCGTACCATGAATTCTGCAGGGAAGAACCAGTGGCCTCACATCTGTGGGGGCACCACGGACCCGTAGTGTGCGGGGAAGAACCGGTGGCCCCACATCTGTGGGGGCACCGCAGAACCGTAGTGAGCACCGTGGGTCCCCAGACCCCCGTGGGAACCACCCGAGGCCCCTCAGACACCTGTGGGTCTGACCCGAGGCGCCCAGACTTCTGCGGGCCTACCGTAGGGACCCAATTGTGGCCCACGGTGACCCGGGGAGACCACCTGGGGGCCATGGCGCTTGGCGGGACCCACCAAAAGGCCTCCAGAACCTGTATTAAAAACAAGTTGCTGGTACCCTGTAGGTCTGTCAGGGGACTCGCGTGGGCCTGGGGTATTAACCCTGTATGTAAAAGGATAAAACATGTATTTATGGGGGACACAGGGGGTGGGTTATGTATTTAATAAATAGAATGATGTTTATTGTGGGGCTGTGTATTGTTTTTATTGTGGGTACTGGGCGTGGGGGGAGGGGGTATTGGCCCCAAGGGTATGTGGGTAGGCCTCTCGGCTGGGTAGTGGGTGAGGGTGGTTAGGCCTCACAGGGTGGGGGGTTAGTGGCGGAGGGTATGTAGGCCTCCCGAGTGGTGGGTGAGGGTGGGATAACCCCTTAATGCCTGTAGCGGTTAATAACCGCTATGGTGATTAAGGTGTTAGGGGACATTACATTGGATGTTTTTATTCTTGTGTATGTCTTGCAGCATCGGAGGGGGCATGGGCAGGATGAAGATGAGGATGAAGACGGCCTTCATCGTGGGTGCCTGTAAAAGGTAAGTGTAATATGTTTTAGCTGTATTTATTGAAAGTTATATGTATTTACAATGGGCAAATGCATTATTATCCATATGTGGATAATAGTAATTTTGCCCATTACTGTACTGTATGTGTGAGGGGGGTGTATTTAGTTATTAATATTGTTTATTATTTTTGGAGGCGCAACATTGTTACCGCAGGCCCACGGGGACCCCCCCACTCCCGCGGGGACCCCCCTTGGTGAGCCGGGGACCCCCGGAACCCCCCGGGGTCAGACGGGTACACCCGCCGGCCTGTTGTATGGGTGTTGCGCATGCAAAAAGGTAAACAAAGATTTTTTTCAAAGTCCTTCTTTTTTATCACCAGCCTTTAGCTGGTGAGCTTTATTCAGCGCAACTTTCACGTACGATCAGTTTGCGTTGCATAGTGAATCCCGCAGAAGGGCAGGATTCAGCGCAAACAGCTGATCGTACGAGCAAAGTTGGACTTTGAAAAAATCTCTCTCTCTCTCTCTCTCTCTCTCTCTCATGCACACTGGTGATTTCACATCCCTTTGGTGCATGGAAGGAGTGCACAGTGAGTAGATGCAATAACCCTGCAAAATATTAAATGGCAAGTGAGCTTGATTCAAATCCCATTGTAATCTCCCTGTGACCTTGGCAAAGTGACATTATCTACCTTCACCCCTCAAATAATAAAGGGAAAGGGATTTGAGCCTGCATAGACTATATGCTGATTTTGAAGCGCTGTATGCTACGCTGATTTTATTAATAATATTTGCTAGTAGTAATAATATTTGTGTTGTTGTTGTTGTTGTTGTTGTTGTTATTATGAGCTATTAGGGATATTATTATTATTATTATTATTATTATTATTATTATTATTATTATGATTAATAATAATAATATTAACCAAATAATATAATAATAATCATAATCATAATCACAATAATATTGTTATTTATTTCATTTGTAATATTAGTGGGGATGATCGTTTCCATGCTAAAATGAATAACACGTACAATAAGTTAGTCCATCTAGTGCAGTCAAAAAATAGCTTCTGTGACTTGTAAGAATACAAAACCACTTCTACTGAGGCTATCTCACCACCCTCGAGGAGGCGTGAAAAAAAATGAGAGTTTTTAGATGCAGTTTGCATAACGGAGCTACTAAAATAGCAGTTTTAGTTAAAAAAAATGTGAGTTGGAGACTTTTTGGACAAATCAACCAGATTGCCAGCACTGGAGTAAAACCGCTTAAAAAAAATGCCTTTTAGACACGGATTGGACATGTTTTAAGGGCTTACAGAATAGGAAAGCATGACAATCCACTTATAAATCGCACTTTAGATGCGCTTTGTCACAATTTGGAGCTACCAGAATAGCCCCTAAAGGAGTTTACAGCTGCTCAAAATGCAAAACTTGTAAATATGGTACCAAGAAAACAATTTTATGTCTTAAGAAACAGTTTAAACGTTCCTAATGTCTAGCATGATAAACTGCAAGACAGACTTTGTTATTTACCTTTTAGAATACTTTAACACATCACAAACATTGCTATAGGTTTAGAGACTCATAATGTTTCTTTACATTTTAAAAAACATCACAATTCAGATCCAAATGGTTTACAATATAGAGGTATATAAAATATGTCAGGTAACTGTCGAGGAGGAGTTTGTGCCCACTCACATAATGGAACATTCTCGCTATTTAAACTTAGCACTTTAAATCCTGCTGGGTTTAATATAGACATAGATTTGAATTCCTTTCTGAGTTAAATTCTCTATTTTGGGAAAGATTAAAAAAAAATCTATGTGCACATTTTGTGCTAGTGCCATGAACGTTCCTTTTAGTGTTTTATTCAAATGAGGGAATTTATTATTATTTCTATTTTAATCATTTACCGTTTTCCCTTCCATTTTCTTTTAAAGCGCTTGACACATTTATAACACCAACCTATTACATTTGTTATAATTTTTTCACTATCCAAATAAAGTTTCACTAGAATAAAAATGGAGAATAAGCTCTTTGAATAATCAGGGCTAAGTTTATTAAAATAAGTATTTACAAACACTCCTTTTTTAATTTCTTTTTTTTAGCGAGGTGTGATTTTTGTGAGGTAAAACAACTAGCTAAGACAAGCAGGACTGAAAATATGTGTTACAATATGTGTTATTAATATATTTCTCTTTGCAACATACTATTGCAATTCATAGTAGTGCTAAATGTTTTTCACTTTATGTATTTTTAAATATATTTTTAAAGCATATTTTTTTAAGGTTGGCATTTGATATTGTATATAATTAAAATGCAGTTTTATTGCTTAAAAGGCATTAGTTATGTTGTGTACGGCTAACTCAATAGACATATCACCATACCATATTTCCTTCCAATGGATGATATGATCCTCTCAACCCATTGGACATTAAGATGTGCGGGACTATTTAAGACAGAGGAGATAGGCTATGTGGAATACCCCTTGAAGCCAACAATTCAGCAAAATGCATTGGGAAAATGCTAACTTTGGCTATCAAGAAATTCCCGAACCTGGAAGTCGATCTGTCGGTTTTGCTGCAGCTCATTTGCTAGTCTGAGGCTGAGAGACTGGAGGATTTCTGTCTTGTTGGGTATGAGTGTTGGGTATGAGTGTGACCTTATATCCCTCAATGCTTGATTTTATTGACAATTTGAGAGTTAATTTCCATTCCCCCCCTCCACGCCACTTTTTAAAATGTTTAGAGAAAAACAATTTTATACTATGTTGTTTTCTGATCTCTTATTTATTTATTTATAAAATATTTTACCAGGAAGTAATACATTGAGAGTTACCTCTCGTTTTCAAGTATGTCCAGGGCACAGAGTAAAACAAATAATACATGGTTACAAATACAGTTACATAAATGAACAGGGTATACATTATATACAAGACATTGCATGCATAGTTAAAGAAAATATATATTATGGGCGTATGAAACAATTACAGACCAGGTTAAAGTGTGAGGCAGCCTTAGATTTGAAAGAACATAAACTGGTGGTGGATGATGAGTTGTTTAAATGGAAGAAGATTGGGTTTAATGCTGATCGAACATATGTGCGTAAATTTACAGGTTTATGTGTGAATTCCTACGTCACTATTTTTGGAGAACCCTTTTATTCATATCTTAGAATCAAATCATACATTTAGGGTGTTAATGTACATTTATACCTGTAGAGTCTGCGCTCCGTAATCCATGACTGTATGCTATTGGATGTTGGAGGAGACAAATTGTTTGAGAGGTGCATCTTGCACAGGTGTTTAAATTAGACACATGTTATTTATAAGTGATATTCTGTTTATGCTTTTTTATGTTCTATTCACCTGTTTTGTCAAAAAATACATGTGAGTGTTTAGAGGAGTACATATTTTTGAAAAGCTGGTGGCAATTACAGAAGTACTTTTTTGTTATCTGTCTTTGTTTGCACAAACACTCCACGGTGTATGTCAACATTATTAGACAATGTCTGCTTCTGTCAATAAAACAATGAGTTCCTAATCAATGTGTATTAATTAATCACACATTTTGAACCAGTCTCTCCTTTCCCACTCAACATACTGTACAGTAATAGTGATCCCGGAAACGTTTCTAAGGGGGCAATGCACTAAGCTCCGTTAAGTCACTTTTAGAGCACAAAGTGCTCTTCGATCATGATTTTTGGCTCAACCCGATGCACTAAGCAACGCAAACAGGCACTTTGCACTCTAAAAATGACTTTTTTCAGGAATGTTTTCTAAGTCCAACTTTGCTCGATCGCAGCCCTGTTTGCGTGAAATTCTGCCCTTAAGCGGGATGCACTAAGCAACGCAACCTTAGCAAACGCGAAAGTTGCATTGATCAGAGCACGTCAGGTCAGAGTAGACGCAAAGAAATCTGGACTTAGAATTTTTTTTTTTTTTGCATGCGCAAAACCCATACAGCAGGCCGGCGGGTGTCCCCGGCTGACCCCGCGGGGGTCCCCGAGGGAGCACGGTGGTTGCGCGGGTGTTCCCGGCTGACCCCATGGTGGTTCATAGGTGGGAGTACCCGGCTGACCCCGCGGGGGTCCCCGAGGGAGGCCGGGGGTCGCGCGGGTGTCCCGGGTGTGTTGGGGGGTCCGTGACTGTTCGTGGTTCCCCGTTTGCATGCGTGACCAATCGTGTGCCAGACCCAATGACAAGTAACCATACCAATTAATACAAACACATAACACATACAGTACAGTATTGTAGTGTAATAAAATAATATTATCCACATATGCATAATTCTGTCTTTCCCTGTTTAACATACATTCAGATGGAGAAAGAAACAACATTTACTCTGAGGGGCACATGGGTGGTCCTCCAAGCTGTCTGGGGGTCCACGGATGTTGGCGTGAATATATCTGTATCCCCCGGACATGATAGTCAACAATTTACATTATAGGTCACCACATGTTTCCTTGTATTTGTATATCAATGTAATTACATGTATCTTGTAAACTTTATAGTGTTCCATCAAACGTTAGCAGGGGGTTAATTTAAAGGGCAATACTCCCATCATCACCATACAAACATATTGCCAATAATCCACCCTTCTGACACAGCTTTACAGTAACAAAACATTATTTATAGAGATGTACTACGTTCATTACTCAACATGTTTGTGAGAAATGTAATAATAGAGTTATTATTTTGTGTCAATTAGTAATATTGTGTCGCAGCATCACTTACATTGTTTATTTTCGAATGGTGCGTAATTGATGATGACATCACATTTCATTATGTGTATAACACATCGAAATCACATTACAATGAATTGTACAATTAGTAAAATTAATATGTTCACAATACTAACCAACACACGTGTCATCATTTATAATCATTTCACTAATTAGTCTGCCTATTTAAAGGATAGAAGAAGGCACTTACCTACCACGACGACATGGAACCGCCACCAGATTGCGCTTTTCTGATTTTTTGTGCGAGGAGGAGGAGGGAGATTATGAGAGAGAGGAGAGAGTGGAGAGAGAGGAGAGAGAGGAGAGAGAGGAGAGAGAGTGATTATATACATTTTCCTAGTGAGCAAACAGAGTGGCAGGCACTGAAGACTGCATTTTATATTGTAGCTGGGCTACCCAATGTTATGGGTGCTATAAATTGCACACACGTTGCGCTGACCCCGCTGCGTGAAGAGGAGAGGGATTTTCGGAACAGGAAAAATTACCACTCGCTCAATGTGCAGGTCGTATGTGACGCATACATGAAAATTCTGAGTGTGGTAGCTCACTTCCCAGGTGCCTGCCACGATTCACATATTTTAAAAAACTCGTTAGTGTTTTGCAAATTTGAAGCGGGGGAATTCGAGGAAGGTTGGCTATTGGGTCAGTCAATGTTACATAAACTGCACTTACAACTACATTTAATGTCCAGATTAATGTTTCATTGTGTGTTGCTAAGATTCTAGTTAACATCAAATCATTCATTTTTGTTAACTTCTATATGTAATCCATGTCATGCATTGTAATGGTAGATCAGGATTTCATTGTTAGGGCATGTGTTCTATATTATTCACTGTCATGTATTATGAAAAGGCAATACACAATGTTTGGAATTTACTTACATCTTTTAACCTTTATGTCATTTGACTCTCTTTTTGGCAACTCAGGATATGTTAGCCACCCTTGGCTTCTGACCCCACTGGGTAATACTCAAACCCCTGCAGAGGAACGATATAATGCCGCACACATATCCACACGCTCGGTGATCGAGGGGACATTTGGAGTGTTGAAAAGTCGTTTTAGGTGTCTTGATAGATCTGGTGGTGCGCTACAGTATTCGCCAGCGAAGGTTGGTGACATAGTGATTTGTTGTTGCATTCTGCACAACATAGCACTACGTCACAATCTTCAAGGCAACATTCGTGATGATTTAGTGGAGGATCCTCTCATGCCTCCTGCAAGGGTTAGGGACCCTACAGCCAGTGGGGTGGAGACTCGCAGGACCTTAATTGCTAATTTTTTCACATGTAAGTTTTAACAATACATATCATATAATCTGTCATCATCTCGTTGTGTGTGTAACATTGCATTGTGTGTATAATCTTAGGATGCTGCTCTCTCCAACGAACTGCAAATTTTCTAAGGAATGATCAGAATTTCGGCTGCCTACGGTATGTTTATTTTTAACACCTCTATTCTTGTATAAATCTTCTTTCAAACCAACTATACAATGTGTGCATCGTTACATGCAGAATATTGTGTATTAAGTGACATATACAATTTTGTTTTTATACTTGAATAATGTCACTGTAATCTGCGTCCCATTGATAAAAAAGGAGCACTAACAAAAGATGTCATGTCAAAGTTTATTGGAATGTTAACACACATTTAAAGTTAGTATCAAAAAGCCTACATTATCTATTTGTGGGTTTTTTTTAAAAAAAAGCGAAAATCTATGATTAACTACGATATATAAAAGTGTGCATGATCAGTTTGAGGTATCATAGCATGACTGGCCATATGATGTCTTTGGCATGTGGCCATAATGGAAAAGCTCTCAGTTGCTCGGTCTTTGGATACATGCATTCACATTATCTTCTGTCTTGAACGGAGCTGTGAACATCTGTGAAAGAAGTAGATATATAATATTAATGTAAGTAATATATCGGTTACATAGTTACTTAATGATGCATCTAAACACACGGTTGGTATAATGTACCTATGTACTAAACGTCAATCATTTCGTTAACAACATTAATGTTACATCTAACCATAAAATGTTACTGCATAACAAGAAGATATATGTAAAAAATCATTTCTTTACACACACTAATATATATTTCTTTACACACACACACACACACACACACACACACACACACACACACACACACACACACACACACACACACACACACACACACACACACACACACACACACACACACACTATAATGTGTATGTGTTTCATCTTTTATTATCCTGGTACAATATTAGGAGTATATACAAAATTATTTCGCCAAAAAAAAATAACCCGCAACCTTTACTTTTAACAGTGTTGCTAGGAGAAAGCGTGTTTCGCTTTAAGACGTTTAGCTTTACAACTCCATTTGGAGCTATACATTGTGTCGGATAACCGAGGACTGGCTGTATTACCTAAAGTTTCGTTTGTTGACATGCTAGTACCACAAACATGTTACATACACAATGATAAACAACAGTAAATAGTATGCATAATGTGACATAATGACATGTAAAATGCTGCTTTGCTTGCCATTTCTACAACAGAGTAACCAATATTCATCAGGCACATAACATTATGTAGCCATATGCAAACTACACTAATTAAGATATGTACTGCATTTCTGCATATCTAATTATTTTTTGTTTACAATTATTGTAGTTTCACAAAGGGGCGTACACGTACTCAACTGTCATTTAAGGGCTGCGCACGAATATCTCTGATTTCAACCGCCATTGCACAGCACGGTTCAAAATATTGCCACGTATATCAGTAAATAGATCTTACCTTCTTACAGAACTGTGTTCTGGCATATTGTGATCTTCACAGCGCGATCTCTGTAATATGATCAGAATCAGCCGAAAAGGTAAAAGAGACACGTTAATTTATACAAACAAAAACTTTTTTCCCTGTATGGTACGCATGAGCAATGAATACAACGTATATGCGTGTCATTCGAAAGAAAAGATTAACACAGTTTATAAAGTCTTTACAATATAGTTACCTGCATTATATTGCATTCATATTCGGCCCAGCCATAGAAGTTTGGTTTGCGATGTAGCCGCTGTAGTCCATCAATTCGTTGTTCTGTTGGTTCAGCTGTGCAGGGTTGTAGCTTACTCCATAACTGTTTGCATCTTGTACAATGTACGGAGGCGGATACACATAGTAACTTTGTGTCATTTCATCTGTTTGAGCAAACTCGGCATTCTGCATGTTATCGTAATATGTTTCACTGTTATGGTTCTGGTATTGGTAGTCCAACTCAGGTTGAAAAAAGACATTTTGCTGAACATTTAAGGCACCGCTGCGGGCACCTATATCATGGTAGTCATGTCCGACAATTGTCTGCCTTTTTTTATTTCAATTTGCAGACATACGCATACCGGAATCATGAAATGACCAACAGCCACCCCTGTTTGCGCCAGATGGTGGGTTTCGAATAAAAGTAGCATTGGTTGATAAAGTGCGTCAGATTGAATTTTTCCATACCTTAGGTTTAGGATGATTTTGATAATAATGGTAGTTATCCATAAGATATTGATATTTCTTTGAGACCGTAGTTTTTTTGTTCCTTTCATTTTCAATGGCATTATATATTAGCATTGCGTAAGAAAGCGGAGGCTTTTCCATAGAACACATCTCAAACTGCATGTATTTTAACGGAATGGAGTACAGTAACCAAAACTATTCCTTAATTCAAGGTTCTTACAAAGTATCCAAACTTGCATTATTTGCACAACACTGTACAAGGTCATTATACAAAGGAAGAAGTGTCCATGTATTCTTCTCCCACATACAGGTGTTCTGTATCTTATGAAATGTGTACTTGCATATTATACATGATTCAGTAGCCAGGCTCTGAAACACACTTTGGATAGAATTGTTTTGTGAAATAACATGTTCAAACGAACAAATATTTATAATGTTAATTTTTCACAATTAAGACGGTATAAAATATAGATAGATATTGTGAAGGATAAAATATGGAGATCATATCTCTATGCTTTATAGAAACCACTCGTCTCCATCTTATATCTGTTTGCTGTGTCTTTTTACTAATACTGTTTTCTATCCGAGGTGACCGTGAAATTCCGCTTGCACAGACTCTCGCCCACGCAATAAGGAAGTGATATCAGAGAAAACGAAACCTAACTTCAGAAAGCAAGGACACACGGCATTTCTGTGAAACTGGCATCAGCCGACAAGACCCCCGCCCCCATCGTGCCTTTTTTCTACTAACTAATGTAATAATTGGATAAGCTTTGCCGCATAATAGGTGTGGCATTGAATGGCATTGAGTGACATTGAATGATTGGCTAGTGTTAGCCTACTTTGATATAAATAGATTGTAATACAAAAACTCGGCAGTCTTGTCTTGACTACTTGTCTGAGGAAACTAATACGTGACTCTGTGTCATTATTGGGATCCAGGGTGCGCACCCAGACTCCAAGTTACATAATTTGGAGCCCACATCTGAGCAGTAGAGACCCTCGATTGAAGGGACCTTAACAGTTGGCGTAGTCGGCAGGATCCTTGTGAAGGGACATCGGAACAATCCTGAACCCATCTCCATCCAAGGAGGACGTCCCCTGTCCGGACTGATCTGGGGGTCTGATCAACCTCTAAGGACAAGGTAAGATATATTCAGAATATATTTTTACCGAACTCCTGTCAGTCTGTTCAGGTTGGCGACACTTGGTTGATGGGCTAAGTATTGTTAATCTATACAAGACCATAGAGTCCGGTGGTTCCCGCCAAGGATTTATATAGTTGGTAAGGTCTTATGCCTGCCAGATGTGTGGTTTATGTTCATATGTCATAAGGGTTACGGAATAACGATATTATAAATAATAAGGGGACGAGTGTGTAAGGATATCTATTGTTAGATAATAGGAGGATCGTCCATACAGGTGACGGTCCGGGGAGTGTCTGCGCGCCTCCCCGTCTAGGTCAATTTATTGCTGAAGCTCAAGAGTCCAGGTACCGCCGGTAATTGGCGCACATGTCCGAGGTTGTTTTTAAAATAGACAATGTTCTCGCAGTTTTTAAAGAAGGATTTGCCTTCTGGTGCACGGGATTCCGTAACTCTTGTGACAGAGCGGGAGGGAAAGAAGTATACCAAGAAATGTAAATTGTTGTTTAAAGTATTGGATTTACCCCCTACGGGAAGGTTGCAACCAAAAATGTTGAAAGATAGAATCCAGGCATGTAAAGGAATGTTGAAAGATGGAGGATTGTGGGAGAATGCTGAGAAATTTTTGAGTGTGGCTATTGAGCTTCAAAAAGAAGGTTT
Source organism: Ascaphus truei (assembly GCF_040206685.1). Taxonomy (NCBI): domain Eukaryota; kingdom Metazoa; phylum Chordata; class Amphibia; order Anura; family Ascaphidae; genus Ascaphus; species Ascaphus truei. The sequence goes on from NC_134492.1 coordinate 46,577,090, forward strand.
CACCGAAATAGAATGTGGAGGGAAAGATAAGAAAAGTTACTGTTATATGAAAGTACCCGAAAGTGACAAAACTACACCTTCTACCCCTAAAGTTGACCCTCCCCCGCCATATCCTCAAAATAGTCAGAAAAGTCCTGAGGTGAGATGAAGGAAGAGTTAATGAGGGTTAGACTTGTGAGTGTTGACTAATGGAAATAGAAATAGGTTTGTGTAGCTTGAGAAAGGACAGAATTGCAACAGGATAACATAAATTTGTAGTGAATGAAGTCAGTGAAACTATAAAAGTTCAAAACAGAAAGCATTAAAAAGAACTGATTGGAGGGAAATAGCATGAGCGTGTGGAGTTATTTGTGTGTTAAGAAGTTATATAAACCTCAGCTATATAAAAACCTGTGGGTTAATTTTTGAGAGGCCATAAAAAATGTAGTTCTTAGGGCTCTGGATAAAGCTCCATGTATTTAAACTTTAAGCAAAAGTTCCAATCCAATAATTATTATTTTTCAGGAAGAAGCCGTGGTGTACCTTTATCTTATCTTTTCAGGGTCAATTGGCGAAACGCCCAGAAACAAAATGGCTCTTTGCCCGGAAACAAGTCTTATAGAATTATTTTTTCTTTAGTCAGATGAATTTGCAGTGTCTTTAAAATTATAAAGCTGACCATGTGCTCAGCACTGTGCAAAGAGATTATATAAAGCAAGACATTAGTGTGAAGTCTTATACAAAATCATTTGTCTATTAACTGAATGTGATGTATGTTATAACGAATTAACCATTTATTTTTTCCAAAGGTGTCCGTAAGCAGTGGTTATTGTAAAAATTGCTGTGTAATCTAGAATGGCTTTGCCAGAAAGGGGTGAATTTGGGAGTCACCTCTCATTTGTGGGTGTGTCGTGTGTATAGGGTTAAATACAGGGGATACATAGTTGCAAAAGCAGTTACATAAGTGAATAAGGTATGCATTATGTAGAAGGCATTTCAATTTTTTAACAGAATCGTTACAGTGGAGTGTTTGGGGTAAAAGCCAGATAGGGATTGGCTAGGGAAATTTGTAGGGGTAAAATAATTGCTTAAATTGGGAGGGAATATTTTTCCATAACAGTGGATAGTATTGGGAAAAGGGATATTGGCCTGTAGTTTGAGACAGTGTTTTTTGTCCCCACTTTTGAAGATTGGGACAAACTCTGGTAGTTTCCCAGGTCTTAGGGTTATGGCCTGCAGACAGGATAGAATTAATTATGGAAACAAGTGGTTAGCAAGGGATGAGGCCCTAAAGTTTCAGGAACTTAGATTGTATCAAAGTCAGGTTCACATTGGCTACTTAGTTTTAATTTGAGGAATGAATTAGGAACATTAATAGGGAATACCTCTGTCTATACTGTATGTGGATGCTAAGACAGGAGTAAACACATTGATACAAGAATTTAGTCCTAGGAATAAATTATCTCCCTATGAGACACATATGGGATGACTTATGACTATCAGCAGTCCAAAGGAACGAATTAAGGACCATGTTATTGGTAATAAAACAGTAAGTTGTATGCAACTAATACATTTTTTGAGTCTCTCTAGGCAACGTTGAAAGTGCACCTACTCGAGATGGGGTTAATAGTCACATATTTCCTGCGCAAGCATGCTTTTCATCTCAGGTGAAAAGGCCTAAAGTAACCACCAATACAGCAAAATCAAAGCGGCAGAGTCATTTTCCTGGACCCAAAGTACAGTAAAGCTCGTTCCAGCTCCACCAAATGTTCCAGCTCCACCAAAGACCAAAGTCACCTAAAGCACAGCCGCATCAAGTTAACGTCTTGCCGAGTCAAAACTCTAACCGTTAACCAACGAGGAAAATAAGACACCAGGCTAAGGCCAGGTTTTATCAGAACATTTCATTTTTTCAGAGACTCAATATTTTTATTCTTTAGAGTGTGTTAAGTTAGAAAATTAAGGTGTATTGAGCCTTGATGGGAGGATTGGTTTCCTGGAAGCGTGGCTTGTGAAAGCTCTTGTATGTGTTTTGGCGGTACTCATCACTCTCTATGTATGTGTCATGTGCAGCAAAACTTTGATCCAGAAGTGTGTTGCACCTCCACCGAAAGGAGGGGGTCACCCAGGGGCGTGTGTCAGCCACAAGGAAAGGATCATAAGTCAGCCATGTTGACCATCGCAGACATCGTCTGTTCTGATATTCTGAGTGAATGATGTATACAATGCGTGCAGGGTGAGGATCATGCATGAGCTTCCACAGATACCAAACCCCCTCAATTCTCAGTAATAGAATGTTGTGATGATTCTGAAAATCCAAGAACAGGTTCAGATTAGGCTTATGGCCTTACAAAACAGAATTGCTTTAGATAGCTTCAAAAGGAGGGGTATGTGTTTGATTAAAGACAATGTTGTGTTTTTATTCCAGATCAGTGTAGCAATGTGCAGCATGAACTAGATTAAATACAAGAGATTCAAAAGAGGTTTACAAAGGGAAGTGACAGATTATCACCCTTGGGGTTAGGTGAATGGCTTAGATCACTTGGAGCAAATTTTTTTGAATGTTTTGATGTGTTTGGGAGTGTTACTTGTTGTCATATATGTGGGTGTCCCGTGTTGCAAAGGTATGATCCACAGGTGTGCGACCCCCTCCTCCAATCTGATGCCACTCTTTACAGATGCCAGAAAACAGCAGTACCGTGAAGAAAGAAGATGCCGACCACAGTTATTCAATTCATCAAAAGACATATTGGCCGCAGCGCCTTACGAGACTATGACAGTGAAGGGCACGCGCCCTTGTCCTCTGAGTTATCCCGGGACTATCATCATGAATTTTATTCTCAAAAGCTATGTTTTAAGAATAAAAAGGAGGGAGTGACAAAGTGAGAATATGACGTAAGGGAGGGAGTGACAAAGTGAGAATATGATGTAAGGGAGGGGGGTCTGACATAATAGCACTGGGATCTAAGCAACCATTTTGAGTCAGCATCCATCTTAGGTGCCTGATATTGTCTATTGTCTGTATGAAAGTTGGAATGAATGTTAGTTTAAAATACATTTTTTCTTCTGAAGTTCCAATTGATATTGAGCGGTTCAGCTAAGCCAAAAACCTTGAGAACAAGAGCAATGTGCCAATGTTATGAAAATATGCCATTACAAAAACGAGAGAACATAAGAACAGTCCATTATCGTACTCTGGAGTGACAGGGGTGACCAATCAAGTTCCCAGACCCTAGTTTGTTTGTCGATAGGGAAGGGACTCCTTGTGTATGTTCTGTAGGTCTTCGAGTTTAGCGAGCAAGCAGTTGTCGGGGATGAGAGAAGCTCATGAATAGCCGACCAAGGTTAAGATTAGTCATAGGGAAAGTATATCCTTTTTGGTTTAGTTTTTTAATACTTTTATAAGATTATGTTTGTCTCGTGGTTTCTAGGGGGGACTGTGAAGGATAAAATATGGAGATCATATCTCTATGCTTTATAGAAACCACTCGTCTCCATCTTATATCTGTTTGCTGTGTCTTTTTACTAATACTGTTTTCTATCCGAGGTGACCGTGAAATTCCGCTTGCACAGACTCTCGCCCACGCAATAAGGAAGTGATATCAGTGAAAACGAAACCTAACTTCAGAAAGCAAGGACACACGGCATTTCTGTGAAACTGGCATCAGCCGACAAGACCCCCGCCCCCATCGTGCCTTTTTTCTACTAACTAATGTAATAATTGGATAAGCTTTGCCGCATAATAGGTGTGGCATTGAATGGCATTGAGTGACATTGAATGATTGGCTAGTGTTAGCCTACTTTGATATAAATAGATTGTAATACAAAAACTCGGCAGTCTTGTCTTGACTACTTGTCTGAGGAAACTAATACGTGACTCTGTGTCATTATTGGGATCCAGGGTGCGCACCCAGACTCCAAGTTACATAATTTGGAGCCCACATCTGAGCAGTAGAGACCCTCGATTGAAGGGACCTTAACAATATGACATACATTATTCACACATGCAAAATCATATGCTGTTTCATTCACATGTATGCACCTTACTTGTGTAACATACACACTTGATTATTGCACATTGTTAAGTATGTTTGCTGAACCTTAATGAATGCTAATAATTGAATATGAAGACATACAGTACGGGAACATTAATAAGACCTTTTTTTGGGGGGGGATAGTCATTGTGATGAACGTGTGGGAGGAGTTGGTGTGGGATCACGTCCACGGTGACTTGATCGTTGCCTTCTTCTTGCCGTTTCATGCTGGCCCGGTGCCTGGGCTTGTGCCAGTGGTTGAGCCAGTGCCAGTGGTTGAGCCAGTGCCGGGGTTTGTGCCAGTGGTTGAGCCAGTGCCGGGGTTTGTGCCAGTGGTTGAGCCAGTGCCGGGGTTTGTGCCAGTGTTTGAGCCAGTGCCGGGGTTTGTGCAGTGGTTGAGCCAGTGCCGGGGTTTGTGCCAGTGGTTGAGCCAGTGCCGGGGTTTGTGCCAGTGGTTGAGCCAGTGCCGGGGTTTGTGCCAGTGGTTGAGCCAGTGCCGGGGTTTGTGCCAGTGGTTGATCCAGTTCCGGGGGTTGGGACAGTGGTTGAGCCAGTGCCGGGGTTTGTGCCAGTGGTTGAGCCAGTGCCGGGGTTTGTGCCAATGGTTGTGCCAGTGCCAGTGCTAGTATTTGGGACAGGGGAAGAGCCTGGGACATAGGATCCGGCGCATTATGATCCTGATGTAGCATTGGCTGTGTGTATGTCTCGATTTGCCTATCTGGCTCACTTTGCCTCTTTGGCTCACATTGCCTCTCTGGATCACTTTGCCTCTCTGGCTCACTTTGCCTCTCTGGCTCACTTTGCCTCTCTGGCTCACTTTGCCTCTCTGGCTCACTTTGCCTCTCTGCCTCACTTTGGATCTCTGCCTCACTTTGGATCTCTTTATCACTTTGGATCTCTTTATCACTTTGGATCTCTGTCTCACTTTGGATCTCTGCCTCACTTTGGATCTCTGCCTCACTTTGGATCTCTGCCTCACTTTGGATCTCTGCCTCACTTTGGATCTCTGCTTGTATTTGCCTCTCTGGAGCTATTTTCCTCTCTATCAGATCTATATCTGATAATAGCTCCAGATCGGATAGTATGTGTATATCCGATTGTGCGTGTTGCTGGCTTTGTGGCTGTAATTGTGTCTGTGGCGGAGGCTGTGCCTGGACATGTGCCACAAGTTGACCCATACATGTGGCTATGACAGAGAAGCTATTTGCCATTTTGTCCAGTGTGTCCTGTTGTCTTGTCATTATATTGCTCATATGTTTCATTTCTTCATATATTTTCTAATGTGTTTAAGAGTGTATGTGTGACTGATCTTGCTGGTTTTTGATAAACCTGGCCTCTAGGCTGGTTAAATTTGATAATGCTTCAGCACAAACCTGGTCTCCCTGGCCCAGTTGGATCTCCCCATTGTCATCACTTTCTGGATTTGGTTGGGTATCCTGGAATCCAAGCAAATCAGGTCCGGAATCATACGCATCTGGGACACTAATATGTGTGGGATCTACTGTCATCTCCTCCTCCATTCGGACAGGTTGTTGTGGTGATGCAGGCACATCAGAATCCATGTCCTCAGCAATCACTATATAATAATTAACACATTTTAAATTCAACATAATGACTAAGTAATTTTGTGCTCCTCTTTATTTGGCTGAACATACTATGTAAATGCACATATGTTTTGTCAAAAATTTGGAGATGTGCATCAGTTAAAGCTGCAGTTCAATGTCCTGTTTATGTTTTTGTTATGTAAATTTAATAACAGCAATAGTGTGTGTGCAATCTCTAATTAAATAAACAACTGCATAGGTTGCGAAATTATAGTTGTCCTTGTATTGATGTGCGGAGTTTGACGACATATTTAAATATGCTTAATGTGAATGGTTCATACATGAACAAGAGGAACAAGCATGCTTGTTAAATTCAAATACAATTGTTATTTACAAGTAGTTTTGTCTAAAACTGAACACGCTACAAGTATTTATGGTCAGTACACTAGTGATTGCTATCCAAAAACACACATGCAGGATAACTATTGAACTGCCGCTTAACATAAAAAGCATATTTGACATAAATGAATAAGGACATGTGTAATGTTGACATTTCAGTTTCACATCTAAAAAGATTATTGTAGTTTTATTTTTAAATGCTTGCATTTCTCAAGTAAATATTGATGTCATAGCATACGACTCACCTGGTGTCGAATGTGAGAGAGATGGCCCAATATCTCTGTTCCCTCCAATTCACAATATAAGGCGGGGAGTCATTATTGATAACATCTTTTCCTCGTAAGACTGTAACTTCAGTGATGCTGGAGGTCCACCTCCTGTCCCACTTGTGATGCGTCCGGCCTGTGCCATCTTATTCTTGAGCCTATGTTTTATGTCCCCAAATCTTTTTTTACACGTCTCTGATGTCCTTGGAAAGACACCAGCTGATGAGACAGCTCGGCCTATCTGGCCCCACAATTTTGACTTCACACTGGTCTTGGTTTTACCTGTGTATATGTAACATTGTTCATATCAATTTCAGTATTTAAATCATACTGTATGTTAATATTGTAACAATTATAACATGTCCCTCTAATTACAGACACCTATTAGATAGGTCATGCGCGCATTCCTGACAAATTACATGTGAACTATCAGCTGCACACCTCCGTTACAGCATACATGTTTAACAACTGTATGTAACGTTAGGCATGTCTTGAATTAACAGTAATGGCATCTTAATACCATTTATTTTAACAATGTGATGAAATTAGTGGGAGGGAGTGGGTAAGTAACATAGTCCCACTTTCTGCTGACTATGATAATGGGCCTGTAAAAGGAATAAGTGAGCACGAAACGTTGCGTTACCCTGCGTCTCATCTAAACAACTTCCTTCCCTCTTAGTGATGTGTTTATCATATCCCATAATTTTTCATAATGACAATTTTCACCCTTCCCTCACCATCCCTCACCCTTCAGTTAATAGTATGTGATGAAATTTTTTAGGCACATTGACAATGAATGACCCTCACTTTGAGTCATTCATATATATCATCATTTAAAGTATCATTGATTATTTAGTATTTATTATGAGTGCGGACAACACTTTTTATGTTCTATATGTACTTAAGACAGATTAGAGGTCCCTTCATTGTTCCACAGCACCCCACAACTTACACATGTGAAATATAGTTAATACATGAGAATGCAGCATATACAACTTAATGTATATATTGTTCTCGAATAATTAAAATATACAACTTACATGCTAATGATCCATAGAGTTGCTCATAGGAATCCATGACACTTTCATCCAGGATGTCATTTTCGCGATGTGTAAAGCGGGGGTTTCTTAGGCACTCCGGCCGCGCCTGGCTTGTTGATGGCCCCCATCACTATCATCATCATCATCATCATCATCACTGTTTGTATGCTGAACAGTGTCCCTCTCTCCCAGTCCAGTAGTCCCGTTACCCTCATCCACCTGCACTCCACCACCTGGAGTGTCATCACGGGACGTACCTGCCCTGGCACGATGTCTCACTCCACTCCAACCAGCCACCGCACCCCCACCAGACACCGCACCCCCACTCCCACGCTCCACCGCACCCCCACTCCCACGCTCCAACACTCCCCCAGCAACCACCGCACACCTACTCCCACGCTCCAACAGTCCCCCACCAGCCACCGCACCCCCACTCCCATGCTCCAACACTCCCCCACCAGCCACCGCACCCCCACTCCCACACTCCACCGCACCTCCACTCCCACGCTCCACCGCACCCCCACTCCCACCAGCCACCACACCACTCCCACGTCCACTCCCACATCCACTCCCACGTCCACTCCCATGTCCACTCATCCTCTCTCTTTGACTCACTCACAAGAAACATATATAAAGAAAAATGACACACTAACAAAGATCAATCACACTAACAATACAAAAAAGTAGATAAACAAAATATAATAACACAAGACAACTCACTCAATATTCGCCAACAAATCACCAACTCTCTCCAACTCTCTCCAACTACTACCACCAACTCGACCCTATCTCTCCTCACAACAACACCCACACTAAATGAACAAAATGGATGCTTTATATAGGGTATCCCTCCCAAATAGTTGGCCACAAGTGTGATTACTATTGTTTTCAGGTGATTGCCTAAATTGACGACGTCAGCATTTCTGAATTTAACCAGTACACTGCCATGTCCCAACCGAAAAATAATGACACACACTGAAATTGACAAGAAAATTATATTACATGGATTCACTCCTTCCATGGTCTCTCCCACATATACCCCAGAAAAATAAGGGGACATACATGAACCTCAGGGGACCATCATTGCCTTAGCGTGTAAATGAACACATATAACAATTAATGATTACGTTTGTTTTAATAATACTCTCAATGAGCATGGGGTCCTCGGAGCTGAACAGCATTGGTTTCAGGTCTGGGGACCCACTTCTTCAGGAGTTACAGGCCCCTTTATGGGGTGCCGGTATCCCCTGCTGAATGTACATTTCCCGGTCACGTGACGCGGAAGCTTTAAATTTACAGTGGATTCCGGCACCCCATAATGGGGCCTGTAACTCCAGAAGTAGGGGGTCCTCAGACCTGAAACCAATGCAGTTCAGCTCGGGAGACCCCCTGCTCATGTACACTATAATTAAAATTTATTTATTTAGTGTGGGATCGCCTGTAACAGTCTTGCATGGAGATAGCAAATCTCCATGCAAATATTACAGGCGGCTTTTTTTTCTATCAGGTAGCGAACGGAGAGGTTAAGAACGCTAACAGGGGGGAAAAAAGCATCACGTACGCTGTGGCTGTTTTGAGCTATTTTGAGCAGGTACGTTAAAAAATGGCCTCAAGGCCTTAGTGAATCGCGTCCCCGGCCTCACTTTTTAACGAACCTGCTTTTTAGGAGAATCAGAACGCAAAGCCATTGAGCTGAGTGCATAGCCCCCTAAGATCTTTACTTTGAGAATATGGATAATCGAGTGTGTTGGTGTATAATGATTACACAATTAACCACATTGCCAGGACAGTATGTTCAGTTCATAAAGCAGTACATACATGAGCATAATCACATGTCTCAGACATGGATTACTGGCAATTTAATTTAATTACCCAGGCGGTGCTGAAAAGCTGCGTAATATGGCAGGAAACATTTATAGGGCTCCATGTTAAAATGGATTAGAAGATATAGGTGACACTGTGTGCTCGTTTGCATGTCATTTCCTAGAATCCCTGGCTGCAGTGGAAGCACTGTAAGCAAGGAGATAATTTTGAAAAGAAGGATTGAAAACCAGTCTGAGGCATATTAATGTATTCTCAAGTGATATCTTTATTTGCTGAATACATTAAAATAATAAAACACAAAATAATAGCTGATGATATTTTATAGTCTTCCAGGAGGTTTACGCAGCTGATACGCAGTACACAAAGTGTTCCCATGGATATAATCTCATGTCTTGACAAGGTACCGGGAATAGTAAGTCTTGCTACATATGTGTATACCCAACACAGGAAACCTAACTTGAACTCATTCCCTGTTATACTACGTGTAGTTGAAACTTAGAAGAAATAGGCCAAATGGTATCTACTCTATCCCAATAACCCAACCCACAGGTGGTTATTTTGGGGGTTCAATATGGGCTTGCAGGTGTCCTGTATATTTTGCAAATCTTGTTCAGCTGGTCTTAGCTGATTGGAAGGTGGCTCTTCCTATCTTGTTGAAGCTCACCCCTCCCACATTTAAATGGTTAAATGCTCACTCCATAGCATCTCCCACTCTCAGGGGAACTTGCTTTCTTGCAGTGTGATTGTGACAAATCTAATACAGAGTGCTTTTCCTGGTAATGTACAGGTTAATAAAAGCTTCAATCAGACTTAGAACTATGCAACTAATTTTGACAGATTTATTATAAATCATTATTCCTGGTAATGCACAGGTTATTAAGAATTTATATTAGTGTTAGGGACCCTTGTGATGTGGTCTGCCGTGTAGTGGCTCAGGGGCTTACAACACTTTGGCCAAAATGTTAAACTAAAAGACCATTTTATTTAATAGATATCTATACATATATATTTAGGCACTGTACCGTGTATAGGTTTCACTGGATGTGCACTGAGCTCTGTCTGTGTTTCATGTTCTGTCTCTGGTTTTAAATATATATTGCCATGCTCAGTAGCACTCCTCTTTGACACCTATATGCTTATATATATGTTGTGGTTTTTTTGGGGGTTCAATATGAGCTTGCAGGTGTCCTGTATGTTTTGCTAATTTTAGAACTGGTTTGTGAAAATACTCATAAAGTAATGTTTAAAAAATATTTGTTTTTCCAGCAAATTAGGGACATTTACTGTATATGTTAGCGCTATAACCAATGCCAAGTCTTGTGACAGTTGTCTTGTCCAATGACTTTATGTGCCAATAGTAAGTGCCAGTTCTGTGTCATTACTTCATAATCCTAGTACTTTGGAAGCTAAAACATGCTTTTTCAAATCATTGAGCCCTTACTGGAATAGAGGGCAAAGTTTAAGATAAAATTGAATGCACACACTAACTAACTAATGTAGTTTTGATGGACTTGTGTTATGCAGCAATCTTCCCTCTGGAGCCAAATAGCTTTTTGCAGCTTTGCATACTGTTACTACATCTTTAGCAACACAACAGCATCAAAAAGCAACAAACTATTTTATGCCCTATTTCCACACGATGTATGTTACAGTACATGTCTTCTAATTTCTGTCACTACCCAATGCAAAAGCATAAAACTACGATTAATGATGGCCTGTCAAAAATATAAAACTTTACTTTTTGTATAGGCAAAGAAGAATATACTTCCTGGAAATGTATAGAAGCATGGAATAGAGGATCAATAGAAAACTCTTACTGCGATCTAAAGTCTTATGTCACTAATGAGGTCATCATTTATTCTTCAGAACTCTCATGAATAAGAGTGAGCAAAGTTTCAAATAATTCTATGTACACTTTTCTATGCTAGAAATGTTAACATTAAAGATTTACACTACTAAAATAGTTCCTGGAAATACTGACTTTAGATAAGTATTTTTAATGTTCCCCTATTTCTCTGTATAGAAGAGTCCAGGTACTGTATATGTGTGAGCTGTTATAACTAGAACTATGGAAAAAAGTTAGGTTCATGAAACCTCGGGTTTGTGTAGTGTGTGAGAAAATTGCGTATTGGGAAACTGTATAATGAAGGTTGTTATTCCAAAATGTCAAAATGCAGACATATTTAATAAGCTAGAGTAATCAAATAGAAAAAAATCACACGAATAGATTTTTTTGGGGGGGCTAAATACAGTCTAGTTTTTTGCATCAATATTGCACAAGCTTTTAACTGCAGAAGCTTCGATATGTCACCTTCTGTTATTCCAACAATAAATAATTAATCCCAATTACTATTTTTTAGGAAAAAAACAAAAAGAGGAAATAAAGGTGTATGGGCTTATGTTTTAGAAATATTTGTATATTGTCATGAATAGTAAAATATACTGTCAAATCCGTCACTGGTTGGGGAGGGTGGGGGGCACAAATTTGAGCAAAATATCTGGGAAATTACAGGCAAGGATTTGGATTTTTCCACCCATCTCTACATGTGATTCTCGATCTTTATGCTAGCTGGGCCATAAAAAGGAACTGAAGAGTGCTGTTTTAGATTCACTTTGGAAGCAGTACAAACACATTACTGCCAAATTCAAGAATGTGAAAGACACATTTAATGGACTAATACAGCATCTGAGGACTGTGGGATGGACTATCTAAAGCTGTTTAAAATATGACAGGAAAGTTTGATGCTTGCTGGATGTGGAGGACAAATGGAGAGGCTCCATTTGAGACCTTAACATATGGTCTACGTATATGCACTTTGCATTTGGTAATTATGTGAGTGTGGTTTTGCCCTTTTTTCATTTATTTTTTACTCAGAAACAGCATTACACTATGCTCTCCATGTATTTCTTCTCTTTATGAAAATCAGAACCTTCTAACATATGAGATCCCTGCATGTCTACATATAGCTGATGCACCTAATGCTCTAAGAGCTATTACACACTTGAACCCAACATCCACCATGTGAGTTGGTTTAATCTAGCTCATTCTATTGTTGATTATTGCATTGCACTATACTGTATATTCTCTGTTTCAGATTTTTCATGGGACCATTGTTTAATTATGTTGTGGGTACTAATCAATAATGCAGAACTGGAGTAATTTGGGTGTACTCTTTATTAAATCTAGCCGTGCATACCTCCTGGCTACTGGGGGCATTTATAAAGCTCCTCAGCCTTACTCTGAGGGGACTGTGGTGGCCATGTTGGTTGAGGCAGAGAAAGAGACAATTGATACACTTGAACGGTGACACCAGTGTTGGAGGAGCAGGAGGAGCGCACAGACTGTCCTGGGAGCCAGTCAGGCTGCCTGGGACTAGGACAGAGTTTCCCCATAGGCCCAAGCTAGGCCACATCCCCTGTAGTGGAGTATTATAGGACAACTCATAACCAATGACCCTTCCTATTAATAAGAGCTCCGGTGACCTTGCGGAGCGGAGCAGACTCCAGTGAGGAACTCCTGACTCTTCAGAAACCACATGTGCGGTTGCTGGTGGAAAGGAGAAAGGGGAGTTGTGTCGGAGGCCCGGCATCGTGGAATGCTGCATATGCCTCCATCCATGGAGTGAGGCCTACGGTGAACAAGCTTCAGAGGGAAGGTACCCAACTGTGCACAAACAACACTAAGTGATTGCGGTTGCTTTGTTTGAATTTCATGGATTTTGTGCAATTAAATGCAATTAAATGAATGAATTGTAATGTGTACAGTACTATGCTACTGTGTAAATTGCAGGTGTTTAAAAGCCAGAACACTAAAATGCCATTTTCTGCACTCGCCTCTAATGCCAGTACGGTTGAAAGAAATCCCGCGCCATGACATGGGTATTCCGAGGTATACACCGCGTGAAGTGTTTCAATAACGGCCGCTGCATCTGTAATGTACACACTCACCAAAATATGGGACATCAAGAGAGAAAGATCAGTGATGAGTAGTAAGTAAAAATGAGGGACTGTATAATCCTAGATACAGATGGGACTGGCAAGGGGAACTGTTCAAATTTCCCACTCGCCCGTAGCTCATGCACTGGTGGGCAGTTTAGAGTCCTTGGGCTGGCCCCCTCCTCTGATTGGTGCACCATCACAATCCGTGCTCTGATTTGTTAGCGACCTCTGCTCCAGCAAAAGATAGTTGACCAAGACCCATATAAGGAGAGCAACCAATCAGAGTAGCAGATAGAGACAAGGAAAGACGTGTGGAGCCGATCGGGGAAGCCTGGCTAGAGATTCAAAGGTGCTTGGTACAAAAGAGCATGCACAAGCCCTGATCTTGGCTGAGAAGCGCCAAAGAAGCCTGTTACAAGAAGCGGACAGGATAAGCCTACTGAACCAGGCTTCTGCACCTAGTTGAGGCTAGAGTCTTCCCCCCATACCCACAGTTGGTGAGTGTTTCACTGTGATTGTTGTATTTTGTGTGTTTGCTGGTTTGCCAGAATGAACTCTGTTTATTTAATGATTGTGTCCTGTCTGCTAATAGTGATCCCTGTGATAAAAAGGTGTTAAAAGTGCTGGTATCCCATGACATATACTATGTTTTGATAGAGGAAAAACAGCAGAATGGTTGATGCGTAACTGGTTCTTTAATTAAATAAGTTACCCAAGAAATAAAAGTTTTGATGCATTGAACCACACAGGTCACATTCAGTTTACTTTATTCTTATTATTTTATAGAGGAAATGTAATTCAATTTAAAAGTGGTTTTACACCAAAGTAGATTTTTTTAGTAGTAGTGAGAACATTAAGTAACAAAAAGATAATTGCTGGCATTATGAAAAGCACAATGAAATAGGTATGCTTTATTGCCTCTGTCAATGTGGGATAAAGGAGCTTACCTTACACGCACTTGACCACATTCTATAAAGGCAGCGTAACATGCAATTTACTACAGGAAATGTACAGATCATTTTCCCAATAAAACACATATTTCTGGATTATTTTGTCTATGGCTATATATATATATATATATATATATATATATATATATATATATATATATATATATATATATATATATATATATTTCAGTTATATGTGCTTTGTAAATTTTTTGTATGTTTTTCTTTTGTTGTAGATTTTAAATGTGTGGTAAGTGTGGATGTAGAAGTCCAGATAGAGACTTGAGTCATTGCCGGGTGGTTGGTTGTCTCCGTGGGGACACGTGATGTCAAGAAGGTGTATGACTCTCTCACGCATGCACATATTGCATGCGGGTTAGCTAGGGGTGGATCAACCCTTAGGCGTGTAATATAGTGCACACGCGTGCGCTACTGTGTTCGCGCATCAATTATAATTGGCTTTGTTAGCCAGACATTTCTATACTAGTTTCTATAACAAGCCTTAGTCGGATGCTCTCGGCGGTCGTGAGTGTCGCGCATGCTCCGGACACCATGACATTGCCGCACGCACCCATGTGGGGGACATTGTACAACATGTGCGGGACGGTGTGACGTCACTACGGGTTCGCTGAGCATTGTGGGTTGCGTTTTTGCCGCAAGATCCAAAATTTCAATTTTAATATTCCCAATAAAAAGTCCAACAATTTAAAACTCACAAACAAAATAGTATAAAGAGCATGTTATTAGTTATACTCATGCACCAAACGCTGGACTCTGCTGTTCTGCTCACACGCCTCTCTCCCATATGTGATCCCGACACCTCCGAGCCACCGTCCAGCAGGAACTCAGGAAGCGCCAACCTCTCTAGGTGTCCTACGGAAGCAAACCGCTCCTGAGTTCCTGCTGTTTTACATATTGCACTAGGATCGGGCGCTACCTTTTTTTTCGTTTTTCATATATCTACTGGGAGGTCGTTGTTTCCATGTAGAAGGCTGCCAGTGTCCTGAATAGAGGTTCATCATCCATTTCGAGTTCATTACTACAGGACTATCTACTCATGGGTTTTTATGGACTCTACATTGACTATTTACTGTTTTTCCCCCATTAAGTGCCATATACATTTTTTATTCATTTTTAAAAAAAATTTTTAATTTTTTTAGTCACTAGCAATATATTGGTCATTTATATTTAGAATTTATTCACATTTTTAATTTTTTGATCATTTATTTTATAGTTGCTATATCATTTTTTGAATTTTCATTCATGTTAGTGGCCCACATATTGGGGCTTATATTATTACATCCATTAACACGTTGTTACGGTTTGATATAGATACCAAAGGCGCAGTCTTTTGTTTATATATATATATATATATATATATATATATATATATATATATATATATCTATATATATATATATATAGATATATATATATATATATATATATATATATATATATTTATATATATATCAACTGTAAATATTCCTCTATATTCATTTGCATGTCTTAGACAGGTCTGCAACCCTGTCTTTCATCATTATCACCCAGCACACAGCACTTCCACTGCAGCAAGGGATTCTGGAAAATGACATGCAAATGAGCACATAGTGCCACCTTTTATTTCATGCTCACATTACATGAGCAACCCTTAGCCAATGCATGCTGCTTTAAACACAGCTTTTAAGCAAGGGCTTATATATATGAAGCTCTGTGTAATTTTGGGGTTTCATGCCTCTCTCCTCCTGTGCAATAATTCCTTTTTTACTAAGACGTGAAGCATTCTGTATACATGCCTTAAGTAC
Organism: Ascaphus truei; assembly: GCF_040206685.1. NCBI lineage: Eukaryota > Metazoa > Chordata > Amphibia > Anura > Ascaphidae > Ascaphus > Ascaphus truei. The sequence continues at coordinate 46,592,870 of NC_134492.1, forward strand.
CAGCAACGGAATGGGGCTTAATGAGCAACAGAATTTAAAATGCTTCCTTAATAGAAGGTAATTTTTGTCTTTATACAGACATACTCGATCTTGCACCATCCATGGACTCTGCACCTACCTGTTGGGAAGATTATTCCTTTCCTTATAATGCCCTCCTTTTTTTCCCCCTTCCTTTCCCCCCACGTCCCTCCCCCTTCCCCGTTTGTGTGTACCGAGTTTCCCACCCCATATGTGGTATTACACTGTAACTTTGCAGGATTATACTTTTTGTCAGATGAAGTTCACAGTCTCATGTTTTTAATGTACACAGGTATATGTTATATTAACAAAAAACGCACATAGTGAAGTACAGTATCAAAAGTTAATTTTACTAAAGGATAATAAGTTCTGCGTACATCAAAGTATATAAAATCAGACAATGGGTAGGTGGGGTTACCACACAGGGGGACAGCTGGAGTCGTCACTCTTCACCCAATGTAGAGGGAGGAACAGCAGACCAGCAATCATCAGACCAGGCAGGAGGGCCCTCTGGTTCCGTGGAGTGCACTCACTCCGTTTCTGGACGATGGGATGGTAAGTCCACAGTGTGAATTTCCACACACGAGTCCCAAGATCGAGTACAGCAGTCTCCGTTGGTGTCTCCGCTGCCTAATGCCGACAGCACGCCGCTGCGCCTCATGGGATGCCAGTGCAGAACCCAGAGCAGTGTCCGCAATGGCGCACGGCGCCGCACAGCACACAGGGAGGCACAGAGTGTACATACATTTGTCTGCTGGTGCTTTCAAACCTGTATGTTTCTAATTGTGGCTTTTCTCTTTCAGAGCTTTGTCGCCTAATGTATTTACATCTATATTGTTTTTATTACATTGTATTTTATTCTATATAGGTTCTGTTTCTTTTAACTAACACTGTTTGCAGTATTGTAATGAGCTTTTTTGATGTACCTTCATTGATTGGTGCAGCAATATGACACCTTATTTCTGATTGGGTGCTTGATGTATAAATATGTACACTCCCCCAGCTGCATATATTCCCTGAAGAAGTAACTGTGTGTTACGAAAAGCGTTGGAGTGGGTTTCAGCTAATTTTTAATCCATTTATTATATATTTCATCTTTGATTTATCCCTCCCTGTCCCCTGTGACAGTTGTCCCCATTTTGTACACTCTGTGCCTCCCTGTGTGCTGTGCGGCGCCGTGCGCCATTGCGGACACTGCTCTGGGCTCTGCACTGGAAGTGAAGCCAGTGACGTCATCATCGGGCGTCCCACGAGGCGCAGCGGCGTGCTGTCGGCATTAGGCAGCGGAGACACCAACGGAGACTGCTGTACTCGATCTTGGGACTCGTGTGTGGAAATTCACACTGTGGACTTACCATCCCATCGTCCAGAAATGGAGTGAGTGCACTCCACGGATCCAGATTTCCCTCCTGCCTTGTCTGATGATTGCTGGTCTGCTGTTCCTCCCTCTACATTGGGTGAAGAGTGACGACTCCAGCTGTCCCCCTGTGTGGTAACCCCACTTATCCATTGTCTGATTTTATATACTCTGATGTACGCAGAACTTATTATCCTTTAGTAAAATTAACTATTGATACTGTACGTCACTATGTGCGTTGTGCGCCTTGTTCTTTTTCGTTTCTCCAGTTCTAGGGGTGTCGAGCCACCCCCCAAGAAAGGCTTCAGACGCACTACTAGTGCACTTATAAGGTCAAAAATATTGTTTATTGCACATTGTATTCACGATAGTTTTTATACCACATATTAGCTGCGCACTTCCTCTTTTTTTATATGTTGTATTAGTCTTTGCACATAAAGTATGCTTTATTAGTGTTTGATTATATGGTTTGTTTGCACTTTCAGTGTAATCTTTAGAATGTCTCACTCCTCCCTGCTCAGGCAATGTTCCCATGGCGATGGATTAACATCTAAGTCCAGCCCCGTGAGAACTGTCTTGCTTGACACACGCCCCACCTTCCCCCTCGCTGATGTCATCATGGGGGTGTGGACATCCTGGGGAGAGGTGTGGCTGTAGTTTCCCAAGGCAGCTCAATGCTGTACTACCAGGGATACAGACCAAGACGTCTGAGTCACCACGGAGTGCCACGCAGGGGCACTGACATCATCACGTGGGCGTCAGTGTTGTGGCAATGCAGCTGAACAGGGAGGGGTGAGTATTAGGGGGGTAGTATATATTTTGGCTGTTTTGTAGTGTTTGGTTGCCTTCACCTTGAGAAAGGCAGTATTAGACTGCCGAAATGTTGGTCTTTATGGCATATTAAACCTCCTCATTATTAAAACCGTGTGCCTGCTTCTTCATTCCACTTACAGTGACACAAGGGTTGGTGCCTACTGGAGCTATATAGTACGCATCACTTCCTGAATTTAGTGTGTTGAAGTGTGTGTGAGTGTCTCATGCCACTTGAAGGAGAGTGTCTGACCCAACACAATACCAGGGCTCTGGCATGGATTGTGGCCCTCCCTTAGGGGAGAGGTGGGCAGACTATTCCTCCTACTCTATTAGAGTAAGGGAAGAGCAAGGACAGTTTCTAGGGCCCTGACTAGGAGTGGTGTCCAGGGACTTCCTTGAGGTGGGCAACCTTGATAATGTGCGGCTAGAGACCGGTCGCAATGATGGGCGGTCTGCCAGTAAATATGCCAATAAAGGATGTCCAATTTGAAAGAACCTTCTTGCCTGAGAGTGGAGTCATTCAGGGAGAAGCTGCACCCAGGGTATCTCTTCCAGAGACTCCTCCCTGCAGTCGTTGGGACCTGGAAGAGATGTAGGCGCTGTACCAGAAGTGAGTAGTTCTCAGCATTACCTCATGAGCCAGTCCTGATGTACTTCCCCATATCACTGCGGAAGACTCAGGAGTCCTGTAAGCCAGCAGGTGCACCACACTGTAGTACATGTATCATGGGGCAGTTTCCTCACTTAAGCGACCAAAATGAGATTGGGGGGGGGGGGAAACACAGTCACACACACACACACAGTCACAGACACACACACAGACACACACACAGTCACACACAGACAGACACACACACACAGACACACAGACACAGTCACACACACAGTCACACACACACACACACACACACACACACACACACACACACACACACACACACACACACACACACACACACACACACACACACACACACACACACACACACACACACACACACACACACACACACATATATATATATATATATATATACAGGGGTGTTCCGCAGTAGGAACGAGACAGCACTCAGAGGTAATATTCAAAAAGATTGTATTAGAGTAGGTGGCATAAATGCCTATGTGAGGAACACCCCTGCCTGTTAACTACTGCTAAGGTACATGCACCTACATTTTACTGCATACACGTGAGTGCCAACTACTCTCCATTGACTATATATATATATATATATATATTAGAAAAAAGAAAAGAGAAAAAGCGCCCGATCCTTGTGTAAAATCAGATTGACATTTTAATAAACCATGGACAAGACAATTGCACACTTACAATTAGTCTGATTAAAATAAGCGTTTTATGGGACCTGCCCATGCACCAAACGAAGACTTCACCGTCACCTCCGCTCTGTAATCTCACGATCAGTTCGAGACCCAGCAATTGAGAACGCCGTTTTCTCCAAGGTGTTTCTATAACAGACATCCGTCAGGAGCTTCTCAACAGCGTGCGTCCGCCATTACTCCCACACATGCGGTGCTGGATACCGGAAGGATTTTCCTTGTATTTCCTTGGTCTCTCTCTGGTGCCGAAGGCAGGTCAGCCACCGTAGTTTCAATGCAAACCGTCCCTACGCGTTTCTTCCGCCTTTGCGGATTTCATCAGGGGATGGACACCAAAGGGGCTATCTGGTGTTAAATAGTCCCTCACGTAAATGAGCATAATATGACTCACAGGTGTGTTTAGTACTATAGGTGTCATTAAATCAAATTGATATCCGGTGCAATATAATTGAGAGCTCTAATACCTTTAAACTCAACAGAATTTAAAACGTTAATATATTTGATAACAGCAAACGTGGATACTGCTGCTTATGGAATAATTAGCCAAGTTAAATGCAAATTACATAGTAACATGAACAGGATATGAACATGAATTAGAACTTGTTCCAGCATTTATGTACTTAAATTAAGAAAAATATAGAGAATATATACAAAGTATAATCAGATTAAATATTGAATAAATGATGATGAAAATAATATTCAAAATATACCACTTTTTACCTATGCCAAACTTCTTTTGGACATAAACAAATTCATTAATACATATTATATACATACCCTACATGTAACTAATGATACAAATATAATATCTTTACATATATGTAAAATAAATCTAAATACCATACTAACATCTAGAAAACTATAAATTGTGCATTATATAATAATTATTAAAAAATGAATAAATTCATACTTAAGCTTGAAAAAGAGAGAATCATTTTATGTATCTCTCTATATGTGAACTGGAAAGAAGAGATGAAACAGTGATTAATGATAGCAAGAGTCTAGCCAAAAGTATCTATATGGCTGTAGTTTTGTATATCAAATGTAACCCAAATTTTGGGTCTTTGAAGTCCTGATTGATCAAACTGCAAATGTTCCTGATTAATTTTGTCTACATCCTTATAGAGAAAAAATAATGGATAGAAGGATCCCTATGGATATATTGGGGGCAAAAATGATTATAGCATAAGGGAAATGGGGGACCTGGATTATGACCACCCAAAACATGTTGTATAAATATATCCGTATGACAACCAATATTGATACTAATACTAAGTACAGTACCTATATAAGGAATGAATATATATCTATAAACGTCTGTATTTGACTATTATATTGAGTAATAGAGGAATTAAGCGAAGCTCTATTTTGCTTAAGGGAAAAAAGAAGAATTACTAGCAAGCCAAAAGGCAGCAATCCGAGTGAAATGAACTAACAAGTATTTGAATAAATATAGATTAAGTGTTTTATAATGTGTCGTGTAAATATGGTATATACATTAATAATTGAACTTATATTCTAAACGTGATTATTATATAGTGACTTATTATGAATAATAAAGAAATGTGTTTTGTGTCAAAAATAATTATTTTGTGTTTGTGATGCAGTGCTGACCAAAGGTCCCACAGTTACACCAACTAGGATTCAGAGGGAGCATGCTATACATGCTCAGCCCAGACCTCTAAGATCCAGTCAATGCAAGTGGAATATATATTACACTATAGTGCTTACGTCAATACAGTCGTTGAGACCCCCTGGACTCAATGTCTCCAACATGTAAATCCAGAAGGTCTCCCTTAGGTTTAGTTTTTTGACCCTATCGCCACTTAATATTGCTAGAGGGATATGTTCTAAGCACATGACAGTCAGTGATGATGGATCCTTGTTGTGTATTTCCAAGAAATGTCTAGATAAGTTGTGAGTGGTAATACCATGCAGAATATTTCTTCTATGTTCTAGAAATCTTGTGCTTAGAGTCCTCGTGGTTCTTCCCACGTATTGGAGTCCACATTTACATGTAATGACATAGATCACGAATGAGGATAGACAATCCATATGGCTCTTAAGTGTGTGTACAGATTTATTAAAAAAGGATGTAATTTGGTTGGTTTTGCACATATGTTTGCATGTTAAACATCTAGTTCTACCACAAACAAAGTTGCCATTTTTTGTCGGTTTTGACAAAGAAGGATCCCTAATCTGTTTAAGGCGACTGGGTGCCAGAATGGTTTTCAAGTTTCTGGCTTTTTTGTATATAATAGGAACTTTGGTTGGTAATTTATTTCCAATTATTGGGTCCCTTAACAATATACTCCAGTGTTTGTTGAGAATTGTTGAGATGCCTTTCACTGAATTATTGAATGTGGTAATGAAAAGTGGTGACTTGACAGAATTAGCCCCAAAATCACCATTGGTCCTTCCAACCTTGTTTGATTTGGACAATAAAGATTTACGCTCCAGGAGACCTACCTGTCGAAATGTCTCATATATGATGTGTTTGTCATACCCCTTAGCCAGAAATCTTTCAACCAATATTTCCCCCTGGGCCAAAAAATCAGAACGTGAAGAACAATTCCTTCTAATTCTGAGAAATTGGCCCCTGGGGATATTGGCCAACCATCTTTTGTAATGGTTGCTATTGTTGTGTAGATAGCTATTGGTGGCCACTGTCTTGAAGTGTGTTTTGGTGACAATTTCTCCATTCAAATGAGCCTCCAGTTCTAAGTCCAGAAACACAATCATGTTCTTGTTAACATTGTATGTAAACTTCAGATCCATGTCATTGTTGTTAAATGCCTGTAATTTGTGTTCCAGGAGTTCCTGATCACCATCCCATATTAGGATGATGTCATCTATGTAACGGCCATAGTACACAAGACTCGCCCCCAGATCCGCATCACCCCACACATGCAGTTCCTCCCACAAACCCATGTAGAGGTTCGCATAGCTGGGAGCAAATCTTGTGCCCATGGCCGTCCCACAGATCTGCAAATAATAAGTGTCTTCAAATAAAAAATAATTGTGTTCTAGTATGAATGCAATGGCCTGTAAAATGAATAAAGATTGTGTGTTGCCTAGATTTGTGTCCAAATTGAGAAAATGTTTTACTGCGTCTAAACCTTTATTATGTTTAATACAAGTATATTTTGAATATTATTTTCATCATCATTTATTCAATATTTAATCTGATTATACTTTGTATATATTCTCTATATTTTTCTTAATTTAAGTACATAAATGCTGGAACAAGTTCTAATTCATGTTCATATCCTGTTCATGTTACTATGTAATTTGCATTTAACTTGGCTAATTATTCCATAAGCAGCAGTATCCACGTTTGCTGTTATCAAATATATTAACGTTTTAAATTCTGTTGAGTTTAAAGGTATTAGAGCTCTCAATTATATTGCACCGGATATCAATTTGATTTAATGACACCTATAGTACTAAACACACCTGTGAGTCATATTATGCTCATTTACGTGAGGGACTATTTAACACCAGATAGCCCCTTTGGTGTCCATCCCCTGATGAAATCCGCAAAGGCGGAAGAAACGCGTAGGGACGGTTTGCATTGAAACTACGGTGGCTGACCTGCCTTCGGCACCAGAGAGAGACCAAGGAAATACAAGGAAAATCCTTCCGGTATCCAGCACCGCATGTGTGGGAGTAATGGCGGACGCACGCTGTTGAGAAGCTCCTGACGGATGTCTGTTATAGAAACACCTTGGAGAAAACGGCGTTCTCAATTGCTGGGTCTCGAACTGATCGTGAGATTACAGAGCGGAGGTGACGGTGAAGTCTTCGTTTGGTGCATGGGCAGGTCCCATAAAACGCTTATTTTAATCAGACTAATTGTAAGTGTGCAATTGTCTTGTCCATGGTTTATTAAAATGTCAATCTGATTTTACACAAGGATCGGGCGCTTTTTCTCTTTTCTTTTTTCTAATAGGTACTATGGGAACTTGGTGAACCCAAGAAGAAGCAGCCTGGACCTTTGTTTTATTTACTCATGGACTTCATTTGGACTTAAGTATCAATTTTTATAGTTCTATTTTTGTATTTTTATGCTATTTTTTATGTTCAACAGATTATTTTTATCTTTTATATATTTTTGCACATTTTTTCTATCATTTTTTGTTTGATGTATGTTGTTTTTTTTTATATATATCAATTATCAATTAGTAAATTAGGCACTAGTTGGTTCATGCAAACATCATAATCACTATTGATATTTGGTGCAACATTTTGGCACACGTCACCGGAGTGGCAGCAATTTGGGTGTACTTGAAAAAGGGGCGCTGTCTTTATAACTGTCCCATATATATATATATGTAAACAAAGAGAAAAAAGGAAAAATCCCACGTAAAGCACTCAGGTATACAAAAGTATAAAACAAATTTATTAAATAACATGACACACAACAATACAAAATTAAAACAGTCTCATAATCCTCAAGTGTGACCTATGGTGGATCGTGTGTGTTTACCACACATGCAGGACTGTTGTGCTCAGACCTACGGAGGACTCATTGGGCTAAGTACTGCCTCATCTTGCTGTGATTATTGATACTCATCTTAGCTTGATTTTTGGAGCAAAAAGCTATGTGATCTTTAGCTGTCACCCTTACCTCTGTTATATTTCTGAGTGCTGCTTGATTTTCAATTCTGCATTGTGTTGCCAACTAGGTCCCCAGTGTGTGTGCTCATCATTAATTTATTTGTACAGCATTTATTTTCCTACCACCACACCCTTGCATAGCTCATTCCTTTCCCATTTCACCTTATGGGTAGTTTATTGTATTTCTATCCCAGCATCTGACCTTATCTGCCAGATCCTTAGTTAGTGCAGTATTTCTGGTTGTTTGCTTCACTTTGACTGTCAGTTCTTATTGTTTGACCGGCCGGTCATACAGGTGGGAGGCATTATTTTGCCTTTAGCACCTGTTGGTATAGTGTCTGTATATATATTACATCTTATGTTCTGGCACTGGCCAGCTAGGATTCTATTGCATTCAGCCAAAGTTTGTCACACTTGAGGATTATGAGACTTTTAATTTTGTATTGTTTTGTGTCATGTTATTTAATAAACTTGTTTTATACTTTTGTATACCTGAGTGCTTTACGTGGGATTTTTCCTTTTTTCTCTTTGTTTACATATCCCACATCCCCAGCAGCATCAGTAGCCCATTATTATAGGGTTTTATGTCATTACTGATTTAGGTTTATTTACAGTACACAGGTCAGTAGCAGGCTATTTTTTGTTGTATATGTGTGTGTGTTTGTATTATATATATATATATATATATATATATATATATATATATATATATATATATATATATATATATATATATATATATATATATATATATATATATATATACATATATACATATATACAGTATATATACATACTGTAGGAGTGGTGATACTTTTCTTATAATCTATAAAAATCAGTCACTGACCTCCAAAACTGCTATATTTAGCTGAAGGTTTCTAGCTTAAATCACTTGGAGACAGGCAGTGGAACACTCCTCAACTCTCACACACAAGGAGAAATAGTTAAAAAATGTACACCTGATTTTAATAGGTAGAGAACATAAAATACAGTAGGTAAAGTAGATTTTTTAATACAGTAGGTACAATTGGAGTGTATGCAAACATCTTTCTAAAATACTGCATGATCAAAATGCAGTAAAGTATTTAAAAACTCAGGTGGGAATATTGCACACTTTTGTTTTTCAAATTGCAGACTATTCTAATTTTACAAGCCATTTAGAGTCTTTCATTATCTTGCTAAGAAAGCCTAATGTAGAAAAATAAACTAAAATAAATGCAAGAATTATGCCCGTAAGTAATACTGCATAATTTATCCTTTTTCTTTAACCTTGGCTCTTTCCATGCAATAAAACTCTTCAAAGACAAAATATTAGAATTAATTTCTGCACATGATAAATTACACTGTTAACCACAAGCTCTAATGAATATTTGTTATGGATATGCTTGGGCACATATTAATATAATTTTTCTACTGTAACCAAATGGTATATAAACAATCTCCCTGCTGTAGAAGACTAAAGAAAAACTGTGATAAAAATGTACTTGTCTCAAATGTTCATTTCTATGTTGTCATCTAAATACATGACAAAGAATCCACACTCTAAACATATTGGTAAATGTAATAATATACAAAAAATGAACATTGAAGCAGTAAATTTACATGAGAAAAGTAATTTAGAACATGTACAGTAGTTTAAAGAATGAATTGACCAAGGCACTTTACTCTAATTACTCTTAAATTATCATTTTGGGAAATGGTTGCATGGAGGAGGAGAAGGAGGAGATATGGAATTGCTACTTTCAGATATGATTATTGAAAGCGTATATTTCTGTATCATTTTCTGTATATGTCATGGGCATCAATTAGGCTATACTGGATTCATATTCAATCCAATATGCAGCAGGTTTACTCTGAGTGCATAGTATGGAATATGTATCTATATGTATCCAGATTATCTAAATTATTGAATCACTCTCTCTCATCTGTTACTTTCATTTTCAGTGGTAGAAACCAACGGTGGATTTGCCTTTTTGAGACTGATCCCTGGAATTCCGCAGCTGAAGGGAACCGGCCAATCCACATAAAATATTATCCCATCTATTTTCTTCAATATTATCCCATACTTAACCTTCAAGAAGCTTTCCCACTGCCGGGCTTAAAGGTCTGAAATACCCTGATTTTGAACTAGCTCCCTTTTAAAAACGTAAGCACCACATCTGCTTTACAACAATCTAGTGGAACTAAGCCTGTAGAAATGGACTAAAGAACTCTTTGATGCAAGGGTGTAGCTATAGCCCGGGCAACCCAGGCAAAGTCTGGGGGCCGGCACTCTTGGGGGGCCTGCTCTCTCCCCCCCTTTGTAGAGACAGGCGGGGGAAGATGGAATGCGGCTGCAGGCCCCTGCGTTAAACAGCAGCTGGTAGAGGAATCAGCAAAGCCGAGCAGGACGGCAGGGGAGGAGCGCCCTCTAGCATTCTGACCAGGAAGTCTCTTACTTCTGGTGTCTGCTGCCACAGCGCAACGACTAACTCCTCTACCGGCTGCTCCTGTGATCATCTCCTCCCGCCAAAGGTTGGCACAGGAGAGAGAGCTGAGGGGAGGAGAGAGAAAGAGCTGAGGGGGAAAGAGAGAGAGAGAGCTGAGGAGAAGAGAGAGAGATCTGATGGGAAGAGAGAATGAAATGAGAGGAAGAGAGAGCTAAGGGGGTGTAACAGGGGAGTAATCCATGTTCAATAATGTGCCTTTAATCTAGCATTGTGGTGGTTAACTGCTGGTAGTCAATTAATAAACACCACCTGCCTGATTTAGATTGCTTACAAAAGCCTGTCTTGTGAGACAGGAAATGAGTCTCCTTAGCTCATACCTGAGCTGAACTTTTGAGAGAGAGCAGAAATTGTCTTTGACTCTCACAACTTGTCTTGAGCTCTGCCAGAAGACACAGCATAGCTGCTTTCAAGACACATGGAAAACTTCTAAACCTGAATGATGACACACCCGGAGGGAAGGGAGCTGAACCAGGAACAGAGAAGATTTTCCCTCCAAGGAACAGATAAGACTTTCATTCTTAAGAGACTTCTCATATCTGCTTATTTCATGCTATATGTTTTGGGATTGAGAGACATGCTATCTAAGGGAGTTGTGAATTAATTGCATAGTATTTCACTAGAAATGCTCCCAAGTGAATAGAAGCTTTGTTCCCCCCCTGTGTTTGGATGGTTTCCTGATGAAAAGGAAAAGGCACAATAAAGCCTTGTTATAATTTCACCTTACAAAAGTCTCCAATTGTGTACCTCTGTGAACGTCCGTCTACATATGGTGTCCGAAGTGGGACGAGAGGTTTCTTTGAAGTTAAAAAGGACCGGAGATTTTTTATGTGGAATTTTTTTTTATGCTTTTTGCCTACAAACAATCTGAGCAACTTAAAAAATAATCTCATGCAGCAGAGATCAGAGTTAAAGTGATACACACCAGTGAAACTTACACTGCACTGAAACATACAAAACCACAGATGGACTCTTTTCCCCAATCCCAAGAGGAGAGAGACTGCTGAAGCAGCTAAACCTTATTTGCCTATCACAAAGTGTAACATGGTCATTGAAATAGGGGTTTTGCCTTCCAGCCATAGTCAGGGTTCAAGAAGTGAGTCAGCCCTTAAAAAGGGATAGGTGTTTGTTGTTTTCAAAAGTTTTGCTGAAGCAGTGAATACAGATGGTGAACCACGAGTGGTACTGATTTTGCAAATAAAGGTTGCCACACCACATAGGGCTACCAGCTGTGAATGGAGTATATGCAGAAAAGTGTGAAAATTGATACAAGACTGTGCTGAAGCAGGGGGATTTTTAGCAAACAAATGCTGAGTGTAAAATTGCCCTATAGGGAAAAAAGGGATTGCTGAACTGTGTAAAAGGTATTTCAAAGCCAATTGCTGAGTGTTGAGTCACCCTGCCGGGAATGAAAGAAATAGTCCACTGCAAAGAATGTTTTTTTTCTGCAAGTAAAAAAGTCTGCCTATATATATCTTGGGAGCAAAACAGGCACCCAAAGTGTGAAGTGTGAATGCCATAATACCCAAAGATGAGACTGAAAATTACTGAACTCAAGCAGAAAACCAAATTCTGTTGCTGAAGCGGAGGGATTGCACCTAGCAAGTAAATGGTGTAAAGCAAACAGAAGTTTTTTTACCTAGCAACTACACATTCAGCATACCTAATGAGAGATTAAACCTAGCAAGTAAATGGTGTAAAGCAAATAGACCTTTTTACCTAGCAACTGCACATCTTGTATACCTGGTGAGAGAAAATGCATGCACAGCACTGCTGATATTGTAAAACTTATCCAAGAAAGAAAAATTCTACAGAGATGCCTGTGAGAGCTACAACCTCTACACGCAAAATATGCCCACCTGTAGGACTACCACAATTGGGGGTTCTAGCAAATACAGTGGCAACAGCTGCAATAGCGCCTCCTGAGGTCAGGAAGAAAATTACACCTGATAGCCTAAAAATGGAGGACAAGATGCAGCGTTCCTGTAATGAACCCTACCCCACGGAAGAGTGGCCCTTCCAGTCCAATAAAGAGGAAGACATCTCTTACGGGGAACCCGAACCGAGTCACACCCACAAAACACCCCAAGAATGGTGTGGGTGCCTGAACTCGGCACGAACAGAAAAGACCGCACACTTTGATGACGAATATGATCAGCAGGAGACAGAGCGGGAGCAGTGGATCACCGAATATTTCCATCAGCTATTACAGTTGCAAGAAAAGTCGGGTGGATCCAGTGACGCTGCTAAAATTTCAAATAAAGTAGACCCCAGTATTCCTGATGGGACGGAGTCATCCAAAACAAAAAGGCAGAAAAAGAAAAGCGGTTCTTCACTTACTGTGGAAGGAACAGACACGTCCGCAGATCCTGTGGAGGAAAAGGGGGACCGAGTTGCCCTGCAGCCTAGAGAAATTGAGAATTCGTCCCGCGGTTAACCGAATATCCAGAGGGCCCAAGGCAGAAGTCGTGTACCCCAAAGAAGTGTCTGTCCGATGCCAGCAGTGAGGAACCCTCAACCAACCATCCCAGGGAAGTGGAGCCGGAACCAGTGAGTGACGATCCCTTGACCAGCCCTAAAGATACCCTGGACAATGCCAGGCATGACTGTGATATGCTCCGTGAACAATTGAAACAAAAGGAAAATGGTTACACAGAGCTACAGTACAGAAAAATAACGTGAAGCTACAAAAAGATGTGCTCACAATTTACTCTTTAGCCAGGACAGAATTGGACGATCTCAAGACTGAGCTAGATACTGCAAATGCTACTATTTCCGCAATGGATGAAAAGCAGAGCCAATCTGATTAAATGGTGGCTACGTTAAAGCGGAAGTATGAGGTGGCACTGAAGCAGATGACAGTCTTCCAGCAAGAGGTTCACACTCTTCGCATATAGCTGAATGCCTCACAACAGGAGGTCAACAGTGTCCAGATAGAGGTGGACGTATTTCAGAAAGAGGTTCAGACACTCCGCCGAGCACTGGATGCCTCACTTCATGAGACCAACAGCTGCCGCACAGACCTGGAAGTTTCCAGAAAGGAACTACACAGTCTCACTGAGGAGCTGGGCATTTCTAAAGAAACGATTGCCAATCTTAATACTAATCTCCAAGTCTCCCAGAAGGAGCTTCAGACCCTCAACCTAGAGAAGGAAGTCTCACGCCAGGAGATTGTCATTCTCAAAGCAGATGTGCATAAATGGAAGGAGGACTGCAAAGAGGCCCTGAATAGTACAGAGACTGAAAAAGGAGAACATTTAAGATTACAAAGAAAAAACGTAAAACTCAAAGAAGAAAATTTTAATTTGACAAACGACGTCAAGGAAAAAAATGAAAAGCTGCACGAGCTAAAAGAAATAAATAGATTTTTGGAAGGTGAGAAGTTTGAAGCAGAGCACCGACTGCAGAACCAACTGCAAGGTCTGTGTATGCACCTCGAGAAGGCAGAGGAGAAGCAGCAAACTCTGCAGGATGACAATCTGCAGGCTGTTAAAGAAATTCAAGTGCTGCAGGAACGTCTGATGACCCAGTATGTCCCCGCAAAGCAGCATGAGAAACTGAAGGCTACCCTGAGCATCACAGGTAAGCTATTTTCCATACCCTGAGCATCACCAAAGCAACGCTAAAAGCCAAGCTTAGAACCCAGGTGACGCGGCACAAAAGGGAGCACAAGAAGGTCCAGAAACTGAAACAAGTAACTGTGGCCCAAGCAATGAAGTTCATAGTGCTTCTCAATGCAATAAAAATGTGGAAGCAAGCTCAGAGAAAGCAAAGCATGCAGATAAATTCCCTGAGAAGAGACTTGCAAGACGCACTCAAAAAACAGGGATCTTTCTCGGATGAGATTACAGTCCTACAAGGACAAGTATTGACCCTGACTAAGCGTCAGTATCCCACAGCCTCAAAAACCCATGAAGACAAGGGGACAGTGAGGGCTGGGAATACCGCTCATCTGAAAGACAAGGTTGCAAAATTTGAACCACCTAAACAAGCACTAGCAAAACCTTTAGCCACCCAGCAGGCAACAAAAGAAGGTACACGTGCTGAATTAAAACCAGAAGAATCCTTAGCTGATGAAGCTGAAAAGATGGGACATTCTCTGGAAGTGGGTGTGGAATTGCAACTTAATCTCAAAGAGGCTGAACTAGCAACCCCATTGAGTGGGAAAAGAGCAGAGAGACAGCGTCAAGAGCGGAAAACTCAAAGGGCTGTTTTTAAACGCTCTGCAACTGCTGCCATACAGTATGCCTACAATAAGACGAGCACCCGACGTGAGGGAAATCTCATGACCGCGCACATGGAAAAAAGACTATACTTGGAAAAAGTCCTCCTCGAGCGACTGAGGGGTGCTGATCTCAAGCACCTTCAGGAGGAGAAACGAATTAACTGGAGAAAGGGCTCCAATCCCAGCAGGACTGAGGGTTCTCTTCCTCCATCCACTCTCATTCAAGTCACTGAGAAATCTAGAATGAGACTGGAAGTATGGGCTTTGGCCGTGGCAAGCCCGAGCTTCCCACAAACAGGGGAGATATGTAACAGTGGAGTAATCCCTGTTCAAGTAATGTGCCTTTAATCTAGCATTGTGGTGGTTAACTGCTGGTAGTCAATTAATAAACACCACCTCCCTGATTTAGATTGCTTACAAAAGCCTGTCTTGTCAGACAGGAAATGAGTCTCCTTAGCTCATACCTGAGCTGAACTTTGGAGAGAGAGCAGTCACAACTTGCCTTGAGCTCTGCCAGAAGACATAGCATAGCTACGTTCAAGACACAGGGAAAACTTCTAAACCTGAATGCTGACACACCCGGAGGGAAGGGAGCTGAACCAGGAACAGAGAAGATTTTCCCTCCAAGGAAAAGATAAGACTTTCATTCTTAAGAGACTTCTTATATCTGCTTATTAAATGCTACAGTATATGTTTTGTGGTTAGGAGACATGCTTATCTAAGGGAGTTGTGAATTTATTGCATAGTATTTCACTAGAAATACTCCCAAGTGAATAGAAGCTTCCCCCCCCCCCCCCTGTGTTTGGATGGTTTCCTGATGAAAAGGAAAAGGCACAATAAAGCCTTGTTATAATTTCACCTTACAAAAGTCTCCAATTGTGTACCTCTGTGAACGTCCGTCTACAGGGGGGAAGAGAGAAAGAGAGCTAAGGGAGAGAAAGAGAGAGATGGTGAGGGTGAGCTGATGATGAGGGGAGAGCTGGTGAGAGGAAGATGATAAGATGGGGGGGAAGCTGATGAGGGGGAGCTGATGAGAAGGAGGGGAGAGAGCTGGTGGGGGGAGCTGATGATGAGGAGGAGAGAGGAGAGCTGCTGAGGGGGAGATGATGAGGAGGAAGGGAGAGAGCTGTGAGGGGGAGCTGATTATGAGGGGGAGAGAGCTGGTGAGGGGGAGCTGAGGATGAGGAGGGGGAGAGCTCGTGAGGGGCAGCTTGGATGCCATCTGGGGAATGTGCTTTATTTACTGAAATATTATAAAGCTGCCTAAGCACTTCTTCCTCAGTTAACCAATTGTTTGCTAATATATAGGTTGTGGCTTCCTCCTGTTGCAATATTTTTGCAATTGACTTCTCCTTGGTAAATATAGAGGCAAATAATGTATTTATTAAAGATTGACAGACAACCAGTACTGTCCCCGTGTCCACGAAAAATTAATTCTAAATCCCCAGAAATTATGTGTCCTTTGTGCATCTCCTACACCTGTTTGATTAGAAAGAAGAGAAAGAAGAAAGAACTACAGTACTCACAGAAGACTCCTCTGCAAGCAACTGAGGATCATGGACTTCTTTGCATCATGCTGTTGAGGATAATTTCATCGTGGCGTTGGCATTGCAGTTGAATGAGGATGGTAAATTTTAATCCCGGCAAGGGTGAGAAACACATTGATTGTACTTTAGTTCATTGTGTATTTTTCTTTTGGATGCCCATTGACTGGCAATGTATTTATCTATGGCACTTTCAGGGAATAGATAAGCACAGTGACAATCAATGCATTTGTTGGCAATGTTTGTTTATATTTAATTGTAATGTATTTAATTTTTTTAGATTTTTTTTGGTAGCCCATTTATTGCTATTGTTGTAATCCATGTCCATATTGTGGGAATGGTTTACTACAGTGGAAATCAATGTGTTTATTGTAAACATTTTGTTTTTATTTAAATACAATTAATTTTATTTTGTGGTTCTTTTTAATTTTTAGGTTGCCCATTCATTGCAATTGTGGCAATCAATGCCTAAATAGTGTTACAGGTAGCATATGCTGTGAAAGTGTGACCAAGTGGTTTCTTTAGAGTCTCAGATGGCAGATCTGAAGAGGACACTTGTAATATTAAAGGACATTGACAATCTTGAAAGAAGCTTAGTGCTCACTGAGCAGGCCCTGGCAGGGACTAGTGATACAGATGGTAGAGTTGTGAGTGAGGAACAGGCAATGGTAAGTATCTTGATAACAGTTAGAAGGGGAAGCAGGGGGAAGAGGAAGAGGCTGGCCAGTTCTGAGCTGACACATCCCAATAGATTTTCCAGATTGAGTGAAGATATTGGAATTGTCAGAGCAAGAATGGCAAGGCTCAGGGAGACTGATTCCTGTGGCATCCGGGGGAATAGTTCCTCCAGTACAAAGGGGATTCAAGATACTCAGAAACCAAAAAATATTGGTGTGGTAGAGTACTCCATTACTAAGAAAGTAGATAGGGCGATCTGTTGCCATGACTATATGAATCAAACTGTTTGTTGTCTCCGGGTGGCTCGAGTTTGGCACATTGCGTATCGGGTAGACAGATTGTTCTTAGGGGCTGGACTGACCCGGCAGTCTTGGTACATGTTCACATCCATAAAATTAATAGAGAAAGATGGAGGGCCCTACAAAATTATTTCAGGGATCTAGGCTGCAAGCTTAAGGCAAGGACCTCCAAGGTATTATTTTCTGAAATACCTCCAGTGCTATGCTCTTTCCCAGGTGGATAATAGGGATTTTTTTTCCCAATACTGTACTGTACAGTATGTGTGAGGCAGGGCGGGGTTGTTGGGGTTAGGGGTGGTGGGTAGTAGGGTGCTTCATCATTGCCATTGGGATTATCTTTGCTCCCATTGAGGGCATTAGTAACCACACTGGCAAGCAATGGGTGTATTGGTAAGGATCATGTAAGGATGGATTGCACTTCAATGAAGAGGGATCTTCTATTCTAGAGGGAGAATGTTAAAAAAAATTAATTTAGAGGGTTATTTCCTTTTTTTGGAAGGATTGAGTAAATAGAAGACCATGTGGAGTAAGGTTATATGTTAAAGCGGATCAAAAACCTATTATAAGAGAAGATGTTTATGAAGGGAATGATGAAAATGTAGAGATCTTGTGGATAGAAATTAACATTGGAGATAAAAATACAAAGAAAATGTTTGTAGGGATATACTATAAACTACCAAATATCTGTGAGATAGATGAAGCCAAAATACTTTTGCAAATGGAGCAGGCCAGGTCATGGTTTCTACTATTAGATTGTAAGCTCCTCGGAGCAGGGACTTCTCTTCTGAAATGTTACTTTTATGACTGAAGCACTTATTCCCATGATCTGTTATTTATATGATTGTCACATGTATTACTAATGTGAAGCGCTACAGTATGTACTCTAATGGCGCTATATATATAAAGACATACATACATACATAATGGGTGGTTTTAATTATCTAGACATAGACTGGGGCAATGAGATTTTCATTAAAACGAAAAGGAAACAGTTTTTTGGGGGCGTTTAAAAACAATTACATGACCCAAATTATTGAGGAACAAACCAGGAGAGGGGCAATACTGGATTTGGTTATACTGTATCAAACAATGTAGAAGTAATAACAAATATTCAAGTCCAGGAACATTTGGGTAACAGTGATCATAACATGGTCTAATTTTAAATAAATTATTAAAAAAACATATTACTTGGGTTGAACAAAGACTTTAACGTTTAGAAAGGCAGATTTTAATAAATTGAGGACTAATCTACAAGGAATAAATTGAGATAACATTTTTGCCAAGAGGTTCTCTTGGTACCTGGGTGACCGGCAGATTTAGAGGAGTGACCCGAGGATCTTTTGGTGGAATTGTGTTTGGTGGATTTGTGGAGCGGCATACAAGCACCCCTCCGGCGCCTCCATACCCTCAGGAATGAGCGTTTGAGACTCCAATATCTTATCCCTTATGTCAAAGGAATTAGCCGAAAGGATATTCTTAGAAGGAAGAATGCTCTCAGGGATATCTTCAGATTTATCTTCGTTGACGAATTGACGGGACAAAGCATCGACCTTCAGATTCTCTTGTACCAGGAATGTATGAGATAATGTAATTGAACATTGAGAAGAAAAGGGCCCAACGGGCTTGACGACAACCAAGACGGCGAGCACTCTCAATGTATAATACATTTTTATGATCCGTAAGGATTGAGATAGGGTTTTCAGTACCATCCAGGAGGTGTCTCCATTCTTCCAGGCCAAGTTTAATGGCCAAAAGTTCTCTATTCCCAACATCATAATTTTGTTCAACAGACCAGAATTTCTTAGAGAAGAATCCACAGAGGTGCAACTTATCCTGGGGAGATCGCCTTTGAAAAGTATGACTCCTGCTCCAATATCTGAGGCATCTACTCCAAAGTGAAAGGGAGAGTAGGATCAGGATGATGTAAGATTGGGACGGAAACAAAAGCCTTTTTGAGAGAGTCGAAGGCTAGGCATGCTTCGGGGGGCCAGGAAGAGGGATCCGCTCCTTTCTTAGTAAGGGCAGTAATGGGAACCACAGTGGCGGAGAAATTACGAATGAATTTACCATAATAATTGGCAAAACCAAGGAAGCACTGAATCAACTTGAGAGAAATGGGCCAATCTAGGACGGCTTTAAGTTTTTCAGGATACATCACAAATCCTGTATCAGAAATAATGTACCATAAGAAAAAAGTAGAGGTCTGGTGGAACATATATTTTTCCATCTTGGCATAGAGATGGTTCTCGCGTAGGCGAGAGAGAACTAACCTAGTGTGCTGAATATGTTCCGGGAGGGATTTAGAATAGATGAGAATGAGCATCAAGGTATACAATGACGAACATGTTACGGACATCACGAAAGATTTCATTCACGAACTCCTGGAAAACCGCAGGTGCATTATAAAGTCCAAAAGGCATAAATAAATACTCGTAATGGCCGTTGCGTATACTGAAGGCCGTCTTCCATTCATCTCTTTGTTGTATACGTACAAGATTATAAGCCCTACGGAGGTCCAGCATGGAGAAAATGGTAGCACCTTGTAAGCGGTCGAATAGTTCGGAAATAAGGGCCAAAGGGTAGCGATTCTTCAGAGTAATCTTGTTCAAACCTTGGCTTGCGTGTACTGACTGATATGTGTGGTTGATTTCAAGTGCTGGTTGTTTAAAGTGTGTGCAGTTAGAACCAGAAGGAAAGGGAAGTACTGGGTATACTAGCAGGAGTGGCTGTTTTTTGGGAGTGTGCAGTGGGTTAATCTATTTTTAAAGTGTGCTGTAATTTGAAGCCTGTAACTTTTTTTCCCCTTTCTCCTGTCTGCGGCAGAGTGGGTGTGGTTGGTTAATTGGCTGGCCTAACACACCTGCAGAGGGTGGGGTTAGTTAATTGATAACCTAACACACATGGTGGGTGTCCCAATTTAAACAGAGGCTTCTAACGAATCCTGAGCTTGCATGTACTGACTGATATGTATGGTTGATTTCAAGTGCTGGTTGTTTAAAGTGTGTGCAGTTAGAACCAGAAGCAGTTTGAACAAGGAAGTGGTTAAACAAGGTATAGTTATTGAAGTACAGTTTACTATTAGTACTTCTAAACTTCATAGTTGCTAGAATGAGCAGGATTGAAAATGCCACTCAATGCACATCTTGCCACATGTATGTGCACTTGGAGCAGCTGTTCCAAGGAGCATAACACTGTGAAAAGTGTGAGCGGGTGGTCTCTTTAGAGTCAGAGATTGCTGATCAAAGAGGAAACTTGCAATATTGAGGGACATTGGCAATCTTGAAAGGGAATAAGAGCTCACTGAGCAGGCCCTTGCTTTGATTAGTGGTGCAGATGGTGGCGCTGTTAGTGAGGAGCAGGTAGGTAGCTGGGTGACAGTTAGAAGGGGAAGCAGGGGCAATAGGGAGAGGCAGGTCGTTTCTGAGCTGACACATCCCAATAGATTTGCCATGTTGAGTGAAGATATTGGGAATGTTGGGGCAGAAATGGCAAGGCTGGGGGAGACTAATTCCTCTAGCAGCCAGGGGAATAGTTCCTCCAGCACAGTGGGGACTCTGGATGCTCTGATACAAAGAAAGATTATGGTGGTAGGGGACTCCATTATTAGGAAGGTAGATAGGGCAATCTGTTGCCAGGACCGCATGAACCGAACAGTTTGTTGTCCCCCGGGTTCTCGGGTTCGGCACATTGCGGATCGGGTAGACAGATTGTTGGGGGGGGCTGGGATTGACCCGGTGGTATTGGTATACGTTGGCACCAATGACAAAGTTAGAGAAAGATGGAGGGTCCTAAAAAATGATTACAGGGATCTAGGCCAAAAGCTTAAGGCAAGGACCTCCAAGGTAGTATTTTCTGAAATACTACCAGTGCCATGCGCTACCACAGGGAGACAGTCAGAGATCAGGGAGGTTAATGCATGGCTAAGAAAGTGGTGCAGGAAGGAGGAGTTTGGGTTTTTAGAGCACTGGGACTCCTTTTCTGAGAGGTGCCATCTATATTCTAGGGACGGATTGCACCTCAATGAAGAGGGATTTTCTGTGCTAGGGGGGAGAATGCTAAAAAGGTTTGAGGAGATTTTAAACTAGGATGGTGGGGGGAGGGGAATGAAACAGATAATCAACTAAATGGAATAGATGAGGATACAAGGTGGTATGGAGGTAGAATGGGGGCAAGTGCAAGTTTGACAAGCAGAGAGACACCCATAGTAAATACAGATAATACTAGAAAACTTCTAAAGACTAAACCAAGTGGGCGCAGAAAGGAAGGAGCAGATAAGATAATAGTACAGGCTGAAAAAAACCTGAAATGCATGCTTGCTAATGCAAGAAGCCTGACAGATAAAATGGGGTAGCTTGAATTAATAGCTGCAAGGGAGCAGTATGATTCATAGGCATTACTGAAACATGGTGGGATGAAACTCATGACTGGACAGTTAATTTAGAGGGTTATTCTCTTTTTCGGAAGGATCGGCCAAATAGAAGGGGAGGTGGAGTATGTTTATATGTTAAAACGGATCTAAAACCTATAATAAGGGATGATGTCTTTGACGGAAATGATGAAAACGTAGAGACTTTGTGGATAGAAATTATCAGTGGAGGTAAAAGTATAAAGAAAATGTTTGTGGGAATATGCTATAAACCACCAAATATCTGTGAGATTGAGGAAGCTAAAATACTTTTGCAAATGGAAAAGGCATCAAAACTGGGTCATGTTTGCATAATGGGGGATTTTAATTATCCAGACATAGACTGGGGCAATGAGATTAGCGTTACAACAAAAGGGAACAGGTTTTTGGGGGTGCTTGAAGATAATTATATGACCCAAATTATTGAGGAACCAACCAGGAGAGGGGCAGTTCTGGATTTGGTCATATCAAACAATGTAGAAGTAATAACAAATATTCAATTCCTGGAACATTTGGGTAACAGTGATCATAACATGGTCTCATTTGAAATAAATTATCAAAAAACAGATTACTTGGGTTCAACAAAGACCTTCAACTTTGGAAAGGCAGATTTTAATAAACTGAGGTCTAATCTAGTAGTAATTCAATGGGATGATGTTTTTGCAGGGAAAAAATGTAGAAGATAAATGGGCAGTCTTTAAAACATTGTTAGAAAAGCACACTTATCAGTGTATACCCTTGCGAAATAAGTATAAAAGAAATAAGTCAAAACCAATGTGGCTAAATAAACAGGTAGGGGAGGAAATGGACAAGAAGAGGAAGGCGTTTAGATTCTTTAAGTCAGAAGGGACAGAGACATCGTATCCGAATTATAAGGAATGTAACAAAAATTGCAAAAGGGCAATCAAATTAGCAAAACTGGATAATGAAAAAAGGATTGCAATAGAAAGTAAGGTCAACCCTAAAAAATTCTTTAAGTACTTTAATAACAAAAAAATGAGAAAAGAAAATATAGGACCCTTTCAGTGTGAGATGGGTAGGCAGATTATTGGAGATAAGGAAAAAGCAGAGGTATTAAACAAATTCTTTGCCTCTGTGTTTACCAGGGAAGAATCAAGTTCAATAGTAGTGCCGCAGGAGGAAGCCACAACCTCCATATTAATGAACAATTGGTTAACTGAGGAAGAAGTTCATAAGCGACTTGAAAAAATTAAAGTTAATAAGGCACCTGGCCCCGATGGCATACATCCAAGAGTTCTCAAGGAGTTAAGCTCAGTAATAGCAAAACCATTATATTTAATAATCAAGGACTCCATTTCCACAGGCTCAGTACCACAAGATTGGCGTAAAGCAGATGTGGTGCCGATATTTAAAAAGGGAGCTAGATTAAAACCGGGAAATTACAGACCTGTAAGCCTGACTTCAATAGTAGGGAAACTACTTGAAGGTTTAATACGGGATAATATTCAGGAATACCTAATGGAAAACAAAATTATTAGTAATAGTCAGCATGGATTTATGAAGGATAGATCTTGCCAAACTAACCTTATTTGATTCTTTGAGGAGGTAAGTAGGAATTTAGACCAGGGTAATGCAGTTGATGTGGTCTACTTAGATTTTGCAAAGGCTTTTGATACGGTTTCACACAAGAGGTTGGTGTACAAAATAGAAAAAGTTTGACTCAGTAATAATATATGCACCTGGATTGAAAACTGGTTAAAGGACAGACAACAGAGGGTTGTCATAAATGGAACTTTTTCAGGTTGGCTAAAGTCGTGAGTGGAGTACCTCAGGGATCGGTACTGGGACCCCTGCTTTTTAACTTCTTTATTAATGACCTTGAGGTTGGGATCGAGAGCAAAGTCTCGATCTTTGCTGATGATACTAAATTGTGTAAGGTAATATAATCAGAGCAGGATGTAATTTCTCTTCAGAAGGACTTGGAGAGACTGGAAATGTGGGCAGGTAAATGGCAGATGAGGTTTAATACAGATAAATGTAAGGTTATGCATTTGGGATATAAGAATAAAAAGGTGACTTACAAATTAAATGGAGATATATTGGGGAAATCCTTGATGGAGAAGGATTTAGGAATGCTTGTAGACAGCAGGCTTAGCAATAGTGCCCAATGTCATGCAGTAGCTGCAAAGGCAAACAAGATCTTATATTGCATCAAACGGGTAATGGATGGAAGGGAAGTAAACATAATTATGCCCCTTTACAAAGCATTAGTAAGACCACACCTTGAATATGGAGTACAATTTTGGGCACCAATCCTAAGAAAAGACATTATGGAACTAGAGAGAGTGCAGAGAAGAGCCACCAAATTAATAAAGGGGATGGACATTCTAACTTATGAGGAGAGGCTAGCTAAATTAGATTTATTTACATTAAAAAAGAGGCGTCTAAGAGGGGATATGATAACTATATACAAATATATTCAGGGACAATACAAGGAGCTTTCAAAAGAACTATTCATCCCACGGGCAGTACAAAGGACTCGGGCCATCCCTTAAGGTTGGAGGAAAGGAAATTTCACCAGCAACAAAGGAAAGGGTTCTTTACAGTTAGGGCAGTTAAAATGTGGAATTCATTACCCATGGAGACTGTGATGGCAGATACAATAGATTTGTTCAAAAAAAGGTTGGACATCTTTTTAGATGGGAAAGGTATACAGGGATATACAAAATAAGTATACATGGGAAGGATGTTGATCCAGGGATTAATCCGATTGCCAATTCTTGGAGTCAGGAAGGAATTAATTTTTCCCCTTAATGGGGTTTTTTGTTTGCCTTCCTCTGGATCAATAAGTAAGTATAGATATAGGATAAAGTATCTGTTGTCTATATTTAGCATAGGTTGAACTTGATGGACGGAAGTCTTTTTTCAACCTCATCTACTATGTAACTATGTAACTATGTAACTATGTAAACCTCTGTAATCAATACACGGGTGAAGTGACCTATCCTTCTTCTTAACGAAAAAGAACCCTGCGCCGGCAGGGGAAATTGAATTTCTTATAAAGCCCTTCTTTAAATTCTCTTGAATATATTCGGACATGGCCTTAGTCTCTGGGAGTGATAAAGGATAAGACCTAGCTTTGGGAATGATGGCACCAGGCAAAAGATCAATAAGGCAGTCAAAGGGACAATGAGGGGGCAAAACCTCAGAGCGGACCTTATCAAACACGTCAAGAAACTCTGAATATATTATAGGAAGAGAAGGGTTGCAGGTTTGGTGGTCTTTAGGCCAGCAACGACTTGTACGGGGAGCGTAGAATGACTCTTAGCGACTGGACCCCACTGTATAGGCTTGTTATCAGTCCAGTCTATCTGGGGATTGTGGCGTTGGAGCCAAGGTAGACCCAGGATTACCTGCACCGCAGGGGAGTGAATTATGTCCAAGGACATTTTCTCTTTATGACCATCCTTCGTGGAGGAGGAAAGAAGAACTGTCTCCAAAGTAATGAAGGCTGGCTGGAGAGGTCTTCCATCAATGGCCTCAAGACCAACGGGTACGGACTTCTGTATGATAGGGATGTTGTGCTTGTTGGCAAAATCCTGGTCCATAAAGATGCCCCCAGACCCGGAGTCGACAAAAGCGGACGCAGATACACGGAAGTCAGGACCCTAGAAGAAGATCGGAAGCATAATCCTTTTCGGTAGTCTTCTCTTAGGAGGAGAAGAAATAGTACCCAATGAGATTCCCCCTTACCTCATTGGGTGTTGGTGTTTCCCAGCTCCGAAAGACAGCAGCGCACCAGATGTCCAGGTAGACCGCAGTAGAAACACAAGCCATCGTTCTTCCGACGTTGTTTCTCAGAATAGGAGAGTTGATGACTTCCTAACTGCATGGGTACTGGGACCTCAAAAACTGGAAAAATGGTGGGAGTAGGACTGCGGATAGAGGCATAGGAGTGAGAGAGCGCGCATGATGGCGTCCAAGCCGCCTTTCATGAAGGCGTTGATCCACCCAAATACATATAGCTATCAGGTCATCTAGTGCGGAGAGTCTTTCCTGGGCCGCTAACTCATTCTTCAGAGTCTCCGAAAGTCCTTGACAGAAGGCTGCAGATAAAGCCTCATCGTTCCAGCCCGTCTCTGCAGCGATGGTCCGGAACTCCAGGGCATACTTGGCTACAGATCTGTTGATCTGGAAAATATGAAACAAAGAAGACGCAGCAGTAACTTTACGACCAGGAGTATCAAACACCTGTTTGAATTCTTTCTTGAACTTAGCGAAATCTTGTGTAAGTTCAGGTCTCAGCTCCCTGATGGGAGATGCCCAGGACAATGCATCGCCAGTCAAGAGTGCAATAATATAAGGCACTTTAGCTCTGTCGGAATAGAAGCGAGAAGGAGTTAATTCAAATTGAAAATCACATTGGTTTAAGAATCCACGACACCCATGTGGGTCACGTGGCTCCAGAGGTACATTATGCTCCGGCCTAGGGGAGGACAAGGTCAAAGGTCTGAGAATGCAAGACTACGACTGATGGAGTGAAATAGTGTCAATTCTCTGGGCCAAGGAGGTGACTTGGTTGCTCAAATACTGGAAATGTTCAGAAATGGAGGCCAGAGCTAGGCCCACCTCAGGGGGGTCTATGTTTATTTTGCTCAGCATACTGTAATGCTCGCGCTGCCCACAAACAAGACAAGACCCCGGCACTGAGGTGAGAAGGTATTACACCACACACCCTCATCAGCGGAGTCGAGCCTGGAAGGCGGATAGTTTAGTGTAGCCGAGTCTGGGTTGGAGAT
This sequence comes from Ascaphus truei, assembly GCF_040206685.1. NCBI lineage: Eukaryota > Metazoa > Chordata > Amphibia > Anura > Ascaphidae > Ascaphus > Ascaphus truei. The sequence continues at coordinate 46,619,410 of NC_134492.1, forward strand.
TGTATAAAATGCGGTATACTTGCCGATTTCCGGGATTGGAGAAGACAGGATAGTAGGGTCCGTAAGCCGTGGGCTCGGATTGGAGAGAGCAGCGTAGTCCGAGTATGTATGCAGTGTTCAAGGGTAGGAGAGATCGCCATAGTTGAGGGTATGCCAAAGTCCAAAATACACAAGGGTTCCCAAACAAGCCGAGTCGGTACACAAGAGGTTAACTGCAAAGGAGAGAGCACTGCACAAACGAAGTGAGCTTCACGAGGCTACATGCATTATGCTGAGCAAAGCATGGGAGGAAGCAATAAGTATCTAAAGGCAGGACAGACCAATAGGGACAGGGGGCAGAGCGGAGGTGCGACCCCAGCGGAGCAGGGATAGGCTGTAGGTAATAAGGCAGGAAGGAGAGACTTGCTGCGCAGCTGGGGATCATTGCATGTCATCGCGTGTGCGCTCCGCATGGGAGAGACGCGCGACGCGTGCGGGAGGCAAGACCAGGTTCCGTGCGGCAACTAGAAAAGCCGCGGGTGTGTGCGCTCTGTAATGAGAGTGGGGGAGCGCGCATGGGCAGTAACAGTGGCCGCGGCAGCAGCAACAGGTAAGGAGGGAACACGCCGCAAAGGATGCGTTCCCTGATTCCTTACAATATTTATATATAATGAGTAACTAATTTGAAAGGGCAGAATAGATCCCAACAAACAGAAGTACTTCCTGCTATAAAAATACATCGTCACCACGAGAACGCATCTTTACTAACAGAACTGTATTTTAATCACTTTAAGATGATAACTAGCAACCGAAGGAAAAATAAAAATACAAGCACACAGAGATTAATAATATCATATATTTCAATATAAACAGAATATCCACTTAAAAGCATTTTTCCTTTTGTAGTCCCTTTTCTTTATGTATAGTATATATTTATTACAAAGTTAAATCATGGATAGAGGGTGTGAAAGGAAGAAGCTATGCATAACTGGTGTATGTTATTGTGCTATTCTCATGTAGAAATCATATTTTAAGCATGCATGTATATTGTAGATATCACTCTTCAAAGCATGACATCATTCAACAGTTTTTATAATTTCATGGTTCACTTGTGCTTTCTAAATTAATGCATTGCCCTAACAATTAAGTTAATTTCTTTCTATTCCCCTATTTCTGTATTTTTTTTATTATCCTAAGGGATATTCATTCTAATATATAAACAAACTGGCTAATTAAAAGTTGAATGAGAACAAACACTGCTTACTTTTATGCTACTGCATTGAAAAGCTTGGTCATTTTTTTACACTATTACCATAGAAACAAGGCAATGCTATCTGGAATCTATAAAACAAAGGAATAGGGCAACAAACAAAACTCATAACAATTGTGTCTGCCTCTAAAACGTTAAATTTAGAAAATTGCTATGAAAATAAATTGCTTCATTATCCCTTGAAAATGAGACATTTCCTTCAAGGAGAGATGCATAATAGAATCAATAGCACAGTTGCTGAAAATACAAGAGGTCATGTGTAGATATGAAAGTGGGGATTATTCACAAAACTCTGAGATCTCAGGTTTTGAAAAATATTGACAAAAACAAAATCTAGGACAAATCTATTGAAAGACAGAGTAAGGTCATTCCAGGGGCTAAAAACAGAGTTTAATGACATACTGTAAATGGTTATAAAAAATATATTGCTTCTACTGCTGCGGCAGACTTTATTCGAACAAATCACCAGTTTGTACCTGGCAGGTACCTGGAATGTGACACTGTTCACCTGGAGCATGCCGCGTTCCAAGCCAGGGGTGATGCCCGGCTGACGCGCGGCTGATGTGTTAATTTATAATGGTTCAGGATTTATTAGGCTGCAATGCTTCGCGTGTCCGCCAGATGGCATAAATGCATGAATTGTAATGCGCTGAATCAGTAATGTGTGGGCTTGCAGGTGTTTCGTTTAAAAAAGATACTGTACCACAGTGTGCCATTGTAACTTGGCCTTGGCCTTGAGACTGAAGGAAGAGTTGCACAAATGTATCCATTTAGGCTTTACATATTAAATAAAGACAAAGACCAGTTTCGCTTACACTATTCTCCAAAGACCCGCCCGCCATGAGTGTTCAAGTGCAGCCCGTTTTCCAAAAACCTGACAGAAGTTACGCTTATTTAATATGGGCCGCGATTAATGCAACAGAGGAGAAGATGGCAACAGTTGCTCAAATTTATCAGTATTTTATCGAAAAGTATGACTTTTACTAATTTTCGCCACCTCCTCATACCTGGAAGCGTGCAGAAAGGAAAAGGTTATGCAGTGATCCCTGTTTTCACCATATTGAGCCCCAATTTGTTGGAGGGTATTGGTGTGTATCACCGGGTTTTTCCGGTATCTATGATCATGGAGGCGGCAAAAGGCGAAGGGTCGAGTTAAAACCAACTAAGAAGCGACAGTCGCTGCCAAGCAATGCACCAGAACCAGCACCAGAACCAGCACCCAATGACAGTCCCACCGTCAGTGACAACCCTGAGCCTGAAGCTGAGCCGGATTTTGCATCCAGTTTGGATGAAGCTTGCATGTACCTAAGCGATTTCCCACCTCACCTGCTGACTACAGATGGACTAGTCCCGCTGCTAACTATCGACGTAGATGATGAAGAAAGCTGGACTGGCAGTAGACCGGCGCCGGCGCTAGCTCAATGGGAAATTCAATGGTGAGTACTGTATTGTTGCCGTATTATTTTGGTGGGGCTGGCTGGGTACTTCTTTAGGGGGCTGACCATTACAGTACATTAAAAAAATTTTTTTGTTTTTCCTCAGAAAAGAAAACGGCTAAAAGGGGGATTTCGATGGATAACATTGTACTGTATGCTGATGTTTTCCGGCTGTACAGTATACTGTGTAATAAACCGAAAAAATAAAACTATGCATTTATTCTACATGTTCAGTATCGTTTCATTATGTGTCTTCTACAGTATACTGTACAGTGGTATACAGTGCCTAACATCTGGGGCAAAAAGAATTTTATTTCTAGGTGCCCTAGAACAGAAGTTCCCACGCCAATTGCCCGTGAACTTGACCGAGGCCCTAAGTAGTTCCCATGCCAATTGCGCGAATATAATGTAAAATAACCCGTTCTGTGGGTCTGAGCGGGTTGAAAGTCGCCTGGTCCTCATGCGGAAGGACCCTTGCCATAGTGGCAAAATATCAGCTTTGCACGACCCCCGGAACCGGAGATACCAGAAGACAGATTTTAAAGCACATTACCAAAGTGGCTTTTTTTCTGCCATGCAAGTCAATGGCAGAAACCTGAACTTTAACATTACCCTGACTCCGTTCTGTTGCCACGAGAGGGTCGCAATTTGCCATGCAATCCTGCCGCAACTAGGACTACATGGTGACCGAATATGGACCCTTTAGGTTGAAAAGAACCGGACTTGTGGGTTCAAGGTTTCTGCTCATTCTGACTTAGCCGGTTCAAAGCTTTGTCCGCCATTATGCTCAATGCTTGGACCCTCCTCGCCGGCGTGACCCTTTCTCACCGCCATTACTGCTGGGGTCAAGTGAGGGGGTTCCTAACATCTGGGGGCTAAAATAATTTTATTTCTAGGTGCCCTAGAACAGAAGTTCCCACGCCAATTGACCTAGTTCCCACGCCAATTGCTGTAGTTCCTGCGCCAATTGCGCGACCAGGCAGTAAAAAACAGCGCAGTGAGCCTCTACATTTGTTACACTGACAAAGGAGCAAATGGAAAAAATGGGAGATAATCATGTTCTTTTATTGGTGGAGTCAATACAAAAACATTTATTTACAAATACTGTACAATGTTGAAACATTTCAAGTGCACAGCAATTATAACCATCAACACACAATAATACATACAGTACTGCAGCCTTATTAAATTCTTCTGCCACATTGAATTCGGAGAAACTTTTACAAAACATTTGTAAAACATGGAGTTACCTGAAAAATGGACGTTTACACTGTATGGATATTAATTTATAATACAGTATACAGTATATCTACTGTACTGTGTATAAAATCTGTTTGTTTTTGGTGCATGGGGCACAGGGAGTTAAAGTGACTTGCTTTTATGTACTGTATTTGGGGCTTGTCTTTGGGGGTTTATTCATCAAATTATTATGATGAACTGCCTTTACAAATTACAGTGCTGCTAACTATTTCAGCCACACACCTCCAGAGTTTTTAATCCCTCCCTAGCCAGGCGTCTATGGTCTGAGTCACTGTATCCTGACAACCCCCTCTCACTACTGGGTCGTTAACCTTCTGCATACTGCCATTGTTATTATTAATCCACCCCTAGCCAGCTTCAAACGCTCAGTTTGCCTGCGTCTAATCACACCATCCCCCTCCCCCAACCCTTAGAGGCCTGCTTTAGAAAATCCCCTCTCGAATTTGAAATGTAAATCTGACTGTGATGTGCACAGCACTGTGAGAATTGAGCGTAAACTGATCCTGTACATGTTTTCACACCCTGATGAAATACAGTGTCAGCCAGTATGGTTTACAGTCACATGTTTTAAATTAAATACAGTACATTCTTTAATATCTTTAAAATAAAAATATATAAATATAATTTAAAATAACCCGTTCTGTGGGTCTGAGCGGGTCGAAAGTCGCCTGGTCCTCATGCGGAAGGACCCTTGCCATTGTGGCAAAATATCAGCTTTGCATGACCCCCGGAACCGGAGATACCAGAAGACAGTTTAAAAGCACATTACCAAAGTGGCTTTTTTTCTGCCATGCAAGTCAATGGCAGAAACCTAAACTTTAACATTACCCTGACTCCGTTCTGTTGCCACGAGAGGGTCGCAATTTGCCATGCAATCCTGCCGCAACTAGGACTACATGGTGACCGAATATGGGCCCTCTAGGTTGAACAGAACCGGACTTGTGGGTTCCAGGTTTCTGCTCATTCTGACTTAGCCGGTTCAAAGCTTTGTCCGCCATTAAGCTCAATGCTTGGACCCTCCTCGCCGGCGTGACCCTTTCTCGCCGCCATTACTGCTCGGACCCTGTTGGGGTCAAGTGAGGGGGTTCCTAACATCTGGGGGCTAAAATAATTTTATTTCTAGGTGCCCTAGAACAGAAGTTCCCACGCCAATTGACCTAGTTCCCAATTGCGCGACCAGGCAGTAAAAAAAACAGTGCAGCAAGCCGCTACAGTACATTTGTTACTCTGTATTTTGTTATACAGTATTATCTAAGGAGCAAATGGAAACAATGCACAGTACAGTGAGAGAAATGAACATGTTCTTTTATTGGTGCACTCAGTTCAAAAACATTTATTTACAAATACAGTGTTGAAACATTTTAAGTAACATCTCCTTTATTAAAGAAACCCAGTACTGTATACAGTACAGTACAGTGGGATGGTGCGCAACACTGTCAGTCACACCTGCACCAGTTCAGTCCTAGAGGGCAGCAAACAGGGCAGGTTTTCAGGGCAACCTTGAAAACCGTGCCAGTTTGCGGCCCTCAGGGATTGAAGTTGTGCATGTCCTGTGTAAAAAAAACACACAACAACAACTCCTTTGTTTAAGTACAGCAGGTACTGTAGGGCACAACATGTGCAGTACAATACAGTTCAGTACAAAAGTATGGTCTCACTGAATGTCCTCCCCATTGTCCATCCAGGGCCGATTCCTTGCATGGCGCAAAACACCATTAATGCAGTCTCTAACGCCTTTCATTACAGGATCTGTAACAGGATAAAAGCGCCGCATTTCTTCCACAATTTTTTTCCTTAAATTGGCAGGAAGGGCCTTTTTTTGGCGATTCCCATCGTAGTTCACTTTGAACACCCACTCGCAGTACAACGAGTAGGGAACATGGTGCTTAAAAATGATCAAGGCATACTTGTGGGGTATACCAGCACTCCTCACCCTATACTTCTCCCTGAGCGCCGGTGGCAGATTGCACAGGGTGATGTCGGGCACTGTTTCTATGCGAGCGGGTGTAGGTCTTTTGGGAACGGGTGTGCTTGAGGCGACGGGCGATGGTAGGTTGTCTGGGAGGAAGCTTTCCTCCGGTCGTGGTCGCCGGGTTGTCTCCTGGTGTGGTCTTGATGGGGTTGTCATGTCCTCCTCAACGGCATACATGTACACTACATCTTCTGGTGGAGGGGGGGCGCTTGGTGATGGAAGGGGGTCGAATGTCCCATTCATCACATCCATGTCACCCCCCTGCTCCAGCGTCGGGGAAACAGGGGCATTAACACCGAGCAAATAATGTATGCCCGCTATGTCAGCCTCTATCTTCTCCATTCGTCGATCCATCCGTTGTTCCATTTGTAGCATGCGTTGGTCCATTTGTAGCATCCTTTGCTCCACAATTAACATTGTCTCCAGAAGCAGATCTATCTTTGCCAGCACAATAGAGTTCCGGGGGAGATCCACAGTTATCCCATTCAGGATCCGGTCTAATGAGCTGCTTATGCATGGCGTGTGGACATCTGGGGGGATGGGTGCAACGGAGATGGGGGTTCCCTGGACAGAAGCGGAGAGTGGAGAGTGGAGGAGGGGACCTGTGGATACCCGGTAGAGGAGAAGCGGCAGCGTCGTCGAAGAGGGATGGAGAAGGTGACCTTTGGATTTCCGGGCGAGAAGCAGAGTAGTCTAAGCGCAAAGGAGACAGTGACCCATGGATTTCAGAGGCTGCAGCGTCATCAGATGGAACCGGAGAAGATGGGGGTGGAGAAGATTTCCGGTATTTCCGGGACAGCTACAGCAGAGTTGTCGAAACATATGGGAGGAAGTGGTCTGCGGGTCCGATGGGTTGGCTGCCATTCGTTTTGTGTAGAGAGCGTATTACCGTATATCTTCTTCACATAATGAGGCTTACGTCTAAGAAAAGCCTTAGCCTGTGGGGTCAGCAGAAGGTTTTCTTTATTGGCCTTAGACTGTCGCTTTGCCCTTGGTGTGGAAACGGCTGCTGCCTTTCTCTTTTTCAGCGTGACAGGCACAGCAGAGGTGAGAGTGTTCTTGCATCCATAGAAACGGGGATGCTCCATGGAAGCGGATGGCACAATGCAGTACAGTATCTGGACACGGGCAAGTTCAGATAAAGATCAGCGAGTGGTGGGCTATGCAAAGTGTGTGACCTTTTATGCATGGCGGCCAGGTACAGGTGTTGAAAGTGGGCGTACTCAAATGTGAGTCATTAACGTATAAATACACCATCCATTTTGTGGATTCACTGCACATACAATAGAATTTACAATAGAATATACATCGACTAAACATCGAATATACATTCTTGTGTTTGTACTGTATTTCTTTCTACTCGCAGCAATGCCTGTTAAAAAGATTTCCAAGGATCTCAGCATGCGAATGAAGGAGATGTACACGAGCGGACACCGAATTGCAGATATCCAAAGCTGGCTAGCTACTTCTGGCCTCGTTGTACCATTAGGCACCGTGAGCTATCATGCATACGGAAAAAAAAGAGACCGCAAAAAGGCACCAAGGGTAATTAACGCGTAAGTATATTTATAAAACTTAACAAAAAAAATATATAAAAAACTGTACTGTACATCTACAGTACAGTTCTGTATCTACTGTAATACTGTTGTTATTTCTGTTGATTTATATTACAACATATTTATACTGTAGTACAGCTGTATTCATTTTTTGTATATTTCAATTAATCTTACAACGGTATATCTAGGATGTATATTTATATTTATAGTACAACAGTATATTTATTTTGTATATTTATATTTATAGTACAACAGTATATATATTTTGTCTATTTATATTTATAGTACAGCTGTATACATTTTTTGTATATTTCAATTAATCTTACAACGGTATACTGTATATAGGATGTATATTTATATTTATAGTACAACACAACAGTATACATTTTTTGTATATTTATATTTACTGTATATTACAACATTACATTTATATACATTTTATATTGCTGCATATTAATAAAATAATATAATTTCTTTACATTGCAGGGAGACAACTCTTCTGGTGGACAAAATAAGTGAGGAGAATGATGAGAGGAGTGCATTAAGGGTTAAAAACACTCTGCAGGAAAAGCACAATACGACTGTATCCGAGAGCAGCATAAAGAAGATGAGACGCAGCATTGGATGGAAATATGGACGTGTGAGGTTAGTACTGGACAGTACAGGAGGTAAAAGTGTTGTTTAGCAAACTGTACTGCACTGTACCGCTAAAAATATGTATTCCTTGTCATTACAGAGCGTACCCCATGATACGGGATGCAAACAAAATCAAAAGAGTGGTCCAGGCCCAGGCATGGATCGACAGCGGGGAGACTTTCCAGGATTGCATCTTCACTGATGAGTCTACTGTGTCGCTGGAGAGATTTGCAAGCTTTGCGTTCCACAAAAAAGGCCGCATATCTTTGAAGCCGCGGCCAAAACACCCTGTGAAGCTGCATGGGTGGGGTGCCATCTCTAGGCGTGGACCGGGATGCATTGTCATCTTTGAAGGTAAAATGTATCAAATATAATGTCGCCTAATGCACTGTACTTGACTAGTGTTGCCTTACCGTATGCACTGTACTGTACTATTGTGCAGTTTTTTGAGCACTTTTCTTTTCTTGCTATAGGAATCATGAATAAAGCTTACTTCCAAGACAACATTGTGCCCGAGATAGTGAAATACATCAGACGCGACTTTCCCAATGGTCACCGCTTCTACCAGGGCAATGATCCCAAGCACACCGCGTCAACGGCACATATCCTTGAGCGCGGCATCAACTGGGTGAAGACGCCAGCGGAGTAAGTGCAGTAGACCGAGTCCCATTTTGTTCTCCACTGTTTTTAGCTCTTAAACCAATTGTCCTTTCTTTCCAATGACTAGTTTGACAGTACTACAGTAACTGCCTACTAACTGCTCCATTTTTTTCTTTCCAGAGAAAGCTGCACCAGCCACCTACAGGAGTTCTGCCATAATACAGTACGCACATACAGTACAGTACAGTAACTGAACTAAGTTTTTGTTTTCTTGTCGTTCCAGGAAAAAGGGTGGTCTAGGGGGAGGTGGGGGCGTTGTGTCCCATCAAATCTGCGTGTAAAGTCAAATGTACAGTATATAAACAGCAGTAATGATATACACAAAACCTCTCCTCTCTCAATGAACTACTGTACTGCAGACAGAATGAGGAAAAGATAAAGAAGGAAAAATAATATTACTATACAGTATATACAGTAGTACAGTATATATATTATACAGTACATTACAGTACTGTATATAGTATTAAATCATATTCTTATAAATGTGCATTACTCATGTTTCCCCATGTTTTACAAATAGTTAGCAGCAAGCACTGTAATTTGTAAAGGCAGTTCATCATAATAATTTGATGAATAAACCCCCAAAGACAAGCCCCAAATACAGTACATAAAAAGCAAGTCACTTTAACTCCCTGTGCCCAACGCACCAAAAACAAACAGATTTTATACACAGTACAGTAGATATACTGTATACTGTATTATAAACGTCCATTTTTCAGGTATCTCCATGTTTTACAAATGTTTTGTAAAAGTTTCTCATAATTCAATGTGGCAGAAGAATTTAATAAAGGCTGCAGTACTGTATGTATTTTTGTGTGTTGATGGTTATAATAGCTGTGCACTTGAAATGTGTCAACATTGTACAGTATTTGTAAATAAATGTTTTTGTACTGACTCCACCAATAAAAGAACATGATTATCTCCCATTGTTTCCATTTGCTCCTTTGTCAGTGTAACAAATGTAGAGGCTTACTGCGCTGTTTTTTACTGCCTGGTCGCGCAATTGGCGTAGGATGTACGGCAATTGGCGTGGGAACTAGGTCAATTGGCGTGGGAACTTCTGTTCTAGGGCACCGAGAAATAAAATTATTTTAGCCCCCAAATGTTAGGAACCCCCTCACTTGACCCCAACAGGGTCCGAGCAGTAATGGCGGCGAGAAAGGGTCACGCCGGCGAGGAGGGTCCAAGCATTGAGCGTAATGGCGGACAAAGCTTTGAACCGGCTAAGTCAGAATGAGCAGAAACCTGGAACCCACAAGTCCGGTTCTGTTCAACCTAGAGGGCCCATATTCGGTCACCATGTAGTCCTAGTTGCGGCAGGATTGCATGGCAAATTGCGACCCTCTCGTGGCAACAGAACGGAGTCAGGGTAATGTTAAAGTTTAGGTTTCTGCCATTGACTTGCATGGCAGAAAAAAAGCCACTTTGGTAATATGCTTTAAAATCTGTCTTCTGGTATCTCCGGTTCCGGGGGTCGTGCAAAGCTGATATTTTGCCACTATGGCAAGGGTCCTTCCGCATGAGGACCAGGCAACTTTCAACCCGCTCAGACCTACAGAACGGGTTATTTTAAATTATATTTATATATTTATATATTTTTATATTGTGAAAACAGGTACAGGATCAATTTACGCTCAATTCTCACAGTGCTGTGCACATCACAGTCAGATTTACATTTCAAATTCTAGAGTGGATTTTCCAAAGCAGGCCTCTAAGGGTTGGGGGAGGGGGATGGTGTGATTAGACGCAGGCAAACTGAGCGTCTGAAGCTGGGCTAGGGGTGGATTAATAAAACAATGGCAGTATGCAGAAGGTTAACGACCCAGTAGTGAGAGGGGGTTGTCAGGATACAGTGACTAAGACCATAGACGCCTGGCTAGGGAGGGAAAAAAAACTCTGGAGGTGTGTGGCTGAAATAGTTAGCAGCACTGTAATTTGTAAAGGCAGTTCATCATAATAATTTGATGAATAAACCCCCAAAGACAAGCCCCAAATACAGTACATAAAAAGCAAGTCACTTTAACTCCCTGTGCCCCATGCACCAAAAACAAACAGATTTTATACACAGTACAGTAGATATACTGTATACTGTATTATAAATTAATATCCATACAGTGTAAACGTCCATTTTTCAGGTAACTCCATGTTTTACAAATGTTTTGTAAAAGTTTCTCCAAATTCAATGTGGCAGAAGAATTTAATAAAGGCTGCAGTACTGTATGTATTATTGTGTGTTGATGGTTATAATTGCTGTGCACTTGAAATGTTTCAACATTGTACAGTATTTGTAAATAAATGTTTTTGTACTGACTCCACCAATAAAAGAACATGATTATCTCCCATTGTTTCCATTTGCTCCTTTGTCAGTGTAACAAATGTAGAGGCTTACTGCGCTGTTTTTTACTGCCTGGTCGCGCAATTGGCGTAGGAACTACGGCAATTGGCGTGGGAACTAGGTCAATTGGCGTGGGAACTTCTGTTCTAGGGCACCTAGAAATAAAATTATTTTAGCCCCCAGATGTTAGGAACCCCCTCACTTGACCCCAACAGTGTCCGAGCATTTACAGTACTGTACTTTAAAATAAATTAAATATGCAATTTTACTATTACTGCGGGCGCACAGACTGTGTAGGTTGAACTGCGAAGGTATTAGACTTCAAACACAACAGCTCGCAAACGCCCCCATGTGTTTTTACACGGTATTGCAGTATTGCAGGCAGCGGGAATAAAATGCTTAAATCACAGCCGGGAAAATAACGCAATACACTCCGGACAAAAACGGTACAAAACCGAACATCACCGGGATATACCCAAATTTGCGGAACTAGCCGAGTTACTGTAGAATAAAGTTGGTCACCTCTGTAGTACTGTAGCTAGTTATATTGGTACAGGAACAGCGTCAATTTTTTACAGGTTGTGATAACTTTTAGTTGACCTACATTAGTGTTTCATTAAAAATTCTTTCAAAAGGGCCCATAAAAGGGCTTAAACAATATACAGTGTGAAAAGGACATCTGTCATATTTAATTATATTTGGTAAATGGAGTAACCTGGTTTTGCTAGTGCACTGAATTGTTCTGTAATCAAGGTGTAAGAAGTTCAAGTCCTGGGTATAGTCTAATGGGTGTATGGGGCAATCTTCAAGAGGTTTTCCTGAATCTCTTGTGATCCGAAAACACTATAAGACAAAGGGGGCAGAAGAGCACACAAATCAACACAATAGTGTAGTACCCTTGATTGAATATGAAAAAAATAAAAACAAATGGATATCAAATAAAAAATAATAACATATAAAACACAGTGTTACACACATTAGCAAAGTGTGACATACATTAGGTTGTAGGAGACTTCAATTTGTGATACTGCAAATACTGTAATAAAAAAAGGGCTGAAAGTTGAATGACCAACACGTAATAAAATTACCAGATAAAGTCTGGACATGAGCGTGTAAGATGGTCTTACACCATATTTAATTATACAATGCATATTTTTTGTGAATGAAACCTTTTATGAGTATTCTATGCAATAATCATATGCTGTAAACAGGCAGTTGCTGCATTAATTTTAGCCAACCGAGAGATCAATACAAGATTCAGTACTGTAGCTACATATTTCTTAGATGATGCTATTCAGAAAGGGCTACTGCCATTTTAATAAAAAGGCCTATAGCAAGTTTAGATATTATTACATGAATAATAAAATAAATGACGGATAATAATAAGCATTTATATGAAAAATATTGCTTCACTGTATTCATCTTAAAATAAGAAGATGTAGACATTCAAATATAAGTATAATCATAAATGTGTTGATGAATAAGCCTTATACATACAAGATTAACTAAAATATTATATTATTTTAAAATAAATATGTATGTAGAACACTCAGGTAAAATATTTTAAGATTGAGCAATGATTATTTATCAAAATTATAGTAATATATACCAATAATGTATAATAACTAATAAATTGGTAAGTGGGCATATATACATTGGCCTGCTTTTGCAAAGGTGACAGTGACCTGATTGAGTTGTCCTCCTACAAGTGTGTGTATAGTGCAGCTAGTGCAATCGAAACCACCAAAACCAAAACTTGTTCAGAGCACTTTTATTTTAGATTGTATTCACTTTCTTCTCACACATAATTATTTTATGTTTGATGGGGTTTTCTGTCTCCAAACACATGGTACCGCTATGGGCACAAGTTTTGCCCCCTCTTACGCAAACCTATTTTTAGGTTTGTGGGAGTCGGACCACGCGTTTGGCGATAGAAACCCCTTTCGACAATTTATCACTTTTTATAAACGTTACATAGATGACCTTATTTTTATTTGGCACGGGGATGTAGATTCACTTTTATCATTTATAGATTATCTTAATAATAATAAATTTAATTTACACTTCACTTACACATATAATTTTCATCATATACATTATCTGGACGTGTTATTATTTATTGATATTAATATTTTTATTAGTTCAGATGTTTATAGAAAACCAAATTCATGCAATACTTTTCTTAGAGCTGACAGCTGCCATCCCAATCCCTTTTGAAAAATATACCGAAGGGACAATTAATAAGGTTTAAGAGAATCTGTTCCAACAATGAAGATTGTATTAAACAATCAAATTAACTCCTTTTAAGGTTTCAGGATAGAGGTTACTCACCCACAGATTTAATAAAGTCTTTAGAAGAAGTAAATAAAATTACCAGGGAAGAGCTATTACTTAAACAAAGGAATACGCCTCCAATCCATGATACGAGGGCTATCAATCAACCCTTATTTATTACACAATACAATACTCAAATAGGCCAGATCAAGCATATTATTAAAAAAACACTGGGACATACTTTCAGGAGATTCTATTTTGAAACATGTACATGCGTAAGATCCCCAGTTTGTGTTTAAGAAGGCCAGAACTTTTGCTAACTCAGTCTCCCTCAGTCTTTTTTCTAGTAAACAAAATAATGCTAGACAGTTACCCAAAGGAAGCTTCAAATGTCTTAAATGCATCTCATGTAGATATATGCTTCCCAATTCATCATTTAAATCTTTTGTCACTGGATGTGAGTTCCCTGTTACGTCTTTCATTAACTGCGATACCACATTCATAATTTATGTCTTGAATTGCGGAAGTGGTAAACAGTATGTGGGCCGTACTACCCGTGCCCTGAAAGTACGTATTAGGGAGCATATGAGACTCATTAGAAAAGGAGATTTACACCATACATATATTTATACATATAGAGTAAAGCGCTGAATGGCAACCGGGAGGGCAGAGAGTAAATTCAGCAGGGAGAACTGACACGAGGGACAGGGAGGGGATAATGAAAGATAATAAAATTAATATTCCCTGAAGAAGTAACTGTGTGTTACGAAACGCGTTGGAGTGTGTTTCAGCTCATTTTTAACTATATTTAATAGTTTTTTTTTTTTAATTAACTTTCATTATCCCCTCCCTGTCCCTCGCGTCAGTTCTCCCTGCTGAATTTACTCTGTGCCCTCCCGGTTGCCATTCAGCGCTTTACTCTAATACTGTGGACACCACAGACATTGCCTTGGGCTCTGCACTAAGCCAGTGACGTCATTAGCGGGCATTCCGTGAGGCGCAGAGGCGTGCTACCGGTGTGTGGCTGTGGAGAGTAACAACAGAGCAGACTGAACGTGCTGCAGGGACTCGTTTGTGTATCCATACGGCGGATTTTACTTCCCAGCACCACAGACATTGTCTTGGGTTCTGCACTAAGCCAGTGACGTCATCAGCGGGTGTCCCGTGAGACGCAGAGGCGTGCTACCGGCGTGTGGCAGCGGAGAGAAACAACAGAGCAGACTGTACGTGCTGCAAGGACTGGTTTGTGTATCTACATGGCGGATTTTACCCCCCAGCATCCAGGAACGGAGTGAGTGCCCTCCACGGTTCCAGAAGGCCCTCCCCTATCCACCTGGTCAGATGATCGTGGGTCTCCGGTTCCTCTCTTCACAGTGGGTGAAGACTGATGAGTCCAGCTGTTCCCTCGTGTGGTAACCCCACTTAACAAATGCTTGATTTTATACTTATTGATGTACGCATAACTTATTATTATCTAGTAAAACTTACTTTTTAAAACTGTATTTCACTGTGTGCGTTGTGCGCCTTGTCTTTTCTCTGTTCTTCTAGTCATTGGGGTGCTGAGCCACCTCTCAAGAAAGGCTGCAGATGCACTAACTGTGAAGTTACACCTACAAGGTTATCACTATTGTTTTTATACATATTTATTCACTTTATTGTATCTTATCACATCATCACGTTATTAGCTGCGCACTATCACTTTTTTTCTAAAGGACCTCCAAGGTAGTAATTTCATAAATACTAACAGTGCCATGCACTACCGCATGGAGACTGTCAGAGATTAGGGAGGTTAATGCATGGCTAAGAAAGTGGTGTAGGAAGGAGGCTTTTGGGGCTTTTACAGCACTGGGACTCTTTTGTGAGTTGTGCAATCTTTATGGTAGGGCTGGATTTCACCTCAATGAAGAGGGATCTTCTGTGCTATGGAGGAGAATGTTAAAAAGGTTGGAGGAGATTATAAATTAGGATGGAGGGGGGAGGCGAATGAAACAGATAACGAACTAAATAGAATAGATGAGGAAACAAAGGGGTATGGAGGTAGAATGGGGGCAAGAGCGAGTTTGACAAGCAGCCATAGTAAATACAGATACTGTAATACTACAAAAATCTAAAGACTAAACCAATTTTGGCAGAAAGGAATGAGCAGATATGATAATAGTACAGCCTGAAAAAAAACTTTAATGCATGCTTGCTAATGCAAGAAGCCTAACAGATAAAATGGGGGATCTTGAATTAATGCAAGGGAGCAGTATGATATAATAGGCATTACTGAAACATGGTGGGATGAAACTCATGACAGGGCAGTTAATTTAGAGGGTTATTCCCTTTTTTGCAAGGATCGAGCAAATAGAAGAGGGGGTGGAGTATGCTTATACAGTATATTAAACCGGATCTAAAATCTATTATAAGGGAAGATGTTTATGAAGGGAATTATGAAAATGTAGAGACCTTGTGGATAGAAAGTACAAAAAAAGTACAAAAAAAATGTTTGTAGGGGTATGCTATAAACCACCAAATATCTGTTAGATTGAGGAAGCTAAAATACTTTTGCAAATGTAGAAGGAAAACTAGGTAATGTTTGCATAATGGGTGATTTCAATTATACATACATAGACAGGAGATTAGCATTTCAACAAAAGGAAACATTTTTTTATGGTTAAAGACAATTATATGACCCAAATTACTGAATATGCAACCAGGAGGTGGCAATACTGGATTTGGTAATATGAAACAATGTAGAAGTAATAGCAAATATTCAAGTCCTGGAACATTTGGGTAACAGTGATCATAACATGGTCTCATTTGAAATAAATTATCAAAAAACAGATTAATTTGGTTCAACAAAGACCTTAAACTGTAGAATGGCAGATTTAAATAAACAGAGGACTAATCTACAAGTAATACATTGGGATGATGTTTTTGCAGGGAAAAATGTAGAAGATAAATGGGCAGTCTTTAAAACATTGTTAGAAAAGCGCACTTATAAGTGTATACTCTTGGGTAATAATTATGAAAGAAATAAGTCAAAACCAATGTGGCTAAAAAAACAGGTAGTGGTGGAAATGGAAAAGAAGAGGCAGACATTTAGATTCTTGATGTCAGAAGGGACAGAGGCAGCATATCAGAATTCTAAGGAATGTAACAAAAATTCCTAAAGGGCAATCAAATAAGCAAAAATGATAATGAAAATATGATTGCAATAGAAAGTAAGATCAACCCTAAAATGTTCTTTAACTACCTTAATAACAAAAAAAATCAGAAAAGACCCTTTCAGTGTGAGATAGGCAGGCAGATTATTGGAGGTAAGGAAACAGCAGAGGTATTAAACAAATTATTTGCCTTTTTGTTTAACAGGGAAGAATCAATTTCAATAGCAGTGCTCTGGGAGGAAGCTACTACCGTCATATTAATGAACAATTGGTTAAATGAGGAAGAAGTTCATAGGCGGCTTGAAAAAATAAAAGTAAATAAGGCACCCGGCCCTGATTGCATACACCCAAAAGTTCTCAAGGAGTTAAGTTCAGTAATAGCCAAATTATTACATTCAATATTCAAGGACTCAATTTCCACATGCTCAGTACCACAAGATTGGTGTAAAGCAAGATGTGGTGCCTATTTGTTAAAAAGGAGCTACTGTAGAACACAACCGGGGAATTACAGACCTGTAAGCCTGACTTCAATAGTGGGGAAGCTACTTGAAGGTTTATATGGGATAATATTCAGCAATACCTAATGAAAAAAAAAATATTTGTAATAGTCAGCATGGATTTATGAAGGCTGGATCATGCCAAACTAACCTTATTAGTTTCTTTGAGGAGGTAAGTAGGAATTTAGACCAGGGTAATGCAGTTGATGTGGTCTACTTAGATTTTTCAAAGGCTTTTGATATGGTTCCACACAAGAGGTTGTGTACAAAATAAAGCAAATTGAAATGAGTAAAAATCTATGAACCTGGATTAAAACTGGTTGAAGGATAGACAACAGACGGTTGTCATAAATGGAACATTTTCAGGTTGGACTAAGGTCGTGAGTGTAGTACCTCAGGGATCGGTACTGGGATCCCTGATTTTTATCTTGGGTGATGTTTTGTTTTTGTACTGAATAAATAGATTTATATTTTTATACCACCTGACTCCCTGGCTAGTGCGCTGCTTTCTTCTATTCTCTACCATTGATTATTAATGACCTTGAGGATTGCATCGAGAGCAGTCTCCATCTCTTCTGTTGACACTAAATTTTGTAAGGTAGTAGAATCAGAGCAGGATGTAATTTCTCTCCAGAAGGTCTTGGAGAGAGACTGAAAACTTGGGCAGATAAATGGCAGATGAGGTTTAATACAGATAAATGTAAGGTAATGCATTTGGAAAGCAAGAATAAACAGACAACTTACAAATTAAATGGGGATTAATTGGGGGGATCCTTGATGGAGAAGGATTTAGGAGTGCTTGTAGATAGCAGAATAAGCAATAGTGCCCAAATTCATGCAGAAGCTGCAAAGGCAAACAAGATCTTATCTTGCATTAAATGTGCAATGGGTGGAAGGGAAGTAAACATAATTTTTCCACTTTATAAAGCATTAGTAAGACCACACATTGAATATGGAGTACAATTTTGGGCACCACTCCTTAGAAAAGACATTATGGAACTAGAGTGCAGAGAAGATCCCCCAAATTTAAAAATAGGATGGGCAATCTAATTTATGAGGAGAGGCTAGATAAATTAGATTTATTTACATTAGAAAAGAGGCGTCTGAAGCACATGTGTGGTGACAACGGGTATGGCAGCATAAAGAAACAGCTATGCCAGTACCAGCCTAATAAAACACAAATTCAACAATTAAACCCAATAAATCGATATACAAAATACAGGAGGGGGTGTCAGAAGACTCAAGAATGACAACTAGATCCCAACAAAGAAAGAAGGCAAGGGATTTTAAGAATTATTTCACCAAATCGGATCCAAGCAGAGCGGGAAGAGCCCCTGCAAGGGAATCAAGCCGCGTCTCTGACTCTGAGATGGAGGCACAGAGGGAAAGAGCAGACAGTGGAGACAGGGAATTGGTCACACGAAGTGATATTAAAAAAGACCTGAAGTCCCTGTTCAATGATTTTAAATCTGAGCTACAATCTGAGCTTACGGGGATAAGGAGACATCAATCTCATCAGAGACATGACTGATGAGCTTAATGGAAGGATGGACGCTACAATAAAAGCAGTAAAAAAACTGAGAAAACTGCATTTTTGAAAGCACAATTAGCAAGCATCATTGACAAGCAGGAAGATGCCGAAAATAGAGATAGGAGGAATAATGAGTGAATCAGGGGGATCCCAGAGGAAATAGTGGAAATTGAGGTCTTTATATCCAGATGGATAACCTCATTCCTTCCAGGAAAAACGGAGACAGAGATTCTCCTGGACAAATGTCACAGGGCCCTTAAAGTGTGTCCCCAACCGAGTGAGACCCCCAGGGATGTGATCATATGATTTCACTACTTCAAAGTGAAAGAGGCACTATGTATGATCACACAGAACTCTCCCACCATAACATTTGAAGAGATAAACCTACAGGTATAGTACGATCTGTCTCCTAATACTTTGGAGAGGAAACGCACACTACAGCCAATAACTAGAGTCCTGTCAAAACTGGGGATCAAATTAAATTTCACCTACCGTGCAGAGGAAGAGCCTGCTCTGGAGGAGTCCTCGAGAGACGTGACCTGATCAACACGCGGTCAGGGGAAAATGGTGGCCAATTAAGGCCCTAAAGAGACATGGTAACTTCCCCAGACTAACCAATTAAGCCTTAAAGTGGCCCCACCATCACAGATCAGTACCACTGCAATTCCCCTTTCTACTACATAGAGCTTCCCTGCCAGAAGCATATATCTTTAAACAATGCAGAGTCCAGGGTGCACAAGGAGGACCCACCCGGGAACGAGGAGAAGGTCAGATAATTATTATTGCACTGGAGACTCCAACAACGGAGATTGACGAGGGAGACAGACTTGCCTGCAGGACAGCGCTGGAACCAAAGAGAGGAGCATTGACATCAGACAGAGCCATGTGGAGGCAGGTAATGATGGAGTCCTGGCACCAGATGAAGATCCAGCATGGCGGTTTGCGCCAAATATGCTGGTTCAGCAGAAACAGAGATGATGCCGGTGGCCCCTGTACCTGGCTGGGGGTTCGCATAGTCCACCCCAGGTGTGGGAGGACCTACCGGCCCAGCGAGTGGAGGCAAAGGTGACCGATATACAGAAGGAGAGCCAAGGCATGAGATCCACTATGCAAAGATAAGGTGGTGTAGTAATATGGGGAGCCCCAGTATAACAAGCAGGAGGGAGGTATACTAGGGAAGGAGATATTGGGGTCCCGCAAGGCAAAGTAAAGGGATTGGCATACATGGTCCGGTCTATTGAAGAGGGGGATTGTTGCAGGGTACATGCAACTACACACACAGGGTTTTCTTGATAAAGCTCATTTATTTAGCCTTAAATTATACAGTACACAAAACAAAAATAGCTTTTCTTCAGCAGACAAAACAAAATTCATTGTCTTCAGGATGGCAAACAAAATAGCTTTGCTTCAGCATGGTAAACACAACAGTCCATAAAACATGTACTTTGCAAAACAGACCTTAAATCAAGCTGTTATCTCTCCAGAGTTTCAGGGGATTTCCCTGCTTCAGACAGCATACAAAAAGACATACCTTCTATCAGTAATCTCTTCAGCAGCTTACTCCTCTCTCCTGAACAGCTAGCCCCCATGTGTCTACAGCCTGGGGTTTTTAACACACTTTGATTAGGCAGCTGGGATTCAACTAATTGTCATGAGGTTCCCAGCTGAAGTTAACCTAGTCACTGCTGCACTGCAGACTAAACATGTCTGCCAGGCATATAGCTGGTGGCTTTTATTTACCCTGTCACAGGGTTCATTAAAGATGGCGGTGAATAGCAATAAAAGGGATGGCAACAAGCACTATTTTAAGGGCCTATTTCAGGTAGACAGGGGAAATAGCAATATCTCACCACATATACTGGATAGGGTTGGCAGGGGAGAGAGACTTTTTTTCTGTTATCTAATTTCGGGCAGAGGAGAGCCATTCGTGTAGAGTAGCAGAAGGGGTTAAACTCTAAGAGGGTCTGGTGGGAGCAGTATAGGGAATATATATTAACTGGGGAAGTGGCCTGGATTCATCAGTTAACAAAGATCCTCATCTAACAGCATAAAGGCATTAGGGTTACATAGAGGCAGAATCAGGGGTAGTCTTGATGGGTTGTTTTAAGGAAACTGGTTATTGGTCTGGTGAGGTGGGGACCAGCATACAAACTCGAACTAAACATCTGGACAAAGAGTATGAGGAGAATAAGTGTGTGCTGGGATCTAGAATTGCAGACCAATGGGTGAGTTGCGGAGTTGCCTTATATGGGTTCACTACATTGATACTATTGACTATCCCTGAGGAATGTTCACTGAAATCCTAAACACTGACTGTGGGAATGGGGAGCTTTATGTTGATGCGTTGATGTTAAAGTTGTTTTGTATTTGTTCATATGTTGTTCATATTTGTTCATATGTATGGTTGTTTAGTTGAAATATAAGGTAATATTTGCAGGGCTGGGTATGGAGCGGGAGCTGCCCTGCCTAGGCTACCTCCATGTTCCAACTCCTTGGTGCTAGAAAAAAGGAATATCCCTGTCACCAACAAAGCCCCTTGGGAGCCTGGACACATTCAAAGTCCAGTACCCTGGGCCCTATTAGCTGGGCAACACTGGAATAGCTATTTCCCAAGGGCGGCTGAGTCTAGGATGTATGTGGTCCTTAAAGATTTGAGTATATTGTTCTTGTTTCTCCATACTTTCCGTAAGTCTGGTCCTTCCCCCCCCCCTCCTCTCCCAGTTTGTTTTGAAGGTCAAGAGGCATTGCAGCAGTCTGAGGCCCTCGAGAGGTCTCCTGTGCGGTCCTAAGACGGAGTCAAGAGAGGTAAGCGGTCTGACACACATACAGTATTCACATGTCACTAACATTTATCTCACATAATGTGAAAGGCCTTAATAATCCTTGCAAAAGACGTTTAGGAATCTTGGACAAGAGAAAGAATGCTGATGTCATCCTCCAGGAGACCAATTTTAGCTCATCCAGTTTTCTGAAATACTTTAAGCATTACAGACACTCGTATCTATCCTCAGCCCCTGTTAAGAAATGAGGAGTGACAATACTGCTGCATAACAGGTTTCTACAGGTAGTTGAACAAGTCAAGAGAGATAGAGACAGAAGATATGTAATTCTAGTAGGCAAGCTGCAGGGTCAAGCACTAACAATAACTACAATTTACGCTCCTTGTGAACAGGACACAGAGTTTTTGACTCCTTCACTGCACCACAAAGTGGCTATTGGATAAACCATACTAGCAGGAGTCTACAACCTACAGTAGTTGTTGACCCAGAGCTGGACAGCTCGACCTCAACCAAGAGAATCAAGAGAAAGAACATCCTTAACTTCACACCCGGTCTGAGAGACAACTAACTGTCTCATATATGGAGGTAACCGCACCCTGGGGAGAGAGGCTTTACATTTTACTCACACCCCCACGATAGTTACAGCAGAATTGATTACTTCTTTGGACAGGCCAGGAGCAAACTGGAAGCTAAACGAATCAATTATTATCCAGAGGTACTATAGACAATGGAGAAATAGACCAGTTCTTTCAAATTAATAGAGGCAGTGTAGAATCCCAGCTGACCTTTGGGAGGCGCATAAAGCGACGCTCAGAGGCACCCTCACTAATATAGCGGCAGGGCGTAAAAAAGAGAGAGAAGCAAGAAATGAATAACTATAAGATAAACTGCAAAAACTCTCCGCCCTACACAAGCGAACTAAGAGGGAGGACACCCTGAAAGAACTAAATATATTACTTATCTCCCAGGTTGAGAATTAGCTCAATTGGTCAAAGAGGAAGTTTTATGAAAAAGCTAACAGGCCAGATACCATACTAGCAACTAAAATTAGGAATAAACAGGCTAATTATAACATTAGTATTAGCCGTCGAAAATTGGGGGATGTGACCTCAAACCCCAAGTTAATCGTAGAAGAATTCAAACAATATTATGAGCTATAAAATGGAGAGAAGGTCATGCACAGGCCTAAACAGAACTAGCTCTGAGGGAATTCTTGCGGGATTCAGGCTTGCCTGGGTTGAGTGGGAGGAGAGAGAGCAGTTACAAAGTGACTTCACAATTGAAGAGGTGATGTTGGTCATTAAAAAACCGAAACCTTCCAAAGCCCCAGCCCCTGATGGATTCTCTAATATTTATTACAAAAAAATTGCCAAATTATTAGCCCTTCACCCTCACCTCCTATGAATGTATAATGCAGTACTAGCAGACGCCTCATTCCCGAGCCAGATGCTCCAGGCTTCAATCTCCTTAATATTTAAAGAAGGGAAAGACCCAACAAATTGTAAAAGTTATAGGCCAATATCACTAATAAATTCAGACATCAAAATATATTCTAAATTACTAGCGAATAGGCTAGGTCATATCCTAACCCGACTAAATCACCCTGACAGGTAGGATTTATTAAAAATAGGCAAGCAGCAGACAACACCAGACAAATAATTAACTTGATTGAATTGGCTACCAACAAAAAGACCTCGAGCATGGTGTTAAGTATAGATGCGGAAAAAGCCTTTGATAGAATAGATTGGTCATATCAAAAGGCAATACTTGAAGCATTTGGCTTTGTTGGTAACATTTTAAGAGCAATCATGGCACTGTATTCTAACCCAGTCGCAAGGGTGACACATCAGGGCTTTCCCTCTAACACCTTCCAGATTAAGAGTGGTACCAGACAGGGGTATCCACTCTCGCAAATGTTGTTCATCTGATGCATGGAGCCACTAGCAGCCCAAATTAGAATGACCCCAGATATTTGGGTATTCAAATTAAGGATCAAGTACATAAGCTAGCGTTATACGCAGACGATATCATACTAGTACTATCGAAACCGCTCATCTCTCTACCCAATCTATTTAATCTGCTAGGTAAATTCAATAACATATCGGGCTTCAAAATAAATCAAGCAAAATCAGAAGCTCTAAATGTGAATCTGCCCAAAGATTTAGAAAAACTGATCTCAATAAACTTTAATTTTAACTGGCAACCAGTAGCCATTAAGTATTAGGAATTTACATCACCAATAGCTATAAAACTCTGTACAAAGCAAACTACCCTAATATATTCCAAAAATTGAAAGGCAATATAGGGCGGTGGTCCTCAAATAGTATCTCCTTGTTTGGAAGGTTGTGCTGTATTAAGATGAACCTACTTCCCCGACTTCTCTACTTGTTCCAAACTTTGCCAGCACCAGTTGTGCTGAAGGATATTCGCATAGTACAGAAGTCAATATCTAAATTTATATGGAATGGTAAAACCCAGAGAGTTAAAAGTAACATTCTATAGAGACCAACTCGGGGGAAGGGGTGGGATAGCGGTACTTTGCTTGTGATCATACTAAAGGGCGGCCCAATTATGTCAAATTATACTATGGCACAAGAACCCCGCACAGAAACGATGGGTGGATATGGAACGGGAGATATGCTCTCCTCTGACAATTCATAATCTGAGCTGGTACACACAAAAAGGATGCTTAAATCCATTCAAGAGCCCTTTCCTCATTAACAGTTTGGGAGGCCTCCAAATTTAGATGATCCCTGACTTCTAGAAATTCATTAATGACCCCAATACTTGATAACCTCGACTTTGCTCTGGGGCTGAATAGTGTGGATTTTAAAATATGGAAACAAAATGGGTATTGCATACTCACCTATCTGGAGGGTATAATAGGTATTAAAAGATTTGCCAAATTAAGTCAGACAAAGACATTCCCAATTCTGAATTTTTTTAGGTAACTTCAGATCCGGGCATTTTATAATACAATGACTCCCCGTCCTCTATTGATGAATTTTGAAACACTCTGTATATTAGAAACAGATACGAGCGGTCTAACCTTTCTATTGTACAGGGAAGTGATCTATTCTGGAGCAGAGTATGAAAGGAAACTTCCATATGTGGCTAATTGGGAAGCAGATTTAGGGGAAGAATTAGATCCAGAAGACTGGGAATGGATTTTTCTGGCTGCTTCAAAAAGCTCAATCTGCACGACTTTAAAGGAGAACGGATATAAAGTCCTAATGAGGTGGTATCTCACTCCACTTAGAATATCCAAATTCGTCACGGGTTAGTCCCCATTGTGCCTTAGACAATATGGAGAGCCGACGGACTTGTTGCACATGCGGTGGTCCTGCTCTTGTTTGACTCCCCTATGGGAGCAAATTAAGGATTAGCTACAGAGGATCTTGGGCCTCGAAATCCATATGGACCCGTGGCTGTTCTTTTTAAACATACCACTACAGGGCACATCCAGATCAAGCTCTAAATTAATTGCCCACTTTGACGGCAACAAGTTGTGAGATCGCGTCATTGTGGAAACAGAATGAGATTCCAAATGTGGCAAAAATTAGGAATACAATTTGGTTTGTGTGCCAGATGGAGAAACTAACAAGTCTGGTGAATGACCTGGCAATAAATTCCAAAAAGTCTGGTCGCCGTGGTTGGCCCAGACAGACATTCCAGGAGTGAATCCACCACGATACTGCTTTGATAGTTCTAGATGCGTTCTCCTTTGACTAGTGAAAGGAGTGTCAGGGTAGAAAGATGAGAATGGGAACGCACGGGAGCCAGAACGACCAAATGCAACATGGGAGCAAAGCCAAACTTGGACGCTTCCACAGGTGACGGGAACAAATAAAATATAATACAAAAAAAAAAAGAGAGGGAAAGACCTTCATCACATCCCCTTTCCCTCCCCCCCTCCTCCCTTCCCCCAGTTCCCTTTGGTTATTTCTTTATCATTTGTATATGAATTACATGATATATGGGAACACCAAGACGTCTTTTGTAAGAAGTTGAAATGAAGTTTGTAAGATTGAAATGAAATGTAATATGTCTGAAGACAAGAAAATCAATAAAAATGTAAGTTTAAAAAAAAAGTAAAGAGGCGTCTAAGAGGGGATATGATAAATATATACAAATATATTCGGGTACCGTACAAGGAGCTTTCAAAATAACTATTTATCCCAAGGACAGTACAAAGGACTCAGGGTCATCCATTAAGATTAGAGGAAAGGAGATTTCACCAGCAACAAAGGAAAGGGTTCTGTACTGTAAGGGCAGTTCAAATGTGGAATTCATTACCCATGGAGACTGTGGTGGCAGATACAATAGATTTGTTAAAAAAAAAAAAAAAAAAGCTGGACATCTTTTTTCAAAGGAAAGGTACAGGCATACCCCGGTTTAAGGACACTCACTTTAAGTACACTCGCGAGTAAGTACATATCGCCCAATAAGCAAACAGCAGCTCACACATGCGCCTGTCAGCACGTCCTGAACAGCAGTACCGGCTCCCTACCTGTACCGAAGCTGTGCGCAAGCGGGGAGACTATAGAGCCTGTTACAAATACATTATTTACATCAGTTATGCACGTATATGACAATTGCAGTACAGTACATGCATCAATAAGTGGAAAAAAGGTAGTGCTTCACTTTAAGTACATTTTCACTTTACATACATGCTCCGGTCCCATTGAGTACGTTAATGTGGGGTATGCCTGTATACAGGGATATACCAAATAAGCAAACATGGGAAGGATGTTGATCCAGGGAGTAATCTAATCCAATTATTGGAGTCAGGAATGATCTTATGAGATATCATTGGGTGATATGTCACTGGGCTTTTTTTTGTTTGCCATTCTCTG
Organism: Ascaphus truei; assembly: GCF_040206685.1. Lineage (NCBI taxonomy): Eukaryota > Metazoa > Chordata > Amphibia > Anura > Ascaphidae > Ascaphus > Ascaphus truei. Next base: position 46,645,601 of record NC_134492.1, read on the forward strand.
GATCAATAAGTAAGTATAGATATAGGATAAAATATCTGTTGTCTAAATTTAGCAAAGGTTGAACTTGATGGACGCATGCCTTTTTTCAACCGCATCTACTATGTAACTATGTAACAATGTACAGTTGTGTGAAAAAGAAAGTACACCCTCTTTGAATTCTATGGTTTTACATATCAGGACATAATAACAATCATCTGTTCCTTAGCAGGTCTTAAAATTAGGTAAATACAACCTCAGATGAACAACACATGACATATTACACTATGTCATGATTTATTTAACAAAAATAAAGCCAAAATGGAGAAGCTATGTGTGAAAAACTAAGTACACCCTTACTTCTTCCATAGGAATTAAGATGCTACTGTAAGTAGCAGTCAGGTTCTGCTAATCAAAATCCCTTGATTAATTGATCATCAGCAAGTGTGACCCCCTCTATAAAAGCCAAAGTTTTAGCAGTTTGCTGGTCTAGAGCATTCAGGTGTGTGTTAACACAATGCCAAGGAGGAAAGACTCAGCAATGATCATAGAGAAGCAATTGTTGCTGCCCATCAATCTGGGAAGAGCTATAAGGCCATTTTCAAACAATTTAAAATCCATCATTCTACAGTGAAAAAGATTATTCAAAAGTAGAAAACATTCAAGACAGTTGCCAATCTTCCCAGGAGTGGATGTCCCAGCAAATTTTACCCCAAGGTCAGACCATGCAATGCGCAGAGAAATTGCAAAAAACCCAAAAGTTACATCTCAGACTCTACAGGTCTCAGATAGCATGTTAAATGTTAAAGTTCATGACAGTACCATTAGAAAAAGATTGAACAACTATGGCTTGTTTGGAAGGGTTGCCTGGAGAAAGCCTCTTCTCTCTAAGAAGAAAATGGCAGCACAGCTTAGGTTTGCAAAGTTGCATCTGAACAAACCACAAGACTTCAGGAACAATGTCCTTTGGATAGACGGGACCAAAGTGGAGATGTTTGTGCATAATGCACAGCACCACATTTGGCGAAAACCAAACACAGAATATCAGCCCAAGCACCTCATACCAACTGTCAAGCACGGTGGTGGTGGGGTGATGATTTGGCCTTGTTTTGCAGCCACAGGATCTGGGAACCTTGCAGTCATTGAGTTTACCATGAACTCCTCTGTATACCAAAGTTTTCTATAGTCAAATGTGAGGCCATCTGTCCGACAGCTAAAGCTTGGCCGAAATTGGGTCATGCAACAGGACAATGATCCCAAGCACACCAGCAAATTTACAACATAATGGCTGAAAAAGAAAAGAATCAAGGTGTTGCAATGGCCCAGTCAAAGTCTAGCCCTCAACCTGATTGAAATGCTGTGGCAGGACCTTAAGAGAGCTGTGTATAAACAAATGGCCACAAACCTCAATGAACTGAAGCAACGTTGTAAAGAAGAGTGGGCCAAAATTCCTCCACAACGATGTGAGAGACTGATAAAGTATACAGAAAACGATTACTTCAAGTTATTGCTGCTAAAGGTGGTTCTAAAAGCTAATGAATCATTCTTTCTTTATTTTTGTTAAATAAATCATGACACGGTGTAATATGTCATGTGTTGTTGTTCATCTGAGGTTGTATTTACCTCATTTTAAGACCTACAAGGAACAGATGATTGTTGTTATGTCCCCATATGTAAAACCATAGAATTCAAAAAGGGCGTTCTTTCTTTTTCACACAACAGTAACTATTACAAGTAAAATATTGCCTACATTTTTTATTTACTTTTTCTTTATTTTACGCAACATGTACTGATCTATTTTATTAATAGCAATGAACAAAAAATAATAATAATATATATTTCAAAAGTAGAAAAGTAATTATTAAAGAATTTTGACAAATGTCTTCCCCAGATATTCATGTGAATTTCGAAACTTATTTTTCTGCCTAACTTATCATCAAATGGAATTCTAGCACAGTATGTTTCTCTGAGTGTGTTTGTACTGTTTCTTCCTAAATCTATTTCTCCATACAGTACCACTGTTCTACTGTACTTCTAATTATTCTGCTTCTCTCCTTAAAATTATCTAGGGACTCTTTCACACTTTCAGAACAGCATATTGCATAGTAAATTATGTTAGACTGAATAAGCTCATTATATTTTAATAGATTGCTTCATGTAAAGTCATCTACCATTCAATTCTTAAATACTTTACAGAACTACAAATATTATGACACATTTTAGAATATATTCCAATATTATAAAAAGAACAATTTAGAAAATAAAGTGATTCAGCTATTCAAAAACAATATTAAAAATACAAAGCAGTTTAGACAAACTAGCATATGCCTGCTAAATCTGCATGTTCTCAAGTTTCCTGGACAATTTCCACCCTAGACACAAAATACCCTATTATTTCTAACCAAGTCGTTAAGTACAAAAAAAGGAGCGGTGGATTGGCTGACCTTTGAACCCACGAAAAAGCACTGAACAACTCACCGGGTTAATACAAAAAGAAATAAGATTTATTTAACTTCATGATAAAAAACAAAAGACATACTAGGGACAAAACAGGTGAATTCTCCTCCCCTGCGTTTCATGCTAACAGTGCTTTCTCATGAAGTATCTCCTTGTTCAGTGCTTTTTTTTGTGGGTTTGATGGCCAGCCAAACCACCTCTCCTTTTTTGTATCCTGTCCTTTTATTGGATTGACACACAGCAGCCTTGCAGGGCTCTATACCTGGTACTCTCACTTCATGGTTATTGGGAGACAGTGCTTCATTGCGAGTAGCTCTACGCAGCACTGTGACTACAGAGAGATGGAGAAGGAACTTCAATCTTGAGCGGGGCTTCAGAGGTAATGAAAACATTTCCTCTATAGCACATATCCCCGCCAGTCGTTAATATAGAGCTTTCGGCTCAATCCACATATACACTCGAAGTCTTCATCTTCTACATCAACCACTAAGTTGTTCCGCAAATAAACTTTACATACCTACATTTAACAACTGCTGAAAATAGCCAGACTGTCTATATCTATGTCGTCTTCCAAGTAAGGGGAGCACTGGTGGATCACGTGATGGTACTGTATATATAAAAAATGAAAAAATATAAATAAGGGTATAAACAGTAATAAAGTGTGATACAATTTGAAAATAAATGTGTTGGTCTCACACTGATATCTTCTATAAATAATGGCATCTCAGAGATTCATCTCTCTCTGATGGGAGCCCTTGAATAAACCCTCTGGGGTAGGTATCTTTGGGTAGATTTCTTTAAGGCCACTCAGTGTGTGTTTCTCCCAAGAAATAAAAGAGAGCTTGCAATGGTGTAATACAATAAAAGTAAGGACATTTTCAAACAAGCAAAGTTCAAGGGAGAGAAACGTGGATCGCTGGAGACTTTGCCAGTCAGATCACTGCCTCTTTCAAATCCGCGTACGTCACGTCCTGTGATAGCTCTACTCAGGGTGGAAGCGGCTTCTACGATCGTTCGGCTCCACCAGACTGCCAGTACCTTGCCAATAATGCAATTGCCAGTCTTCCAGGAACAGCTGATTCAACGTGCTTAGCTAAGCTTTGTCAGGAATAATGACCGGCCAAGATTCCAGCGATCCACGGTTCTCTCCCTTGAACTTTGCATGTTGCAAAATGTGAGTGCAACAGTTATATCTGTGATTGTACAATATACCTTACTTTTATTGTATTACACTTTTGCGAGCTCTCTTTTATATCTTGGGAGAAACACACACTGAGTGGCCTTAAAGAAATCCACCCAAAGATACCTACCCCAGAGGGTTTATTCAAGGGCTACCATCAGAGAGAGATGGATCTCTGAGACACCATTATTTATAGAAGAAATCAGTGGGTGAGACCAACACATTTATTCTCAAATGGTATCACACTTAAATACTGTCTATACCCTTATTTGTATTTTTTCATTTTTTATATATACAGTACCATCACATGATTCACCAGTGCTCCCCTTACCTGGAAGACCACATACAACTTTTGGGACCAGTGGACATCCATAAGGGTGTAGAGAGGCTATTTTTTCTATACTTCACTTTATATCACTTTATTGTTTATTTCACTAATTCATGGTGAAGGTTTATATTCACATTTATTGTATTTGAGGTACTCATGTTGTAGGAAATTCATTGTATTTTGGGTGTATATACAATTGTTTATTGGTTCCCCTGACACCATTCCACAACATCTAGATAGAAGCACCCGGTTCCATTCTTTTTTCTTGTCTATATCTATATTATATTCATTATTACTGGACTATTGGAAGTTCAAGTTTATTTGGGCTTCCTTGTTGAGCTATGAATGACATTTTCCTGTTTAAGTTGTAAAGTACAACCTAATTTTCTCAGACACAACATGTAGTGACCAGCAAGTTGATATGCTCAGGAGCGACTTCATAAGTAGCAGTTACATCCCCATAATTACAGAAATCCAAATACACAGAGTCACCAGTATACCCAAGAACAACCTTCTGCATTACAAACTGAAATTGGAAGAACTAAAGAAACAGTATAATTACTTGTCACCCACAATCCTTAACTGGAATCCCTATACTTCATAGATAAAAATCTACTGTACAATAAACCCTCCATAAAGATGACAGATTGAACATTTTTTTTCCAAAACCACCCTAGCTCTCCTACATATAACTAAGGATATAAAGATATGATAACAGTGGATATAATCGACTCATGCGGAATGAGTGGAAAATTGAGTGGGTGGCATATCAAGATGATGGATGGTGGCTGGAGTCAAACCCCATAATGACTTACATAGTGACCTCCTGCAGTGAGCAGGCATGTAACATTTGTCCAGCCCTGATGTCATAAATAAATATGACATGCATTCGTCATTACTTTTATAAATGCTACCACAATCGGTATTCTTACTCCACAGACAGAAAGGGCTATATATCTATAAATCATTCCTGCATACAGTATATAGATTCAGTATTCTACCGACTCTGCACCTCTTACACTGGAGAGAAAATTCTTGAAACATGTTTTTCATGTCTCCAATTTTAGGAAAAGCACAATGTTAAAATTGTATAATTTTGTATAGCATGTAGCGGTGAGATTCAAAGTATTTGTTAGGACCAGTATGTCAGGCCAAAAATCTGCACTCATGTTAAGCTTCCATTTTGTATGGTCATAACTAGTTAAGATTCTGTAGTCAGCCTTTTGCTGAAATATAATTCCTAAATGCACTCAGTCTCTGCTAAATTGGATTTCCTTTCTTTCTGGTCAGGATATTACTAGATACTTTTGTGATGTCAATTTCCTGGTGTTTTAGTAGAATATAATAGAATGGTTCTCTGCAAGAAGCAAAATAGTGTAAGATAGTTGCTAAGACACAACAAACTAAATAGAATAAATATAGGGATAGAGAAATACTGTAGCAAGGGGTCATGGAGGTAAAATGGGGGCAAGTGGGAATTTGGCAAGCAGGAGACATCCATATTAAATACAGATAATACTAAAAAAATTCTAAAGACTAATCTCAATTAGCATAGAAAGACAGGAGCAGATAAGATAATATTACAGACTGGAATCAACCTTAAATGCATGCTTGCTAATGCAAGCAGCCTGACAATAAAATGGGGGAGCTTGAATTATCAGCTACAAGGGAGCACCATGATATCATAGACATTACTGAAACATGGTGGAATGAAACTCCTGACTGGGTAGTTAATTTAGAGGGTTATTCCCTTTTTCAGAAGGATAGATAAAATAGAAGAGAAGGTGGAGAATGTTTATATGTTAAATCGGATTCAAAACCTATTATAAGGGAAGATGTTTATGAAGGGAATTATGAAAATGTAGAGACCTTGTGGATAGAAATTAGCAGTGGAGGTATATATTTGTCACGGTTGTGCTTGCCACAAACCAGGACTGGACCGCGGGGCTGAGGTGGGGTTACATAATCACTGACCTGAGACGACATAGTCGGATCTGGATTGCGCAGTTCGTAGTCGTACATAGCAGGGTCAGGATTGGAGAAGGCAGCATCGTCGTTATTCAGGCAGGAGTTTGGCAATGGGTAAACAGGATCTCTCTGCTTCAGCGTAGGACCATGAGTGTGGGAGTGACCTCTGCGTGAGGAGCGGCCTCGGCCCATGACGCCGATCTCTGTAGGAGGAGACAGCCGGCTGGCCGCAGAACACCGCGGGGCAGCGCCAGGGAAAAACCAGCGCTTCAGCACAGGAGTCCAAAACAGGCCTGTGCGGCGAGAGTAGCAGCAGACCTCAGGAAACACAAGAACACAGGCCTCTGCGTGGAGAGTAGCAGCAGGCCTCAGATAACACAGGAACAAAGACCTCTGCGTGGAGAGTAGCAGCAGGCCTCAGGTAATACTGTAACACAGACCTCTGCGTGGAGAGTAGCAGCAGGCCTCCAGATACTCAGGAACTAGAGATGAGAACTATAGATGTTAGTAAACAAACGAACGCAAGCCAGGAGGCTTGTGGCGGAACACAGTAACATCTAGGGAGAGATTATGCTCGGCACTGAATCAGTGCCAAAGCCCAACATATAAAGGGCGGTGAGCCAATCACAGGAGGGTGGTGTGTGAGCATTCCTCCAATGACGGAGCATAGGACTGAAGCTGCAATGAGGCAGCACATGTGCCATTGATTGCCAGAGGGAGACTTTGTAACCTGCAGCGGTCTGCAAGGCTAGAAGCAAAGCCGGAGCGAATTCCTTACAGTATTTATGTATGTATTGTCACTGGAGACCAGGAAAATTACACCTTTATACCAGGATCATTCATTGAGCAAAACAAGGAGTAAAACAAATTGCATTTATTCCTTAGAAACAGACATACACACAATGAATTACAATATGCAGAAGAAAACACACTTACTTGGGGTCTGGGCTACAAAACTAATCTTTCCTAGTTGAAATAGCTCAGAAAAAAGTCTTTACAAGGCCTTTCCATGACCGGGATGTACCCACAAAAGTCCTGGAATTCAATTCGGCATGCAGTTCCTGACGTCACCACTCTTTCCACTCTGGGGGTGCTGAAATCCCTTGACCGGGAACGAGTACCAAACGTCCTGGTGCTCTTTTCGGCTTGTAGTTCCAGCCGCGACTGCTATGTCTCTTTCAGAAATTACCCCCTGAAAAGTGGGACATAGAAAATTTCTTTCCTTGAAATTTCTAAAGCCAGCGGGCACTGATTTCAATTCTGCTAAGGAGCATGTGCCAACCTTGCACCTCTGCCACTTAGCATATTGAATCCCCTGTTGTGCCAAGCTCCTCAGAGTCTGGGATTGGCCAAATGGTTTCCAGATAGCCCTTTTCATGTCAGGACGTAGGTACTTGAGTGTAACTCTGGTACTCCGCCTGCCCTAACACCTTGGCATCTCTGAGACTTTCAATTCCGGGACCTAACCAGACACAGTGGCACCAAGCCTGGTGGCCATCTGGTCTCTCGGAACCACGGACTCGGAAATTCCCCAGTTCATATACATGGCATACACATATACACTGTTATCCACCATATTAATAAAAATCTTACAAAATAAGTTTGTCCCTCTTCCCCTAGGATCTACTGAAAATATGAGCACGTTCATATTTAGAGCTCCTAGACCTTCCTATAAGAAGTTTTAATAAAAGATTATTCAAAAAAAATTTAGGTTAATTTTCAGGGTTGCTTCAATTGTACCGAAGCTGGACTTAGAAATAATTTTACTCCCGCAACCTTATACATACTTGGGGACACCCCAAACCCCTATACCGGGTCCGGAGGTTTGGGGTTAGGTGAGGAACTCCCCCTAAACCAGGGACCCTTGACTATACCCAGGATACATAAATGCCTAATCCCCTTTTTACATTTCTGGTCTGTGCTGAAGGAGGAACTCCTGGTGGTGAGCTGCAAGAACGTTTTCAGGGTAGGATTTTGACTGGAGCATTGTGCTTCAAGTTATCTGAGAATATGACCTGATTCCCAGCTACCTTTTTAGGGTATCCAGCAACTCTGGAACCCCGCTACATAGCCACAATCTGAAAATACTTTCTTTGAAAACCCACCCTGAACTCATAGTCTAGCAATCTCTGCTTGCTGGCACTCCTGGAAAGGCAAAACACAAAAATTCTTTACTGTCGCATATTTTCATACAATGCTTAGCAGTACATACACAACAATTAGGTCCAAGAGCTGACACTCTAGGACCCCACAACGTGACTCAGGGGCAACCAAGTGGGCTTGACCTTTATTAGTGAGCCTGGTTACCCCCTCACCATCACATGTATGTATGTATGTACAGTAGAGGCAACGCTTATTCTAACATTTGCCTTAAACTAGCCGGGTTACATTCAGGGTATGTGCTGGGTATGTTCTGGGCTAGTTTGAGGCACGTTTAAGGCATTTCTGCATTGACTAACGAACCATAGGATTAACACAACAGGGATCCCTGGCAGTCCAATTCAGTTTGAATGGGACTGCCAGGGACCCCCGCTGTTAATCTGATAGGCCATTAATCAATGCAAAAATGCTGGGGCTAGTTTAAGGAAATGTATTCAGAATGTACCTGGGTGTACCTGGGTCTTTTGGGGAATTGCCACTGGTTTTTGTTAGAATAATCGCTGCCTCTACTGTATGTCTTTATTTATATAGCACCATTAATGTACATAGCGCTTCACAGTAGTAATACACATGATAATCATATAAATAATAAATAATACAAATAACAGATCATGGGAATAAGTGTTTCAGACATAAAAGTAACATTTCGGGAGCGGTGTCCTTACTCCAAAGAGCTTACAATCTAATTGGTAGGTAGGAAGAACGTACAGAGACAGTAGGAAGGCATTCTGGTAAGTGTGTCTGCAGGGGGTTCAAATGAGAGGAAAAGACACAACATAGCATAATACTGTTGGGTGATGTATCAGCACTAAAAGTGCTGGAAGAAAGCCTCAGAGATAGGTGAAAATAAAGGTAAGTGACAAAAAGGGAAAGTACGTTTATTAAAAGTTAAAATAACAAATAATATAAAATATGCAATATAAACAACAATATAGATATTGCAATATGAAGGTCCAGTGATGGTCCACTGCAGAAAAATTGGAGCCCAACTTACTAGATGTACTGTAGGTAGAATATGCGCAGTGGAAATATTAGAAGAATTTCCTCTCTTACTGTACATGTGGCAAATCAGCCCGACAGTCCCCACGGTGTGTCATGTCATAGACCAGCTGATGGCGGTGAGTTGTTGTAATAAGGACGGAGCTGGAAGGTGCCTGTGCATTCCTACAAGCTCTCCTCTCCGATCTTGCAAGAGGTGTTGGAGCTGGATCCGGTATCAGGAAATTCAGCTATAGGCTATCTGTGCATGTCAGCTTCAATGTGTTGAACTGATGGGGCTATGCAGGGCCAATAAAGACTAACCCTATGATTCGATAGTCCACTCTCTTCTTTAGGGGCGAAATGTGTAAGAGTGCTTGCTCTGTTCTTAAATAGTCCCTGTAATCAACTTTAACCGGTTGCACATGTGTACACCTATCTATACATGTGCATATATTATTAGTTATTCATTAATATAAATCTCTGGGCTTCTAAAGATGGCTAAAACATCATACAGAATCAACTTAATTCCTGACCCTGATTGTGCGCTAAAATATTTTCAATCCGAGTTCTTAAAGCTCTGTGATACCCATGCTCCACTATGCAGAATAAGAGTACAGAGGCCCCACCTTCTGTGGGTTACAACTGACCTTATAGCACTGTACCATTTCAGGGATGTCTTGTGGAAAAACTACAAAGTAACTGGCACTACGAAGGATCTTAATCACTACAGATGCCTGCGGAATATGTGCACAAGGCAAACAAGACATGCAAAAGCCCAATATTACTCTGACAATCTTCACCAGAATACATCAAGCCCAGCTAATTTCTGGAAGGTTATCAACAATATGTTCCAGCCTTCTAGCCTTCAACAACCAAGTAATATCACTAAGGAGGATATTACTCCGACAAATCCCACTGACATTGCAGATGCATTCAATGATTACTTTGTGGGGTGTGCTACTAACTTATTAGCGAAACGCAACCCAAACCACAAACATGAACCTCATTCTGAGAGTACCCCTATAGCCTCACCCTCTCCCAAAACTGCTCATAATTTTCAATGTGTCCCAGTATCCGAAGAGGAGATTACACAAGCTTACTGCAATCTAAGTTCCTAAGACTCGGTGCCCCAGCCATTGCCGATCCAATTGCTTCCAGAGTCAACTCTATTCTGTCTGTAGGCCATATCCTTAAGACCTGGAAAACCGCCAGATTTGTCCCAAATTTTTTTTCATCATAATGTAACACTTTTTCTTTTATCCGTATTCTCCCCCACAATGTTTCAAGCACCCCATTAATAGCTACATCATCCACATTGTCAGGGATTCCTGTTACTAAAAAGGCCTTATCCCAGTCTAATCCCACCCTGGAGCACCAGTCAGTTAAGATGGTGGCACTCATGGTGACAGAAAAACCTTGTGCACTACACAAAAGGCCCACTGCCACATTTTTTAATGGACAGTATCAGTAGATATCCCTGCGCTTGTGTCCCCCTAAGGCTACGGCCACACTGCCACTGAGAGCGTTCATGCCTGAGATTGTTGATATCACTAACTCTCCAAGCATGAGTGCAGGGTGTCCGGCAACTTTTCTGTAAGCGCAAGCAGGGGGGGGGGTTGGCCTAAATGTGACTGGCGCTGATTGTCTGAGGAGGTCATGTGACCCCTCAGCGCTCCTCAAACTCAATTTAATCTGTCTCGGCAAGCGCTCAGCGCCCGCGACCGGAGGTGCACTCTCACAGGTGCATGCCGCGTGAGCACGGTCAGACAGATTTAAATTGATTGTGCTGACCGCACCTAGCTCCAAGCGCAGTCAGTGGCAGCATGGACACAGCCTTATGACTTACTCTGGTGTCAGGGACACAGTGAAGATGCCGCGAGGGGATCGCGGTCTGTGGTCTGCGACCAAACCACCGCGGTTCTATCAAAGGCTCTTAAAGGTGAGACCCTCCTACTGGAGTCCACCCAATGCAGAGGCGGATGCCATCGCGGTGGGCCACGTCGCTGGATCAGACGGATCCTCATTTCTAAATCGGCCACACCAAGTACTGGAGTACTTGGCAGGTACCTCAACAAGTGCACCAACAGTTCAGGGGATAGCGCTACTCCCTACACTTTTAGGTGGACTGGACACTATGCTGGGATCCCTCGCAGGTGGAGGCGCTACACCGAGATAATAATTATTCCATCCCAGGCTCCCCGTGGCGGAGGCCTGGGTCCTCTGTGAGCCAACAGGTAACAGCAGTACCGGTAGTCTCTTTATTTAGGGGGAAAGAGGGCTACATACAGTATAAAAAATTGGTTCTAAAATTATGTTCCTCTTTGGAAGGAAGCAAAAAGAAAAATCAAAACGATTTATAACACATTTCCTGTACAAATACAGCATGTTTACAAAAAAACATACATTCTCATAATGTAAATTACTCTTCAAATTGATGTAAGGCCCATGTAATTTCTGCCAATTTCTCTTTGATTCCTGTTTAAACAGGAAATCTGTTTAATGCAATGCATAACATGGAATTCATTGATTTCCTTATGTTGTTCTACCCAAACCTAAGCTGCCTCATGAGTATAATTTAATAACAACAATGTAAGCAATCGATATTTTAGCTACATGTTAAAGGGCATAGAATTTGCCTCCCCTTCAAAATGGAAGTGTAAGGTTTATAGGTGAAGATTTACTGGGAATACGGCAGCAAAAGTATTGATGATTCTATCAATTTAGATTCCAGACTATAATTAATAGCTTGTTTCCTTCCTTTCTAAATTCAGGCAATCAAGTTCCAAGCTACTGTAATTAGCTACAGGAGAGATATAAATTACATTTTGAGTAAAGAAAAAAAACATATTTGATGGAAATGACATTCAGAAGTTGGAAAATGAAAATACATTAATGAAACTTGAAGTGACATCTACTGACCTGTGTTTTCTTTAACATAGAAATGTACTGTTTACCTTTTTGAAACCAATAATATGCTGCAGATCATGATTTATCACCAGTCAGAATTACATTTAACAACCAGTAGCATTCTCTCAGTAATCACAGCTAGAACTAATGTACTGTAAGTGAATTTATTCTCAGATACGGGGCCTTGGGGGCCTCTATGCCAGCATATTGGACGGATTGTTGAAAACTTTCATTTATTTATATTTATATTTTGCCTTCTGTTTAATATTTTATAATTTCATTTAAGGTTTATTTAATTTTAACTTTGTGCCCCATGTTTAATATTTTTTCTGTGCTATACAAGTTTTTTTTTCCGTCTGATCCTATTTGCTCGGCAATATTCTCTTATAAAAAAAAAAATCAAACACACAAAACATTAAATGTAATTTCAAAAGGAATACATTATTTAGCACTGCATGTATACTGTTTATTTAGGAACACGAATAACTAAATGATATTTAAATCACTGCAGCACTTTATGGCCAGAATTTCTTAAGCTACAATGTGGGGTATTGCACCCCAACCTAGCAATAACTGCCATTCAAGTCAATGGCGGTTACCGCCAGATCTGGGTGGTATACTGCATGTGATCTTATGGAAAGAGGGGCTTCTAAAAATGAAGGTGGAGCCCTGTTCAGCTGACAGTTCTAGTCAGGGCTATTGTGGGTAACTCTAGGGTGAATTTTGGTCACCAGGATTTTGCCCCTGTATATATATATATATATATGTATATATATATTAGAAAAAAGAAACATACAGCGCAATCACACAGGGATATCTAACCAATTATTACCACATATAGATATAGTAGGGGTACTTAACCCTTACAATCTACCTGTCCCTGTCTCTGACTGCTGCCAATTAGGTCTACAGCTCCAGAAGCTTGTAAAGGAAAAATACCAGAAGAATGACCTAGGCGCACGGGGAGACAAAAGAGAGAAAAAAACATAGGGTAGTATGTCTTAGAAGTTTAAACAATAAATGGTAAGATATGCACTCACAGCGTGTTGAATTAATTCAGGTGTTTTATCCACCCTGGGATCTGGAACTCTGTCAGTATATTAGGAACGTCTTTGAATCTGTGTCCTTGGATCCTACGACACTTCTTTTCAGCCAAGTCTGCTCCTCATGGGTGGTGATGTATATATAGGGAGAGGCAAAGGACACACAGGATAGTGTAACACAGTTTTAATCATAAAAAAATAAATGAATCACAATAACTAAAAAAAACTCACACTTTGTGAGCTCTTTAAAAAAAATTGAGAATTTCAGAGTCTCTCACACTCATATGATATAGCAATTCCCAGCTGGGCTTATAGCAGTCACTGATGACATATAGGTATTTCTATACACCTGAGATGTTATCCTGGTGTATGGTATTGTGTAGAAATACTGTTCAATAGCTGTGATACTCTCAGTACTAATAAGACCTAGTGCAGTTCTCTTATGGTGAGTCCTATTCAGGTTTCTCACTGCACTTTCAGTACTCCTAGTACTCACGGTACTTGCGAGACTTTAAAGTCCTAGTATTTTGTTTCCACACACGGCATGTGTCACTGCCACAGCTCTCCAGCTCTCCAGCATTCAGCAACCAGTTCCTCCGTCCTCTATGCTCCTCCGGTACCTCCGTCAGACGTGGTGACGTCACTGAGCTTTTGCGTGAGCACTGCACTCCCACATGGGGCGTCGCTGATGCCAAGATCAATAGTTATCAAAAATAGTTTTAAAAAAATGTTTAAAAAACATTTAAAAAAACGTGTAGCTCTTAACACTATCATCCACTAATATGCCACTAAACACTGTATAGTCCACGCCCTACGCGTTTCTCCTTGCGGCTTCGTCAGGGGATGATCTCTGATCAGGGTGCATACCCAGAAAACCCACCCACAGACAGCTGTTTCGACCTTTATGGGTCTTAAGCCTATAGGGAACCATGTTAAAAATGGTTTTTGAAGCAAAAAGTGGCACTGTGTGCTCATTTGCATGTCATTCCCCAGAATCCCTTGCTGCAGTGGAAGTGCTGTGTGCTGGGTGATAATGGTGAAAGGCGGGGTTGCAGACCTGCCTAAGACATGCAGATGAGCATACAGTTGTATTTACATTTATATATATATATATATATATATATATATATATATATATATATATATATATATATATATTTCCAATGTATTGCATTATATGTTATCTTTCAACACTTGTAAAATCAGTCATACTGGTCAGGAGATTGTCGGTCAGGGGTTAAATTGGAATTTCCCTGAAAATTGACTTTAAGCACTATAGTTATCAGGTATTACTAATGTATTTATTCTGTGCTTTTTTTTGTCAACTTGAGGAAGGTTAAGGGACATTTGTTCTGTGTGCATTTTATTAGTGTAGCTGGATTAGCAATGAATAGCTGAGTGATAGGCACACATTGTCAGAAGACTGGCCTTTGTACAGGCCAGGTGGAGTGTTAAGGTAGTTGGGGTGAGTTGTGCCCCCTTACTGGGAGAAAACTTACTCCAAAGCTGAAGCATTATCTTTTTTTCCCCTGGTAAAGTGATCAAATGTCCTGGTCAAATTTCCCTCTCAAAAAGCGTGCTTATTATGCAATGAGAAATAGATTGAACAGCATTTTTAACTTGTAGGAGGACAACAGACTCTCTGTGTGATTTCCTGATTTCTAACTGTTGTTCTGCAGGTAATAAACTGCTGCAGTCAGTGTGTCAGCATCTGTCTGTAGGGCATTGTGATTTGATGATAGAACGGCATGCCACCAGTTAGGGCCTCCCAAAGTGCTGCATGCCTCAGAGGTGACCTGACATTACACCAATAGTCTGGTTACATTCCGTTTAGACACCAACCTAGAGTAAATAACCAGACCGCACTACACACAGACCCAAAGTTTATAACCAGATCATACTACAAACTGACCCAGAGTATATAACCAGAACGCACTACACACCAACCCAGAGTATATAACTAGACCACACTATACAATGACCAGAGTATATAACCAGGCCAAAATACCCACAGCCCCAAAGTATATAACCAGATCACACTACACACCAACACATAATATAACCTGAGACAGAGTACAAGTGGGGGGTGAAACATGGGGGAGTGAGGAAAAGAGAGGGTGACACATAAGGGAGGGGATTATGAGAGGGATGATGAGAAAGAGGTGGGGATGCATGGGGGAGGTAAGAAAAGGGGGGAAAGGGTGTTACATGTGGGGATGGGGGAAAGTGTGCGTTACTGTATAGATGTGGGCGGGAAGAAGATGGGGTGACATATGATGAAGAGGGGGTGACACATGGTAAGGGTGGAAGAGGGGTTTACACATGGGGATGGGAGAAGAGTGGGTAACACATGGGGAATGCGGGAAGAGGGGGTGAAAAATGTGGGGGGGTGAAACATGGACAGAGGGGAAACACATGGGGAAGAGGTGGTGACACATTGGGCAGAAGGGCTGATACATGGGGTAGAGGAAGTGACACGGGGGGACATTGTGGTGACAGGGGGCAGTTGGGGTGACAGGGAGATTATTGGGGGCAATGGAGAATAAGAGGGAGGTGATGCAGGGGCAAGGAGGAACTAGGGAGGATGACCAGGGCAGTGGGGGAAAAGAGGGGATGACAGGGGGGCAGTGGGTAACAAGAAGGAATGACATAAGGGCAGTAGGGAACAGGGGGGATTACAAGGGGGGAAGACAATGGGGCAGTGAGGAATTAAGGTGGGATATATTGGGACAGTGAGGGTTGCCCTGATGTGGCCTGGCATTGCACCAATACAGTCTGGTTATATTCTGTTTATACTGTACACCAACCTAGAGACTATAACCAGACCACACTACACACCGACCCAAAGTATTTAACCAGACCTGACTGCAAACTGACCCAGAGTATATAACCAGACCACACTACAAACTGACTCAGAATATTTAACAAGACCATACTAGACAACAACCCACAGTATATAACAAGACCGCATTACACACCGGCTCAGAGTATATAATTAGACCGCACAACACAATGACTCAGAGTACTGTATATAACCAGACCGCAATACACACTATCCGAGAGTATATAAGATGACTGCACTACACACCAACAAAGTATAACTGACACATGGGAAAGAGGGGGTGACATAAGGGGGGGCAGTTATGGTGACAGGGGTATAGTAGGGGTGAGAAGGTGAGGACAGGAGGCAATGGGGGATAAGGAGGAGGTGATGTGGGGGCAATGGGAAACAGGGGGGATTGACCAGGTAATGGGGGAAAGTAGGAGGTTACAGGCGGTTTGTGGCAGAAAAGAGTGGATGACATGGGGAACAGTAGGGGACAAGGGGGATTACAGTGGGGGATGACATGGGAGGAAGTGGGTGACAAGGGGGAATGAAAGAATACAGTGGGATGACACAGGGCCAGTGGGGGACAAGGGGGAGATGAATGAAGGCACTGAGGGTTGACATGGGGGCCTTGGGAGGAAAGGGGAGATTACAGGGGGGTTGGGGGACAGGGGGATGACAAGGGGGCAGTATGGTACAAGGTTGGATGACAGGAGGGGCAAGGGGGTGACAGGGGCAGTGGGGGATGATAGGGGGATAATAGAGGGAGTGAGAGGATGGCGGACAGGCAGTTGAGGACAAAGGGGGTGATAAGGAGGCCAGGGGTGGACAAGGGCGATGAGAGGGGGACAGTAGGGGACAAAGGGGGATTATAGGTGGGGCAGTGGGAGACAACATGGGGGGTAGTTGGGGATAAGGGGGGATGACAGGGGGACAGTGGGGAACAAGGGCTGATTACAGGAGGCGAAAAGTGGGTTGACAGAGACGATGATAGGAGGAACGTGGGATGACATGGGGCAGTGGGGGACATAGGGGGAAATGGGGGACAAGGGAACATGACAGGGGGAGGAAGCAGGAAACCAGGGGAACAGAGGGGTATTTTTAACTACCTCCAACTTGTCCACAGCCAGCACCACTTGGAGCTCTCAGCTGGGATTAAACTCACCTTTCCTTGCTTCGGAGCCCAACCAGTGGTCGCTTGTCCACAGGAGCGGTTAGGTTGTACTTACCTCTTTTGTTCAATCTCTATGGTCCCTCTGCTGCAGTTGGAGCTCCAGCTCACTTTCATTTTAAACATTTTTTTTCAGTGATTTTCCCGTATTTCCTGATTTTTCTTTGTTTTTAATTAGATCCCAATCAGCGATCAAATTTCCTAAGAATAGGGAAATTTCCAGGGAAGTGGAAACTCTTGTCAATAATCAAGCTGGACTCCACCAGGCTACACCTGATGTTCCTATTTGGTGATTGGAACTCCAGCTAATATAAGCAGGCAAGACTGATGAAGAAGAGAGAGCTGGGAACTGCTTATGTGAGAGCCCTTTTATGAGAGCGGACTCGGACCTATGTAATAGCCAATGTGAAGAGTTCAGCAGAGTCTCCTCACCACATGGATGCTGCAGTCTTTGTGTGGAGCATTGGTGGGAGCCATTTTGGCTGCGGGATTGTGGGGGTGAATCTCATCGGAGAGCCACCATAGAACAATTCTAGGACAGTGGCAGAGGGTATCACCAACAGACCTTCAGCCAGGAGAGAACTTCCTGGAGATCCAAGCTTTGATGGCCTCCAGAGGTACATTTGGTTTATCCTGCTGAGGTGGTTTGGGGTCCCCACCTTACAGGTCTAGTTAGCCAGTAGGCACATAGCCACATCTCCCGTTGGATCCCTGCGAGGGATCCAGGACATTTTGTGGTATCCACAGTCAGTGGATGACAGGCCCCACTTCACAAACTAAGTAACCAGGGGGCAACCAGTCACTTTCCAGTACTTTGTTTTGTTGAACTGCTGGGAAGACACCCAAGGACAGGGGGTTGGTTGTGTAGACTTTTAAGGCTCAATTTGAGAAACTCACTTGGACTGAGGTACAAAGGATTGCTTAGCCAACGTGGCACCCTGAGGTAAATTATTACACTATTTGACTGTGAGTATTTGTATTCCTCTTTGTTGTTTATATGACACTGGGAGTTGAAAATTCTGTTTGCTTGTACCTATATAATTAACTCCAAACATATTATACTCCCAGTGTCTGGCTACAGTATATGTCATATCTCATGACACTGTTACATGAGACAGTGTCTCATGTAAGCCCTAAGGGCTAGTATATGATTTAGCCTACGCTCATGGGCTCTGGTGGCAGAGGATAGCCTAATGCTCTGTGTACAAACCGGGGACCTCTGGTAGTGAGGCACCCCCTGGACATGACATCCCACAAAACAGCTTGATGAATCCTAGCCTACAGTATATGGGGCATTGCAATAATATAACAATAGCATTTCACTTCCTTCTTTGTCAATTCTACAGTATTGGGTATGACTACACATTTATCCATCTAAATCAAATTCGAATAATTTAAAAACAGATAATCAAAAAAACATTGTTACCACTCCAAATATTATAATGGTTGATTAGTTTTTTGTTTCATTTTTTTTTATTAGGCATTGATACAGCATACAGTGTGACAGTTATATCTTAGCCTAATACAGGATTTTTTCTTTTTCCTTGACACAGTCTCAACCTGCCCCCGGCCCTTCTATGGTTGATTAGTTTTGAGTATTAAACTCATTTATATCTCAGTCCAGGAATTCCATAACCTGATTGTTATTATTATAGGTTATTAAACAGCAGGTACAGTCATTGCACAAAAGAAAAATAATTATGCATACTGTAGCAAAAATTTGTAGCATTTTGTTTGCTTTAATTGTATTTTATTTAATAGGAAGGTGTTGTTGGAAGCTGAATGTGCATATTGAATTTTAGTTTCATAATATTGTAAAATGCATAATGCTCATTATTTTGTTTGTTTTTCTTATGTAATGTTCACAAGGGATACTGCACTGCACATAATATGTTGCAATTTCAATTAATCCATTCCCCTTAGATTCTAATTTTATGGATCATACATATCAGATTACCTTTCACTGTTCTAACTACTAATCCCACCTAATCAAAAATGTTCTGATTTAATAATAAACCAATGAGGCAAGGGTCATGTGTTTCAAAGTAAAATAGTCACAATGTAAAGCATTTATTTTCTAACTGTAAATATATATGCCTCACCAGTTTTTATCTATAGCTTCTACTTAACATTTATTTATAATCTTATAATACAGATGTAGTTGATAGTTTAATACAATGTTACTGTATGCTTTAATGCTACAGCAATATTGATTGCAAGAAGTATGACAGCTACCAATTTAGCGCTATGATCGGTCACTATTGCTGTGCCTAGTCCTTGTGCACCATACCGTGTACCGCGACCGCGCGCATAAAAAGTCTACAAGTGTTTTGCACACAATGGGACCGAGGTCTGAACGTGGAATTTTAACATTGTTTGCAATACCGACCAGAAACGCAAGTGGGCGATCACGAGCTATACGTATTGTGTCTTAAAAATCCAAATGCAATGTACAGGTAACCCGTCACTTATTCCGTTCATGTTCGCATGATCTAACCTTATACTGTATCACAAAGTATCACGATGTATGTACTGTAAGGGGCTCATTCACTAAACTTTGATAAATGGCTTAATGCACTTTAAATGCCCTTAAAGCATGATTTTGCCTATTTTTCTATTTACTAAACTTCGATAACAGGGCAGTATCACGATATAACAGCTTTTTAACAAGCTTTAACACTATGACAAAAAAAGTCGTACGAGAACCCAAAAACCCCCACAAATTGCTTCTTTTTTTTGCCAGAAACTGCTATTCACTAAGCAGTGATAACCTTATCGTACTTTAAAATTTTGCAATATTTTGGTGCCAACTAAAGGCTGGTGTTAAAGATATTGCAAGATGCATAAAAGCATTTTATTTTTACTGCACAGGATTGATACCGGGGGCTGGCGGGTACCCCCTGGAGAACCGTGGGGCCCCTCAAAGGCCCCTGGATTCCCTTGGCCCCACCCCCAGTAACCCTTGGGGACCTGCTGGGTCCCCCAGAGATCTGGAGGTCCCTGTGTGTCTTTGGGGGTCTCCGCCGGCCTCCGGTATCAATCCTGTGCAATAAAAATAAAATTGCATCCAGTTTCATTACCTTAGAGGGTTAACCACTAAGTTAATGGAAGGGTTCCTGCCCACGGAGGATGGAGAGGATGAGGAGGAAGACGAGGATGGCCTTCATCCTGGCAAGGGTAAGTATAGCTTTTATTTACTTTACAACAATTAAATAAACCAAGCACTCAAATTAAACAACAATTAAATAAACTAAGCACCAAATGCACAATAATTAAATAATAACAAAAATAAAAAATACAAAACATAACAATTAAATAAAAACAATCTGTCTTGATAATATTATTAGATATTAGGTATTGTAGTCCATTTGGTGCTTAAGGGGTTAATCAGCTACAGCTTGAAGTTAAAATACAATACTGTATATATATATAGAGTTGTGTGAAAAAGAAAGTACACCCGCTTTGAATTCTATGGCTTTACATATCAGGACATAATAGCAATCATCTGTTCCTTAGCAGGTCATACAATTAGGTAAATACAACCTCAGATGAACAACAACACATGACATATTACACCGTGTCATGATTTATTTAACAAAAATAAAGCCAAAATGGAGAAGCCATGTGTGAAAAACTAAGTTACAGGATTGCTATGGAGACTACTGTATGTTATTTAAATTGGAGTTCTGAAGGCTCAATGGCAAAGTAACCCTGATTTATTCTATTCCTTTCCCTTATCCTTTCCCAATAATTTTCCATATTAGAATCTAATAATCTTTTAATAAGAGTATATAGAATTGTCATCCAACCGTGTTAAGGCAAAATAAACTTTAGGTAAAATTTCCCTGGTTAACACATATATGCATTGCCAATCATTGACCTCAGCCTTTCTTGCCAACATATATATTGAGTCATGAATTGTTGAATATAATCAATACAGGATTTTTGACATGTGCTTTATTGTTAAATCAAGAGTATGAAATCTGTATGGTCTGGAATCACGATATATATATATGAGACCTGCAAGATAGTACAACTATATGGTATCTATTAATTGTATTTATGACTGTATACTTATTGCTGCCATTTATTGATAGGGTGTCCTATTGATGTTATCAACAAAAAAGGTGTTTTGAATAAGTGGTACTGATTTTGAATACCCTGGTTATTATCATCAGACCAATGGTTCTATTATATAGAGATCTAATTATGTAGTTAATAATTATCTTTGCTACTGTATCCTCCAAATTAGCCTTTCCATTAATGGAATATATATAAAATGTGTACATTTACTCTATATCAAATACTCATGTTGATTGAATTCAATTCTAAAACAAACTAGTATTTATATGTTTATGTTTGTATTTCTGCATAAATACATTAATTAAATGAATGCCATGTGATTATCATCACCTGCAGACTACATTTCTAAATTAAAATATTCTCCTGTGATTGGTCTATGGAGGTATTTAAACCTCAGTAGTTCAGTCATCCAGCTTTAGTCTGTAGAAACGCATAGGGTCACGTGTCTAGTTTTGAGCAGTTGTTTTTATCTGTGCAAACGCCGGGCAGAGGAGCTGTGGTGCATCAAGAATTGCCTGGGAATGCTTGTACATGGGAACACACGTTCAGGACCATCAGTTGCCGGAGTACAACTTAGGAGGCGACACCGTTTGAGAGGAACGGAGGGGAGGCTACCAGAGAGAGGTTCAGAATGGAGCAACACTTGCAAAGCAGCAGCTGCAGCATGAGTTTTACTCATAGAATGCCTCTTATATTCGGATATTTGTGAGTTTAAATTTGTTACAAGTCCAAGTTTTATTCAATTATCACTCTGATATCACACTAGGATCGGGCGCTTTTTTCTCTTTTCTTTTGTTCAGGTCACGTGGAGGGAGTTTGTTGTGCCCAAGGAGAAGGCTACCAATATCCAGGATATCCACCAAATGGACCTTTTTAGGTCCCATCGTATTGGACTTTTATATATATATATATATATATATGGTTTTGTTGGACTTTTTACATTTACCAATATTTTATTTGTTTAGTGTTACATAATTTTTTGAGCTCAACACTTTAGTCACTTATTTTAGCTAGTTATCATCCCTTAATCCTATACGACTATGGTATAATAATATTATTATACTGTAGGTATAATATTACATGTACACATACTGGTTATCAGTTAAGTTTACTGCACTCCAAGGCTCTCTCTCTCTCTCTCTCTCTTTCTCTCTCTCTCTCTCTCTCTCTCTCTCTCTCTCTCTCTCTCTCTCTCTCTCTCACGCACTCTCTCTCTCTCTCTCTCTCACTCACTCACTCACTCACTCACACACTCATACTACTGGGGACAGCTTCCCAATATAAATGTTTGGGGTCAGATCACACGGCATCTTATAAAAAAGAGATTGATTCGATCAGAGATCTAGGCATTACTAACAATTGGATTTCTGAAACGATTGGGAATTTTCTAAAACAACCATTCCCCATCATCCCTGTTATCTATATCTTACCTAAAATACACAAATCCATAACTGCACCCCCAGGTAGACCGATTATATCGGCACGTGGCTCATTGACACATTCTCTTTCAAAGTACATTGACTATTTTCTAGAGCCCATGGTCACCAGGATGCAATCTTTTTTGAAAGATACCACTGATTTTATTAATCAGCACAGTACCTTATCAGGTATTACAAGTAACACCATACTGGTGACCATGGACGTGGCCAGTCTGTACACAAATATCACACATGAAGACGGCATTGAGGCTAGTAGATGTCATTTTGATCAATTCACTAATCATCAGGGCCCTCCTCCTGATTTCTTGTTACTATTAATGCACATTGTTCTCAATAAAAACTATTTTAAATTCGAGAATAAATTCTACTTACAGTTGATGGGCACCGCGATGGGGTCCAACATGGCCCTATCGTATGCTAATTTATTCATGGATACATATGAGCAGAAGCATATCATGAATAATAACACATTCAAAAATAATATTACCAAATATCTGCGTTACATAGATGACCTGTTCCTTTTCTGGGATGGCACAGAAAGAGATCTATTATTGTTTGTAGACCAACTCAACACAATACCCTCTACCATCCGCTTGACTGTTAATTTCAGCAAAGAAGAGGTGAATTTCCTCGACACAATTGTCTATAAATCCAATGGATCACTAGCCACTAAACTTTATAAAAAACCAACAGATAAGAGGGTATTTTTATCAGAAACCAAGCGCATTGAAGAGAGGTTTTCTATATTCGCAATTTCTGTGTGCAATAAGTATCAAAAGTGACCAATCACAGATGGACGAGGCGCTAATAGAGATGAGAGAAAGGTTCCTGGTGAGGGGATATGCATATAACGACATCTCTCTTGCCTTGGAACAGGCCAAAAGCATGGACAGAAGCAGGTTGCTGACACCCAAAGTAAAAAAGACTGACGATAACCGGTTCAACATTAGAAGCACCTTCAGTACGGCATCTGGCTTCATCAAGAGGCGCATACGTAAGCATAGCCACATCTTGACCAATGATAAAGTGATTGGCAACAACTTTATTAAACCACCCAGATTCTGCTATTAAAGGGGCCGAAACCTGGGTGACTACCTTACGAAAGCAGATCCTATGGCCAAGTGTGCTGCAAAACCAACGTGGCTATCCAGACCAGCAGGCGTTTATAAATGCCGCGGTTTTATCAACTGCCAGTGCTTGATATTGCGGAATTCATATCCACATCCTCACACTGGCATCCACCAGAAGATCAAGGATACAATGAATTGTGAATCCAGATATGTTGTATATGTTATACAATGCCCATGTGACCTTTATTACGTGGGAAAGACAATGAGGATGCTTAAGAGAGATTAGCCCTACATCGTTCTGCCATACGGAAGGCACTGGCTGACACTGAAAACAAGGAGGATTTGTCACCTCAACCAGTAGCAAGACATTACAAAGAGAAGAGGCATGGCCTCTCCACCTTGCGTTGTATGCCAATTGCCCAGGCACGGACTTCGGGGGCAGGAGGCAATCGCAACAGGATACTACTACAGCTTGAAGCCAGACTCATCTACAGTTTGGGCACATTGAGCCCACGGGGTCTAAATGAGAACTTCAAATTAAGCTGTTTCCTGTAATCACTGCATCTGGCCCATTGTGCTGCCTGCTGATACTAGGATTCATCTTCCACAGCAGAACCAACGCATACTGCCTCGGGGTGTCAGCCAGTTAGCCACATCTCCTCCATGTAACTAATCCCTAATGGGTATTGAGGAGCACAGCTCCACTATGTTGTTTGCTGATACTAGGAATCTTTTCCACAGCATATACTGTACATGCTGATCATGGACATCAGCCAGCCAGGTACTGTTTAACACAAATAATGATTTACTACAGAAAGTAAAGGGGTGACATTGGCCATCATTTGCACCGGATGATATTTCCTGTGGTTGCCACATTGTTTGTGCAAATTATTATGCTTTGATGCATTGTTTCACTTTCTATGTATGCTTTTGCATTAACCATACATATTTTGTGCATTGCCGCATGTCAGGCACCTCAGGTCCCTTGCAGTCAAGATCCACCAGTGGCAATATTTGCTGAGAGTGTACACACATAATTTATTCTGCCTTCAATTTATTACTAGTTTCTCTATGTGACAGTGTCTGCATTATGTGTTTATGTTGGTATTTAAGGTGTCGCTTCCTGACAGGTTACATAGAGTCATCATTGCATTATCATTTCTTACACAACGCATTATGCATTCTATGGCTAAGTTCTTTCAGCATTCATATACTGACCTAGTTTCCAGTCAGCCACGTCATCCACACGTGTGTATATATATGTTTTTATTCCCTCACTTTTTTTGCACATTTACGGTGAGCACATGCCCCAGAGCAGCGCCGTGGACTCTAAACTTACATTCCTTCATTCATTTATGCCTGTGAACTTGATACAAAGTGTGAGTATCCTGTGTATATACATACTTACTAAACTTTGTCACTTGTAGGGAGGAGCAGATTCACTGGCTGGACAATGTAAAATGTCCTTCCAAATGTCTTGCCTCTGGACACTAGCCAAAAAGAACTTCACTTTTAGCCTTGCATTTGAACTGGTGGAGAGAAGGGGCAGGACTATCTTGTTATACAGGTACTGTAGACTACAGAGATTAAGAGATCTAGTGCAGGACAAGTCAGTCTGTAGAGACTGAAAGGATAAGGAATATAACCAACATCTAACTCAACTAGTGTGACCATTTACACTGAGCTACTCCAAAGCAATAGATTCATTTTGATGCCACGATCTGTTTAGCATACGTTTGCAGTATGTCTGTCTCATGTAACACTGAATGAATTTCAATTCCTACCAGATCTGTGAATAACATAAACGTTTCTTAAATCCAACTGATTTATTTCTCACATGAATCTTTCCTTTCAAAATGCTTATTTTCTGTGCTTTGTCAATCTTCTTGCTATTTTTGAAAGCTTTTGTGCAGAACTGATACATTGCGTATTTTGATACTCAAAATTTTTTAGCAAATTTGTCAACGTTTACAAAAATTCACCAAACTTTAACAACTATGTATTTACTGTAAATTATTATTTAAAAAGTGTCCCTTTCTGCAAATGTGCTTTATTTTGTATGTAACGGCAAATACCATAAATAGCACACTGACATACAGAAATATTAGCCGATTGGTGTTTGAATAGGTAGTAGTATGGATGTGAAATGGTGTCTTCTGGGTTGGGCTGCCTAAGGCAAACTGTTTTCTGGTAGTTAGAGCTTTTAACTGCCATGCTAATTGCATGCTGAGTATCAATTATTCCCAGTGTAACAGTCTATCTGTCTGTAATCATTTAACATCTAGAAGATAAAGGGCAAGAAACTGAAGGATGTGCACTAAATGGAGCACACTGGTGACTGAGATGACATTACAATGCTTGCTGCAGTAGCAGCAATCATCAATGGGGATCATCAAAGGATGATGGGGATTATTACTGACTGAACTTACATAGTGCTAATAAGTGCAGGGGGGGGGGATCCTGATGAACAACAGGCCTCAGCCAATCTGAATGTGCAAGGGCACCTGGCACATTAGTTAAACATTGCTACTTACTATTAAAGGCCACATTTATTTATCTAACTCTTCATTAGCCAAGGGAGTAATGTGTAATATTGAATGGCACCATTAATATTTGGTCATCATCTGATATTTAAACTGTATATACGTGGAACATACAGTTAAAATAACAGAAAATATAATTGCAAACATTTATAATTACCTACCATTCAAACACATTAGCAACACACAAACGCAATTAGGTTTTTTTTGCAAGGTGTTTTTGGTTTAAACAGTAGTTTTACATTTTAGATTAATTTAAACAAAATGTGTTAAAATGCTTGTGCAGAACAAAAAGATCACGGAGTTACATATAGAAATAATCAGGCCAGGCAGTTGTAAAATAAAGGAAATACAACATTAGCCTATACTTTTCCATATAAAGTAGTGGTGAACACTTCAAATGACTTGGAAAACTATATGTTCTCCAAGATCATGGATTAAAGATATGAGTTCCACACACCACATTTACCTCCAGTGGCATCTCCAGTTGTATGTCCCAAACAGAAATGTTTATTCTCCATAATTCTTTGGTCTGAGAGAGCATTAATCTAGACCTAACAGGCATGCAGTGGTGTCAGTGTCACTTTTATTATTGGATATCTAGGAAAAGAGAATGGTTTCATCTCCATTTTAACCAGGGAGTATAAAATACTTAATAACTCTCACCCAATACAGTAGTTATCAGATTCATGGCACACACATCTTCATTCTCAGGGGGAACATACCAGACATATACATATTAAATGTAATAGATCGCTTTGTAAGCTTGAGGGTAAATAGAACGTCTGTCATCGTGCAAGTCTAATAATATTTACACTATGACAAATGTGTATACTGTAGTATGTTCATTGTTCACTGATTTGTACATGATATCACTTAAATTACTTGAAATCCTACATGATATCACAAAGTTATAAAGAAATAAACTGTTTTAATTTGGTTAGCCTGCAATGAGAACATATAGAGTGTATAACTTTTCAAGGTTCCCCTGGTTATTATGGAAAGAAGGATGACAGGTACTGTAGAGCATACCCAGTGAGAGGGATACAGATACATCTCCCCCTCTATGATTTAGGCACATGTAATTTCTCCTGATGACACTTTCCTGTATATCAATCTCAGGAGGTTGAAAGGTGATTGGCACAATGTCTTTGTTGCTAAATGAGCAGGACAGTATGTGGGGGCTTTTCTGACATCTGGGGATTACATGGAGGCACATAGGGGCAGAGGATGCTTCCCCTAGATGTCGTCGTCTCTTGCAACAGTCTATACACAAGCAAACAGAGAGCCTCCATGAACCTCACAATTTGGTCCATCCTCTCTAACTTGAGGTCATTTTTTATTAAAGTGAGTCAATTCTCTGGTCCTGCTATGGTGCTTGTGCATGATCAGTGGAATGTCTTGCCACAGGTGTGCATGGTATGTCAACACAATTGTAAAAATAAAAACACTTGATAATGCCATGTCCTTGAACCCGTAAAACTTAGACTGGATCTCGGCCTTTAAGCTGGGTCCAAGGTGTAGGGTGAGCTATGTCTGGACTGGGCATGCTGATGTAATATTGGGATTTAATATTGGTCTCAAGTGGGATCCGTTCAGTATGACATTTCTGTTACATCCCATCTGCCCAACTGGCTGAAGTGAAAGAGGTGAAGGTATTGGGGGCCACTACTTCTCTTAAATGCCACCAGCTAACCTTGAACCCCAACCCCAGTGTCATAAAATGTAGAGGGTACGATAGAGCACCTCCTTGAAATACCACGAAGTTAGACCATTTTACAGTTTAGGAAATAAACTCCCACAAGAAAATGTGAGTTTTGAAATTCTTAGCCCCTGACAACGCTGAGTTTGTGGACCCCCCTTCATAAAAGGGTATTCCAGATTGGAGAGCCAGGCTACCCTTCATCCCCAGCTTTTCGGATCATTGCATGCAACCTAAATCTTGGCAACCCGCTCATGATCTTTCAGTCCTCAACCTTAGTAGGCTGTAGAATATGTCACCAACATGTTTCCGCTGCATGCCAAGGAAAAGGCTTATGCTCTTGTGCTCCATATAGTGCAATTACTCACCCTTGTTCACCCTGATACCATTTGGATGTGGATACTACCAGCTAATGAGGGTGAAGGGGGCTCTATTAAGAGTTGGTTCCCCACCCTACCAGAGATCTAAGTTGGAGAAGCCTCCACAGTGCACTGAGCATGGGAGAGCACTTGGCCCATTGCAGGACTTTAATTTTAATCACGGAGTATTGATGCTGGGGGTCTGTGATTCAGAACCGCATTAATTTCAAGTCTGGGGACCCCCTGCTTCCTGAGTTGCATGCCCTGGTATGGGATGCCGGTATTCCCCTGCTTTGTTTAAATCTCCCGTGTCACGTGACCCAGACATTTAAACGCACAGGAGATATCGGCACCCCATACTGGGGGCTTGTAACTTGGGAAGAAGGGGGTCCCCGGACCTGAAATTAATGTGGTTCTGCTACGGAGAGATTACAGTGTACCCATAAATAAAACATCACTCCACTCAAGTACCCTGTTTGGCTCTATGTATCAAAGGCAAAATGACCGCACGGGGATAATTTAGAAAAAGGCTGACATAACATCACTGCTATCCTGAACGGTATTAGCATTATCTTACCTCGTGGTTTGTGACTTGCGGTAATGCTTTCTGATTCTTTCTGAATACTGTGATAATACAAATGTCAAACTGTTCGATAGGGTCATGCTAAATCGTTTGAGATTGCAACAATTTTAATGAAGCTACTAGAATAGACCTCATTAAGTGGGAGTTTGATTGTGCTATATATGATTTATATGTTTTTATGGGTGAAATACAGTTTAAGAATGAGACAAATACAAAGTTGGTCTTCTTTCATGGACTTTTACTTACACTGCATTTGACAACTTCTAAAATACTCATAGGGGACTGGGTATGTCAGCATCCAAGGAAGCAAATTATTAATCATTGTTAAGAAGCAAGAAGCAAGAATGCATCTCAGATAAAAGTGATGGTGTGTAGAGAAAGAAAAGGAGAGGTTCCAAATCAGAGCCCTGAGGTATATCAAAATATAGATCAACAGGAGACAAAGACATGTTAGGAACAGAGACAGATAGTTTGTGATGGGAGAGGTATAATGAGAACCAGGATAGAATTTCGTTCTTAGTTGATTATGGATTCCAAGAGAGTGTAGAATATGAAGGAGAAGAGAGTGATCAACAATACTGAGGCAGCATGGAGGTTGAGTAGGATAGGGTAGGATAGAAATGTTGCATCTTGGAAATTATTTTGCTACGTCAGTGAATACAGTCGCCATATAGTGAGATATACAAAAGCCAGATTGTACAGGGTTCAGGAGTGCATGGGGCTTAATAAAGTTGATCATATGGGAAAAATAAAGACGTTTTGAGGCAAAAGACAGGATGGATACAGGGCAGTAGTTAGTTAAGATATGTGGTGTTTTTGAGAATAGCTGTGCACACTGCATGCTAAAGGATGAGAGAATAGTACAAGAGAACTGGGAGAGTTCTGAAAAGGTGTGAAGTAATGGGATCTAGAGGTAGTAGAGGGAGTAGAGAAATCAGGTTAGAAACTTCCTTTATTGTAAAAGCAGACAATGAGTCCAAAATATTAGAAAGAGCTGTAAGTAGAAGCATTTTGCCTTTGATACATAGAGCCCAAACAGGGTACTTGAGTAGAGTGATGTTTTATTTTTTGGTAAACTGTCAGCTTTCATATATGGTGTATATTGTCAACCTTCTGGTCTTTCTTTCAATTCTTGGACAAATTGTTGAAGTATGCCAAACAGTGTTCTGGAGGGATGTGGTGTTTAATTTTAGTGTTCTCTGTCACTTTTATATAGTACATACTTAACAAACAACCTAAACAACAAAATCCACAATATTATACTGTAGTTTAAAAAAAATGTAAATCCCTCCTCATAGTCTCTCTGTGTAGCACTTTTCCCCCCACCCTATGTGAGATTTGGGTCGCTACCTGTGTATTCCTGGTGCAGTGCATACCTGTTGGTAATTCAGGAGACTCTGTGTTGCTCCGCTGTGGTGTGGGGAGAATCAGGACAGGCTTTCATGGTGCTTCATTCTCAGTTGGCAGTGACTCCAGTCAGCGAGGATCCTAAAGGCCCAGGATGGTCCATGCTGACACTACTTGTATGGCCCAGACAGTACGCCACACTCTTAGATGGTTCCATGATTCTTTATTTTCTTACAGCAGAAGTCACAGCTTTCTTGATTCCCCTGATGATCACCTTAAGGCTTGAGGCCCATTTAGGTTCCCACCTGAGCTTCTCCTGTATCCCCTGTTGGGATACAGGGTAGATGTTGCCCACTACAAAGCGGGAGGGAAGAGAATACTGACTTCTGGGAGAGTGTCAGTATATACCCTGGGGGATGGGCTTGTAACCCTGCCCCATAGCAGGGCAGGTCTGACACTAACAGACATCACATTAATGGCATGTGACCAAGCCAGTATACTTCCCCAGGCTGACAGTCTCAGGTTGTTGCTAAGCCCGCCCTTGGATACAGTACGCATATCAAGGCTGCAATACCAAACTAGGCTTTCATGATGAATTAACCCTTCCAGTGCCTGTCCCTAGCAGGACTTATACTGTTAGGGCCCAAGAGAAGAAATAGCGCCCGGAGGCTATACCTATATATAATACTAGGAAGACATAATGGGCCACATACACTAAACTCTGATAAAAAAAATCACTACGGTTTTTAAATCGCCATTTTTGACAGCGTTGCTATCACGGTATGCAGAAAGCCCCGAATACCAGTGATAGCAACATTTTTACAATTGGCGAGAATCCTGCGGCATGATGATCATCGCTCTGAGAACTAGTAAATGGTTTGGCGTGTTCAAAAATGTTATTTTGGAATTTGGTGATAATCTCGAGAGACAACCAATTTGTCAAGTGGCCTATTTAAATGCTCCATTTATTGTTATTCTTTCTCTGTGTTGTTTGGAGTGAGAGACAGACAGAGCTACTGTAGGCTTATGGATTATTTGTAATTGCTAAAGTTGTTGTATATATTGATAGATTTGTCTTGTGTTGTTTTGTTTTCTTTACACATTTTTGCTCTTGTGATTTTGAAAGCGTTTTGTGAGTGTGTCGTTTAATTTATTTATCTGTTATCTGTGAATGCTAGAGGTATGGTCGATAGGCGTGGGAGTCAGAGGAGAGATAGTGGGGTGACTTCTGGGGTGAGTGGTGGTGCTGAGGTGAGTGGTGTTCATATGAGTTGGCATGTGATTGCACTTGTGTGTCAGGTGAATAGTGGTGGTGGTGGGGTGACTGGTGGTGGTGGGGTGACTGGTGGTGGGGTGACTTGTCATGGTGGGGTGACTGGTGTTGGTGTTGGCGATGTATTAGGCTCCTGCAGTCTCTTCCATTGGAAGAGGGGGAGTCCAGTCAGCAGCCACCGAGCTCAGTGGTTGTAGTTGGCATAAGAAGTGTATAGAAGTGTATAGAAAAAAAACAAAATACACATTTCAACGATGAGGAGAATCAAGTCCTTGTTACTGGTATTGTTACTGGTATTTTGGAGCATTATGACCGGCTGTATGGGAACTTAGTAGGGAAGAAATTCCTTTACAATGATTGTTAAAATGTATATAGCCATCTACTGCACCGACACACTTTATTCGAGCAAATACCCAGTATGTACCTGGCAGATACCTGGAATGCGCCGCTCCTCACCTCTGACAAGCCCCGTTGCGTTTGCCTTCCCAGCCTGGGTTCATGCCTGGCTGACGGGCGGCTGATCTGTTAAATGATAATGATTAGGATTTAATAGGCTGCAATGCTTCGCGTGTCTACCAGATGGCATAAATTCATGAATTGTAATGCAGTATATATATATATACTGTGCAGTATTGCAGCCAGCGGGAATAAAATGCTTCAATCCCTGATTGGAAAATACCTCAATGCACTCGGGCAGAAAACAGTCACAAACCTCAATACACCCGGGTATACCCGAATTCGTGGGACTAGCCGAGCTCGAATAAAGTGTGTCGCCAGTGTATATGAGGCAATGGGAAGCTGACTTAGGGGACACATTAGAGGACGACGATTGGGATAGGATCCTACAGGCAGCAGCAAAGAGCTCTATCTGTACAACGCTAAAGGAGAACGCCTATAAAGTCCTCATGCGTTGGTACTATACCCCAACAAAACTCTCGAAATTTGTCAGAGGCTACTCCCCGCTCTGCCCCAAACAGTGCGGGGAGAGAGTGGACATGCTCCACATGCTGTGGTCGTGCGCAAAAGTGGCCCCGATTTGGGAGGAGGTACAGGAGTGGCTACAACGGCTGTTGGAGATCGAGGTCCCCTTGGATCCGTGGCTGTTCCTGTTAGGCCGGCGGGTTCAGGGGTTCTCGAACGCAACACACAGACTAGTGGCACATTTTGCCACTGCCACTAGATGCGAGATCGCAGCACTGTGGAAGCAACCACAGATTCCAATTATACCCAAAATCAGAAATCGAATTTGGTTCGTCTGCCGGATGGAACAGTTGACAAGTCTGGTCAACGACACCGGCACAAATTTTCTAAAAGTGTGGTCACCTTGGCTGACACAGACAGACATCCCGGGGGTTGACCTCACCAACATATTGCAATGATAGCTAGCAAAGGCGTTCTCCGGTGGCGAAATGGATCCTAGACACTAGGCCCTGAGGTAAGCAACATAAAAAGGGGAGATTTAGTTAAAGGATATTCCGAACTGGTAGAGGAAAATAGGCACACAGCCACATAAAGAGCTGCGATCCCGGACCTAATTAGGAAAGCCTAAACTAGCACAGACCAAAAACCGCCAGTGTTGCTCACCACCCCCCCCCCACCCCCTTCCTCCCCCCTCCTTTTCTCTCCTTTCCCCGGTTCCTTTGTTCGTCCGGTATGTCATGTCATGTTTTGTATGTTGTTTGGAGAAGAAGTATGAAAACACAGTGACGCATTGTAAGCCAATGGATTGTGTTAATATGTCTGTATTGCCTCACCTAATAAAATGAAAGTTTAAAAAAAAAAATTGTTGGCTCAGCAAAAGGTATTACAGGTAGCAAAATATTCAGGTTCTGCCAATACAGTTCAAAATATGAAGATAGTGGTTGCCCTAATAGTTCCGGAATATACTGTAATAGAAGTCCTCAATTAGTGAATCATATGAGTACAACTCTTGTACAGAGTGTGTATACTAATAAGTGAGTGAACAATATATAGTAATTTCCAATTCTCCTGAAGAAATCAATCAAAAATGATCTGTCACTACAGTACCAAATTCATTTTCACAAATCTCTGTTACTGCTCATGGTTTTGTAGGAAATTAAACTCCTAAATATCAGCTAAGAATACAGGACAAAAGATTCACGATCTTGCCTTATTTAGTTATATACTGTATGATTTCTTGGAATGAAAAGTTAATTGGGAGACAGCTGTATTTACTCAGATCCAAACCTCTGTCTCACTCTTAAAGAATAAAGAATGAGTTGATGTGCATGCTGTTTGATTGTTAGATACCTAGGGAAAGAAATACATAAGACACAGGTGAATGCATTAATGTACTTGGCTCTGCAGAAATAAAAGCTCCTCATTCGTGCATATTGTAATTTAATGTTGCATGTAATGTCTCCTTACAATTTTTTCAGAAATAGAAAACTAATTCCTTGAAAGTAATCCAGAAACAAATAAAAAAAGATAGAATTGGTAAAAGAGTATCAAAACCATAACATATGTAAGAGTTTAAAGGGCCTACTTATAAAACTGTGATAATAGCATTTCCGTGCAAAATTAGCTACATTTATGCAAATAACACATTGTTTATTTATATATTGCCCAGGTATCACTCTCTCAATTACAGTATAATATGTTTCCAGATATCATTTGTCTCATCGAGTGGAGTATAGGGTATACAGATGTGGCCTGTTTGTTTTTCCGCTATGCCACATGGTTTCCTGAGCCGAGCCTGTGCCTTTGGCGAGATTTTGACCAAAATTACCGTGAGTTATCCACAATTTAACCTGGGTTAACAGTGGGCAGAAAGCAGGCAGAAAATGAAATTTGGCATTGTCCGCAATACCGTCAGAAACTCAAGTCGGCGATCACGTGTTGTTGTGTCTTAAAAATCAAATTTGATAGACCACACAGAATTGTTTGCTTTTAAAGGTGTGGAGAAACGTGTAGGGATCTAGTTTAACTAGTGATGGTCACTGCACCAGACCTTTTCTGTATCTGGGACTTTCATTCAGACTCTGGGACTCTGTGACGCTGCCCCGCGCTGACGCGCTGTTTGCTGGGACTTTGGGACGCCACCTTATGGTGACACACTAGCGATTTGGTTCCCTTGGTCCTACCTTCTCCCTTCCTCCTATCTGGAACCACTGTTTACCACCGCTCGTTTCCGGCTGAGAACAGGAGTATCTGCACACTCTCTGGAGCTCCTGCTGGACGGTAGCTCAGAGGTGCCATACAACTTGTGGGAGCAGGACATGTGAGCGGAGCAGCAGTTTCCAGCGTCTGGTGAATGAGTACTACTCATTACATGCTTTAATACTTTTTATGTTTGTGAGTGCGCATTGGTTGGAGTTTTAGTGGAACATTAAATTTTGTATCTTAATATAATACACTAGGATCGGGCGCTTTCTTCTCGTCTTGTCTTCTAGATCCAGTCGTTGTTCCTTTCAGAAAGCTGCCTACATCCTATATAGAGGGCCACCACCTTTCCACCTAATATGGATATTTTCATCACATGGTTTTTGTGGACTCTATTTTACCTAATCATTTGTGTTATTCATATTATTTTTCTATATTTTCTATTTTTTCTTCACTCCCCCATGCTCACTTATTTTTTCGTATATATGCATGTTTATATGTTTTCATTTGAACAGTCACTGGTAATACTAGTTCATGTTATTGATTTAGTTTTTATTTTATTTTACATTTTTGGTATTATATTGCTAGAGCATCATTTTCTGTTTTTTATTATATTTTTTTTATATATTTTTTATATATTTTTGAAAATACAGTCTAGTTTGTATATTATTGCAGATACTGTAGATACTTAAAGCGCAGTCTTTTTTTTGTGTGTGTGTGTGTGTATATATATTATATGGGTGTGTGTGTGTGTGTATATATTATATGGTGTGTGTGTGTGTGTGTGTGTGTGTGTGTGTGTGTGTGTGTGTGTGTGTGTGTGTGTGTGTGTGTGTGTGTGTGTGTGTGTGTGTGTGTGTGTGTGTGTGTGTGTGTGTGTGTGTGTGTGTGTGTGTGTGTGTGTGTGTAACTGTACTGTACCATAAAACTCAAACACACCAAACTGTATTTATATAAAAAAACTTTATTTTCAAGAGAATAATTTAAAAAAAACATTAATACAAAAATACTGTACAAGTAGTCTCCCTCTTCTTTCAGGCAAATTTTATTTTCTTCTGCCCAGCCTGTTCTTCGATGTTTTGCTCTGTAAAAGATAGAGACAATATTAAATATCGACCTGCAAGCCACCACGTTTACATCAAGATTAATAATCATTTTTGGGAATAAATTTACTACTACACATTATTAAAACAGGGTTTTTGGGTGGTTTTTTTTTAGGGGGGGGGGGAGAAGAGACTGGTGTGTAGAGTACAGTTCATTACTGGGCGCATTTGTATGTTTAAATTAAGTAAACATGTACTCCTCTCCATAGCCGTGCTGTTCCAGGCAAGTATCCTTCTATAGTAGTAAAAAAAGGGGGGTTCCTCCGATGCTCACTCTGATCCAGTTGGGATAGAAAAAAACAAGAGATAACACAAATAGTGTAATACTGTTTGTGAGTAAAATATAAGTAGAAGATATGATAATTAGACTCACATTTTATAAGAATAATGCAGGCCTTTCGGTTGTTTTGAAGTAACCAACTTATAAGATGTAATGTGTTGTCTCTGGGAAGGCAGGATACTCCTGGCAGGGGAAAGGAGAGGACACAGGAAAGATTAAATAAACTTTATATAGAACAATAAACAAAAAGTAGCAAACATTTACAATTAATAAAGCTAGCTTGGTCAGTCAGACCATCAGGGTCAGGTTGTGGGAGGTTCAGTCCAGGAGAACCCCTATTCTCAGGGCACCCCCGTGATAGCCAAACACTAGGAGGCACTTGGTACAGGGGAATAACATGTCCAGGTTGATCCTTCTGTTCCTCTGGTCCAGCAGGCAGTTGCTTAGACTTAGTAGTGTAGCCCACCGCGTTTCGTCACATTGTGGGAATGCTCTTCAACGGCATCTCATCTCATAGCCAGATCTATACAGACTGAGCATGAAGCTGGGTTCTATGAAGATAGGAAGGGGCTATCTTAGTTAAAATAGACAAAGGTCAAAATATATAATTTGTACCAAAAATCTAATACTTAAAAAGAAGTGGTATACTAAAAAAGATAGATACTATAGAGAGGCTACTAAAAACATATAACCTTAAGGGGATAAAAGATAAAAGCCCTAATAGGATAAAAAAACATATACATAAAAACACATGCAAATAAAATACACAAGCATAATAAAAGCAGAGACCAGAAAAAAATTATAAGATCATAAACACATAAAGGACGATCATTCTATATTAGAAAAGCATTAAAATCAAAATCTATGTTTAGTCCCTTAGGTTGTAGTGTTTTAAGTTAAAATATCCCAAATGATTATCTCTGTGATAGCTGTTGTACTCTGTTGCCACCTCTCCAATGTATTTTTAACCTGTTCAATTCCTAGGTATTTGAGGCCTGCAGCATCCGAATTGTGTTTTTTTTTTTAAATGTAGAGGGACACTATGGTTTTTCATTTATAGAGTGATACTTCTTAAGTGTTCCAGGATTCTGGTCCTAAAGGGACATGTAGTCATCCCTATTTACTGTAGTCCACAAGGACAAGCAAGCATGTATATAATGTGTGTACTCCTACAGTTTATAAATGAATTAATTGTAAATGATTTACCCGTACTGTTTGAGGAAAACTTATCTGTTTTTGTATAACCTCTTTTGCACGCTTTTCATGTTGTGCATTTATGAAAGCCTTTTGGTAGAGATGGTAGCCATGGCTCTTTCTCATTATCTCTTTTTATTCCCTTTAGGACGCTTGGAGCAAGAGCATCTTTTAGATTTTTGGCACGTGTGAACACTACCTGTGGCCGTTCATCAAGGAAATCACACATAATAGGATCTTCTTTTAAGATATGCCAGTGTTTTTGTATGTCTTTGTATTTTATGAGATTCTCGATTATACCTTATAATAAAAGTAATAAAGTTGTCCTTCATTCTTTTCATTATGAATTATTAAAAGATTTTCTCTGTGCATTGTTTCAACCTTATTTCTCGGTTTATGTATTTTTGTGTTATCATATTTCTTCATAGAGAATCTTTTTTCAAGAATTTCTGCTTGTCCCTTAAAGACCACTGCTTTTGAACAGTTGCGTTTGATACGTCTCAATTGTCCTGTAGGGATATTATTTATATCATGTGAAAGAAAAAGGACCCAGTCTTTCAGCACTCAGTCACAAGAGATGTAATATTGTAAAAATTAAAAATATACTTTATTTATAACCATGAATAAAAAATAGGGTGTTAAAACGTAATTAAATTGTATTAAACAGCACGTGACTGTATCCTTGATAACCCGCCTGCGATTAGGTGGGTAGATATGGTAATGTCCCTAATGAATATTGGGGATCAAACGCTACTGATAGTAGCTGCCTAGTAATATAGGAAGGAGGAGCCTGTGAGAGCCCACTCAAAGACACTCTCCATATAAGTGTATCCAGGCGTACGGTACGCACTTAATTGACACACTGTGGATAAAAACAGTGATACTGTGTGACATAATGCGAGCTAAGTTAGACCAATGTAATGTCTGTCCCTAATGAAGATATGCACTGGTGACTAAATCCATTCATCAGTACTGTCAGAGCCAGGTCTATGGTGAGAGCCTGTATAGCCCACACCGTTGATCATAGGTGCAGACTCATGGACACACTTGGTAGTGGGATACAGAATAGTATGGCAAAGCTGGAGCATTAAATAAGGTCATCCATACACCTAACCTGCAGATAATATGTGTGGTAGAATCATCTGTAGATAGCAGTGAAGACAGTGGTGTTATACAGGTGTTATTAACCAAAGTACACCTAAAATAATAATGTCAATAAGGGATGTCAATATTATCTGCTGTTGCTGCCCAGTAAACGCTATAATAAGAGCCAAATGCAGACACTTAGTACATATAGACAATTTTCCCTTGAGTGAGCGTGGTGGAGTGTTGTGCACACAGGGTAGTTGGTAGCATGGAGGCAGCCTCACCAGTGTCTGCAGTGGCACAGGAGGGTTCACGCTAATCAGTGAATTGTGATAATCTTAGCTGTAACCCCCTGTGGTACTGCTTAGCATGTGAAGGGTTAAATGCATGTAGGATTGCCAAATTGCTCAGCATATGGATGAGCAGGGGTGTAAAGGTGGTTAATAGGGTTGAACAGTAAAACCCATAGACGCACCACCCCCCCTCCTCAATGAACAGCTGGTCTGTATCTATGACCAAGTGAGGGACACCCGGTCTAACTGATGGTCGCACAGTCCCCTACATCAGCGCTGATCTTGGTTATATCAGCGCTGATGTGCTCGAGGACTTGCCTGTCTAAGAGATGATTTGCTCATAAACCCCTCAGGCTGAAGGATCCCGCGATGGAGTGGTAAAGCGCGATCCCAAATTCAGATGCACAAGTGCGGGAAGCTAGAGTGTACTAGCGCTGATAAGTATCAGTGAGCTGCTACATTTGAAATAAATGAGCTTCCCGCGTGTGCAGGAGTTTGATTGGCAATCATCTGTGCGACCATCAGTTAGACCGGTTTTCCCTCACTTGGTCATAGATACAGACCAGCTGTTCATTGAGGAGGGGGGGTGGTGCGTCTATGGGTTTTACTGTTCAACCCTATTAACCACCTTTACACCCCTGCTCATCCATAAGCTGAGCAATTTGGCAATCCTACATGCATTTAACCCTTCACATGCTGAGCAGTACCACAGGGGGTTACAGCTAAGATTATCACAATTCACTGATTAGCGTGAACCCTCCTGTGCCACTGCAGACACTGGTGAGGCTGCCTCCATGCTACCAACTACCCTGTGTGCACAACACTCCACCACGCTCACTCAAGGGAAAATTGTCTATATGTACTAAGTGTCTGCATTTGGCTCTTATTATAGCGTTTACTGGGCAGCAACAGCAGATAATATTGACATCCCTTATTGACATTATTATTTTAGGTGTACTTTGGTTAATAACACCTGTATAACACCACTGTCTTCACTGCTATCTACAGATGATTCTACCACACATATTATCTGCAGGTTAGGTGTATGGATGACCTTATTTAATGCTCCAGCTTTGCCATACTATTCTGTATCCCACTACCAAGTGTGTCCATGTGTCTGCACCTATGATCAACGGTGTGGACTATACAGGCTCTCACCATAGACCTGGCTCTGACAGTACTGATGAATGGATTTAGTCACCAGTGCATATCTTCATTAGGGACAGACATCACATTGGTCTAACTTAGCTCGCATTATGTCACACAGTATCACTGTTTTTATCCACAGTGTGTCAATTAAGTGCGTACCGTACGCCTGGATACACTTATATGGAGAGTGTCTTTGAGTGGGCTCTCACAGGCTCCTCCTTCCTATATTACTAGGCAGCTACTATCAGTAGCGTTTGATCCCCAATATTCATTAGGGACATTACCATATCTACCCACCTAATCGCAGGCGGGTTATCAAGGATACAGTCACGTGCTGTTTAATACAATTTAATTACGTTTTAACACCCTATTTTTTATTCATGGTTATAAATAAAGTATATTTTTAAATTTTACAATATTACATCTCTTGTGACTGAGTGCTGAAAGACTGGGTCCTTTTTCTTTCACATGATATAATCACGTCTCCATCCAGTCAGCACCTCACCGTGGTCTAACACTAGCTGTGCGGGTTTCCTTTGCGTGTAGCAGGGATATTATTTAGCCAGGACTTATGATGACAGCTGTTTTTTAAAATAAAATTATTACTGTACAATCAACATTTTTAAAGAAAGTCTTTGTATGGATATTCTTATTTTTAATATATATAGTGAGATCTAATAACGAGAGCTCAGTTCTATTAAAACTGGAAGTAAAAGAGAGATTTAAATTATTGGTATTAATATAATTTTAAAAAGATTCTTAAATATCTTCTTCCCCATTCCATATAAAAATGATATCATCGATATAGCGCCGTCATAGGACAAGGTTTGAGCCAAAGGGATTATTATGTAGGATAAAATCTTCCTCCCACATTCCAAGAAAAACATTTGCGTAACGTGGCGCAAACCTTGTACCGATGGCGGTCCTGCATTTTTGAAGATAAAATTAATTATCGAAAAGAAAATAATTATGGGTTAAGATAAAACGGATCCCCTCAATAATAAAATCAATTTGATCTTCCTTTAGCATATTTTTCATTTAAAAAAAACGCTCCACTGCTGCACAGCCTAGGTCATGATTGATGATGGTATATAATGATGTACATTTACTGTGCAGAGAATGTAATTCTCTTGCCATTGGACCTCATTTAAAATATTTAATATGTGTGTGGTATCACGTAAAAGGGAGGGTAGATTTGTGACGTAGGGCTGCAGAAAAGTGACAATATATTTAGATAGATTAGATGTTATTGAGTCAATAAAAGACAAGAAAAAACAGCGCACTACGCATATAGTGAAGTAAGTTCAATAAAAGAAAAAAGTTACCCAACGGCGCCAAATAAATTGAAATAAAACAAGTAGATAACAAATGTGTCTGAACAGCTAATGATATCTTTAATTTTATGTACATGAAATGTAACATTGGATTTAAATGTCATACTATCAGTACTATATTTACATGCCGTACATCTAGTACATCGAATAAAGCCTCTATTTGTCTGAGTGTTACCTTACTTTTGATGTGTTAATGGGCAACTAGGTGATATTTTATTTTTTATGTTTTGAGCCTTTGTAAATATTATTTTTGATGTTTTTGGAAGGATTTGGACTAAGTCTTTATCCTTCATTAGTATTGGCCAATGTTTCTTAAAAACTTTTCTTATATTTGGTGCCATCTGATTAAATTGGGTAATGAACGGGACTTCCTCAAATATATTAGTAGATCTCATTTCCTTATACTTGAGGAGATCCCTTCTATCCATTTGATCTATTTGAGAAATATTAGCATCAAGGAGGGCATTTTTAAACTCTCTATCTTAAAATTTGAGTTTAAGACCTGAAGCCTGTGTCTTGAAGTTGTCATTTATTGAATTGTTGCGTTTAAGACGTATAAATCCTTAGGGATATTGTTAAGCCACATTGGGCAATGGTGGCTACTTGCTAACAGATAATTGTTCGCCTGAACCTCTTTATAATAGGTTCTCGTATGGATCTCATTGTTAACTAAATATAGTTCTAAGTCTAAAAATTCAATTTTAACTGGGCTAAATTTAGATGTGAATTTTAAATTATTGTTATTGCTATTGATATATAAAATAAACTGTTCTAATTGATATACGTTTCCCCTCCAAATAAACAAAATATCATCAATGTACCGACGCCAGAGCACCAGGTTGCACCGAGGGGACAGTTGTTCCATATATAATTGTCCTCCCAAACGCCCATAAAAAGATTGGCGTAACTCGGCGCAAACCTTGGACCCATGGCCGTCCCACATGTCTGCAAATAAAATTGATTATTAAAATTTAAAAAATTATGTTGTAAAATAAATTGAATACCGGATATAAGAAATTATCTAAGTTCTGGAGGTAGATCAGGATCCTCTTCTAAAACTCTACTGATGGCAAGACACCCCTGTTGGTGATCGATCACAGTATACAGAGATGTCACGTCTCCAGTAACCCAAATGTATTCCTGTTGCCAATCTAAATCCCTTAAAGTCTTTAACACGTGAGTTGTGTCTCTCAAATAAGAGGGGAGTTTTGTGACATATTTTTGGAGATGGTAATCGATAAATTGTGAAAGATTTGAAGTTAGAGATTGAATACCAGAGATTATCGGATGACATGGAGGAGTCTGTAAGCATTTATGAATTTTTGGGATTATATAAAACAATGGGATTCGCGGATGTAATGT
This sequence comes from Ascaphus truei, assembly GCF_040206685.1. Lineage (NCBI taxonomy): Eukaryota > Metazoa > Chordata > Amphibia > Anura > Ascaphidae > Ascaphus > Ascaphus truei. Next base: position 46,687,919 of record NC_134492.1, read on the forward strand.
GTTTAGAAAATCAAATTCATTCTTAGATATAACCTGTTCTTCCATCCCTCCCTCCAGGAGATTTAACAGTTCTCTCTGATATTGTTCCATTGGATTAGAGGGGAGGAGTTGGTATGTCAATGAGTCACTGAGGATCCTTTCTGATTCCTCTATATAATAATCCTTATCCATGACTACCAACCCCCCCCCCCCTTGTCAGCTTGTTTTATAAGTATATTTTCATTTTTTTGTTATTGAGTGAGGGCTCTTTAATCTTCCCTAGTCATATTATCATTAGTAATTCTAAAAGTTCGACTCTGAGCCTTTAGATCATCTAGGACCATCTCAGCAAAAGTGCTGACAAATGGGCCACATACATGTTTGGTAAAAAAAGTTGATGTTTTTTTTAAAAGTGTAGTACCGTATTCGTTGAGGGTTTAGTTTGCACTTGTATGTTATTAGTAGTAATTTGGCTTGTTATACCATCTTTGACAAAATATTTTTTAAGTGTCAGTGTGCGAACATATTTATGAACATCTATGTAAAGCTGAAAGCTGTTAGGGCCATGAACTGGTGCAAAGGAAAATCCCTTATTTAGAACATTGGTCTCAGCTTCAGATAAAATGTGTTTACTGATGTTAAATATATTCGTTTTCACTGACTGACATGTCTGTGATGTTTGTCTTTTTTTATTTTTGCCTCCCCTCTTTCCTCTGAATCGTTTTTTCTTTTCCTGCTGTTTAGTCCTAAGTCTATGTCTGATTGTTTTTTTGTTACTGAGTTTTTCAATGGTGGTCTGTCTCTCTCTTGTCTCCAGTCCAAAAAAGAAAAGGACTGTTTGGTATGTCTGGAGCTATGAGAATGTTCATCAAGAAAGTTCAATAAAAGTGGTATATTAGGTACAGGTAATATATCTGCATACATCAGGTTAGATCAATCAGGCATTTCATGTACTATAACATGTGTTACCAGACGCAAGAACGCCTAAGGCAGCAGGAGCAGTCTCTCACTCAGCACCCTCCGATGGTATCAAGCTGGAACCTCTGGATCATGTTCTCTGCAGGTAGGTAGGCACTCCCAGAGTGTCGCTATAGATCCTCCTTCCGCACCACTGCGGTATCGTCTGGCGACTTGCTTCAAAGGTAGGAAGCTTCAGTGTGGGGAAAGTAGTAATCCACAGTCACACTTGCTACCAGCAGCTCTGCGCAATCACCGGCAAACCGCCAGGCAGTGACGGCCGTCAGCTGGATCAATGCCACTCGTATTGAAAAGCAGGACCGCTGGAGCTTGAGGGATTACTCTATAGGCTTAGTAGTAACTTTGCCTCATTGGAAATCAGCCGTACAGTTTTTATCCTATGCGATTCATAGCACCAAGCCACTTCCTCAGGGATTGGTGGGAACCAATTCCACACTCTGGCTGAAATACCATGTCATTCCCTAAAGTCGGTACATGGTTTTAATAGCCAAACAGGTGGCTGTTAACCATTTGGAGGCTAAATGTGACGTCACAAGCCCTATTTAAGCCCATGACGCCTCATTTGAGCCCAAGAAGATGACGAGACAACATCGGTTGGGATCTACCATGGGGCTTTTTGGATTGACAGATGAAGATAGAAGATAAAGAAGATCAAGAAATAATGACAGATGAAGATAGAAGAATGTGATTAAAGAAAGAAAAAAGAAGATTTCGGTACCTGATCCGGATCTTCATGGCGGAAAGCATCGGATGCTGTTGGAGCCCTTCAAGGTACGTGAGCTTCCTGTTTCCCCGGGAGTTGGAGGGCCACCGCTTCTAATGGTAAGTAATATATTGAATGTTTGTAAATGTCTTTTTTAACGTTTTTTTTCATTGGATGTGTTTGTTGATTTTTTGGGGGAGGCACATTCACTTTAGGGTACAGATTAATACATTATTATGACAATATTTGGGGGGCATTTCTGGCTTGGTATTGCTGTTGTTTTTTTAATTACAGTTTATTATGTGGATGTCATTGTTTGTTTTTTTCCTGCTTGATTGTAATCAAATGTTTGCGATTGTTGTTCGTTTTTAGTTAATGTTGTATTATGTTAGCTAATGCTTTTAATGGTTATTTCAGATATTGTTTGAATTTATTTCTTTGTATTTTAATGTTTAAATTAATTCATTAATGTTGTAGAAATGAATTGGTTTGATTGGTTAATGTTACTATTAATTTTGAGTTGGTTTAGTAATTAATTGGTTTGATTGGTTACTGTTTAAAATAATTCGGAGTTGTTATAGGAATTCATTGTTTTGATTGGTTAATGGTTTAATTAATTCATGTTGTTATTGCTTGTATTCATTGGATTAGCTGGCTACTATTTCTATTTAATGAAGTGTGGTTTTTTGGAGTTATGTTTTATTATTGTGTGTCTGGTGCATTAATGTATTGTGATTAGGGTGTCCATTGAGTACTATAGAGACTTATCATGCCCATATTATTATTATATGTGTATGATGTTCCACTATACTACTCAATAGGTACAGGGTGGGTATAGTCAGTCTAGGGTGGGAGCTTAGGCCTCACGGGTGGGTGAAGGGTGTATTAGCCCTAAGGATGGGTGCCTAGACCTTGCGGGTGGGTAGTGGTTGGGTTAACCCCTTTATAACCTTAGCGGTATTAACCGTTAAGGTAATGAAGGGGCCCGCAACCCCCCCGCAAGGCCTAAACAGCCACTAAGGGCCAAATTCCCCCTTCACCCACCCTCGCTAGCCACAGTAAGCCTGGCATGTGTGTTTAACCCCTTCATTGCCTTAGCGGTTAGCCGCTAAGGTAATGAAGTTGCTGTAAATGCATTTTTCCTGCATCGGATGCATGCCGGGGGGACCTCCGGTACTAGTTTTAATGGCTATCAGCTCTGGAGACACCTGGCATCAATCCGAGGCAGGAAAAGGGCCTGATTTTTTTTAAGTCCCGACATATCGCAGCTCATCGACGCATCTCCCCACCAATTTACCTAAATTTTGAGGTGAATTGAATTTGGGGAGAAGATCGCCTTTTAGGGCTGCGATAGGCGACGACAAGTGACTCGCGGGTACTAGAATCGCGCGAGTTTATGATCCTTCCGAAAATGGTCGATAAGTGGCTGATCGCCGCTCAATCGGCCATTTTCTTTGGGTCATAAGATTTTGCGGCGATACATGCCGTTATCGGCCACTTATCGAGGCTTACTGAATACGTGTAGGCATTTTGGCCGATAAGTGGTCGATAAGTGCCTTATCGACGCTTACAGAATGAGGCCCTAAGTGTTTCTTTCTCTCTTAGCGTAAAATTATTTTGACCTGTTTTGTTTATTTGACAGTTTTCTGGTACTAATTCGAAATCTTTGATGATTAAATTATAAAAAGTATCTAAAAATTTCCCCTTCTCTTGGCTCGGATAAAAGGTGGATTTGTTTCTAAGATCTGTGTGTTTGAACCCTTCACTGAGTTCTAATATGGGTATCGTTAGAACAAATTTACATTTCAGAAAGTGTCGTTTTATTGTTAATTTTCTTAAGTATTTATTTGAGTCTATGAACAGCTCGAAGAAACTTGGTCCTGTAGTTGGGGCAAATTTTAGCCTTTTGTTTAAAACTTGTAGTTGGTCGTTAGTTAATTTAGTGTTACTGATATTAAAAATAACTTTATTGTTTTCAACCTTTGTCTTTTGTGAGACCCTTCCTCCTCTTCTTTCTCGTCTAATTTTTCGCTTCTCTTGCGTCTCCTTGATGTAGTGTCTATCAGATATTCTTCTCTTAGGGGAGAATACCGATTCGTGAGTTCCCAATTTGTTGTGTGTTTTGTGTGATGGTGTCTCTCCGTCCCATTTTATTTTCTGGTTTCTGCTTTTATTATGCTTGTGTGTTTTATTTGCATGTGTTTTTATGTATATGTTTTTTTATCCTATTAGGGCTCTTATCTTTTTATCCCCTTAGGGCTTATATGTTTTTAGCAGCCTCTATAGTATCTATCTTTTTTAGTATACCACTTCTTTTTAAGTATTAGATTTTTGGTACATATTATATATTTTAACCTATGTCTATTTGAACTAAGATAGCCCCTTCCTATCTATATAGAACCCCTGCTAGAATATATTATACTGGGGGGATATGCCCACTCAAATATACTGATGGTTAGGGCTATTCATATGTTCCTTCACTATATTATCAAGGTGGAGCTTCATGCTCAGTCTGTATAGATCCAGCTTTGAGAGGAGATGCCGGGGGTGAGCACTCCTACAATGGATGCCTGTGACACGCAGGCGCCTTGTGGTGGCATGTAGCGCTTGCCGGGCAGGCCGTATGACGTCACCCAATGGTGATGCATACACATGGCAATGGAACGCAGCACACCATGCGCTCAGCCAATCAAGCACCACGAGGAAGAAAAAGTCATGAATTTCGAGCGCTTTTAAGGGAAAGGACATAAGGACACATTTACAATTCCCCTTGATGAAGTCAAATGTGACGAAACGCGTTGGGCCCCACTACTAAGACTAAGAAACTGCCTGCTGGACCAGAGGAACAGAAGAATCAACCTGGACATGTTATTCCCCTGTACCAAGTGCCTCCATGTATATAGCTATCACGGGGGCGCACTGAGAATAGGGGTTCTCCTGACTGAACCTTCCACAACCTGACCCTGAGGGTCTGACTGACCACGATAGCTTGCTTAATTGTGTGTTTGCTACTTTTTGTTTATTGTTCTATATAAAGTTTATTTAATCTTTCCCATGTCCTCTCCTTTCCCCTGCCGGGAGTATCCTGCCTTCCCAGTGACAACGCATTACATCTTATAAGCTGGTTACTTCAAAACAACTGAAAGGCCTGCATTATTCTTATAAAATGTGAGTCTAATTATCATATCTTCTACTTATATTTTACTCACAAACAGTATTACACTATTTGTGTTTTCTCTTGTTTTTTTCTATCCCAACTGGATGAGAGTGCACATCGGAGGTACCCCCCTTTTTTTGCTACTACAACAGTGCTTTTGGATTGAACCCACAACCTCTGCAGCACCCATCACAAGACTATTTATTCACCATCGGAACATTCAATATTAAGTGTACTCTGTGTTTATATACAGTATCTTTGCGCTCATTTTTCTTTCTCTTATAAGTACCCTTCTATGCCTCAAAAATCCATTTATGTTGTCTTTCACCGATTTCGTCCATAATTTTTTCTCTAAATTCAAAGTGAGCCCTGTCTTTCCCTTTTTGCCATCACAATTCACATGGTTTACCCACTGATTGTACAGCCTAAAACTGACGTGGTGTTTCATAATGAGAAGTGCAAATCTGGCCACCTTTCCATCATATCTCCTTAAGTATTTCTCCCGTTTTCTGTGTGGGAGGTCAGTTAACGTGATGTCTGGGATCACCATCAGCTCAGGTCGTGTCTCCTGTCCATTTGCAGCATTACTATGCTGGGTGCAGCAGGTGGTGGAGCGTGGGTGCTTATGTCAGTGGGTAGGGGTACTTGCACTTTGCTGATTGTAAATTATTAGTATTAATATAATTTAAAAAAAGATTCTAAAATATCGCAAGTATACCGCAAGTGAATAATAGAGCCCTGCGATGTTACTGTCAATGCTGTCCATGTGAGCACCCATGCCCCTCTCTATCCTCTCCAAAAGAAGGTCCACCATGGCCTCCATTCTTTCCCAGTATTGCAGTGTACAGTTTCAAGGCATCTCCTGGACACTTATCTCTTCCAATATGTGCCCGATGGAGCTGGCACTGATGAAAGGTGTCATGATTTCATCTGGTAGTGCCTCAAAGTTGTCTGGTAATGGGAGGGGCCCATCTGCTTGAGCATGAATAGTGTGGGATTCACCTTGTTCATCCTCCGGTTCCTTGTCTTCGGTCCTGATTGGACCTTCTCCTTGGGCATGATTGGGGTGAGATTCACCTTTTACTTCCTCTGCTTTGGCTGCGAGTGGACATTCCGCTTCGGCATCAATGGGGCAGGGTACTTTTTGTTCTGCTTCGGTGGGGTGAGAGTCGTCCCGTTTGGCAACAGTGTATCTAACTTTTCTTTGTATGGCTTTGCCCACTTTCTTCTTCGTATAACCCGGCCTTGTGAGCTTTACATGCCATTTCTGAAGGTACCTTTGCCTTTCGCTGGGAAACATCTGCCACCTTTCTCTTTCTCACGACTGGGACTGCAGCATCAAAATGGTTGCTGCATTTGTAGAATCGGGTGTGATCCATGGCAGAAGAGGAAGCACAGTACAGTCTCTGGGCAGCAGTCGGTTCTGATTAAGATATTGTATGCGTGTAGGAGCCTATGCAATTTCGGTCACCTTTTATGCACAGTATCCCAGACTCGATGGCACAGTACAGGTGTAAAAAGAGGGCATACATTTTAACGCTAAAGTGCAGTACTGTACTTCATATAGTAAATACCGCAAAGTACAGTAGCTTGCATACAGTAACTGTGCTTCTTTTATTTTCTAAAGCAGCCATGCCGAAAAAAGTTATTTCAAAGGAACTCAGCCTGAGAATACAGGAGATGTACACGAACGGAAACCAAATTATGCATATCCAAGCCTGGTTAGCTTGCTCGGGCGTCGAGGTATCTTATAGAGTTGTCTGCTAGAATGCCTATGGAAAGACTAAAAGTATAAATACAGTGGTGGCCGCCTTTATCCTAATGCGGCCGCCACCGCGCCACAGGCGCTTTCAATGATAAGCGCCATTAGCGCTTATCTGATGAATGCGGCCACCGCGCGGGAAACTCCGATACAACGGAGACAGGCACCGGAATTATCCGGGTAAGTTTTAGAATAAAGGTGGCTGGCACAGTAGGATTTGCACGGTGAGAAAAGAGAAAGTACTATACATTATAAGCTTTTCAATCATTCTTGTTAACAAAAATAATGGTAATGGGTAAAACATGTGCACAGGCAGTCTTCTATGCATGGGTATGTACAGTATGTATTGTATGTATTGTATGTCTTTATTTATATAGCGCCATTAATGTACATAGCGCTTCACAGTAGTAATACATGTGGTAATCGAATAAATAACAGATAATATAAATAACAGATCATGGGAATAAGTGCTTTAGACAAACATAACATTAAGGAAGAGGATTCCCTGCCCCGAGGAGCTTACAATCTAATTAGTAGGTAGGGAGAACGTACAGAGACAGGAGGAGGGAGTTCTGGTAAGTGCGTCTGCAGGGGGCCAAGCTTTATGTATCATGTGTTCAGAATGTTCATAGTGCTATTCATATGCTTCTTTAAGCAAGTGTGTCTTAAGGTGGGTCTTAAAGGTGGATAGAGAGGGTGCTAGTCGGGTACTGAGGGGAAGGGCATTCCCGAGGTGTGGGGCAGTCAGTGAAAAAGGTTTAAGGCGGGAGTGGGCTTTAGATAAAAAGGGGGTAGAAAGAAGACAGCCTTGAGCAGAACGCAAGAGTCGGGGTGGTGCATAGCGAGAAATTAGGGCTGAGATGTAAGGAGGGGCAGAAGAGTGTAAAGCTTTAAAAGTGAGGAGAAGAATGGAGTGTGAGATGCGGGATTTGATTGGAAGCCAGGTGATGGATTTCAGGAGGGGAGATGCTGAGACAGATCAAGGAAAGAGTAGAGTGATTCTGGCAGCAGCATTTAGGATAGATTGTAGGGGAGACAGGTGAGAGGCAGGAAGGCCGGACAGCAGGAGGTTACAGTAATCAAGACGGGAGAGAATGAGGGCCTGAGTCAGAGTTTTAGCAGTCGAGCAACAGAGGAAAGGGCGTATCTTTGTTATATTGCGGAGGAAAAAGCGACAGGTTTTAGAAATGTTTTGAATGTGATGGGCGAATGTGAGAGAGGAGTCGAGTGTGACCCCTAGGCAGCGTGCTTGGGCTACTGGGTGGATGATCGTAGTTCCAACAGTAATGTGGAAGGAGGTAGTAGGGCCAGGTTTGGGAGCAAGTATGAGGAGCTCTGTTTTAGCCATGTTGAGTTTAAGGCGACGGAGGGCCATCCAGGATGATATAGCAGAGAGACATTCAGAAACTTTGGTCTGTATAGCAGGTGTAAGGTCAGGTGTTGAAAAGTATATTTGTGTGTCGTCAGTATAGAGGTGATATTTAAACCCAAAAGATGTTATTAGGTCACCTAGAGAGAGTGTGTACAGAGAAAAGAGAAGAGGTCCCAGGACAGAGCACCCGGGTACCCCCACAGAGAGATCAATAGAGGAGGAGGAGGAGGTGTTAGCAGAAGAGACACTGAAAGTACAATGGGAGAGGTAGGATGAGATCCAGGATAGAGCTTTGTTCCGAATACCAAGAGTATGGAGAATGTGAAGGAGAAGAGGGTGGTCCACGGTGTCAAATGCTGCAGAGAGGTCGAGTAATATGAGCAGAGTGTAATGACCTCTGTCTTTGGCAGCATGGAGGTCGTCAGTTATTTTAGTGAGGGCTGTTTCCGTGGAGTGAGCAGTGCGGAATCCAGATTGTAGAGGGTCTAGGAGAGAATAGGTGTTGAGAAAATGGAGCAAGCGAGAGAATAAAAGACGTTCAAGGAGTTTAGAGGCAAAAGGCAGGAGGGAGACAGGTCGATAGTTAGAAAGACAGGTAGGGTCAAGCTTGCTGTTTTTGAGTAATGGTATGACTGTTGCATGTTTGAAGGAGGATGGAAAGGTTCCAGAGCAGAGGGAGGAGTTAAAAATGTGTGTGAGCGTAGGGATTATAGTAGGAGCAAGAGGTTTTAGGAGATGGGAGGGAATGGGGTCAAGAGGGCAAGTGGTAGAGGGAGAAGAGGTGATCAACAGCGACACATCCTCCTCTGAGACAGTGGAAAAAGAGTCAAGGAAGGCAGGAGGAGAGTTAGAAAGAGGTGTAGGATAGGAAGAAGAAACAGAAATCTGACGTATGGATTCCACCTTTTCCTTAAAATAGTCAGCAAAGTCCTGAGCGGAGATAGAGGAAGGAGAGGCAGCTGAGGGTGGTTTGAGTAGAGTATCAAAGACAGAGAACAGTCGGTGTGGGTTAGACTTGTGCATGTTGATTAGTGCAGAAAAGTAGGCTTGTTTAGCTTGCGAGAGGGCAGAGTTGAAACAGGATAGCATAAATTTGTAGTGAAGGAAGTCTGCGAGAGTGTGAGACTTCCTCCAGAGGCGTTCAGAGGAACGAGTGGAGGAACGCAGCATGCGTGTGTGGGAATTTAGCCAGGGTCTAGGGTTAGAAGGGCGAGTGCGGCAGAGAGAAAGTGGGGCATGTAGATCAAGAGAGGAGGACAAGACAGAGTTGTAGTTCCTGACCAGGTTGTCGGGGTCTGTAGCAGAGCTGAGAGAGGAGAGGGAGGAGCGTAAAGTGGACTCAAAGTCAGGTAAGTGAATAGAGCGCAGGTTTCTGCAGAACCGGGGTGTAGATGGAGGTGGAGAAGGGGAGAAGCGAGATAGAGAGAATGAGATGAGATGATGGTCAGAGAGAGGAAAAGGGGAAATGGAGAAATCGGAGAGAGAGAAGTTTTTAGTGAAAACCAGGTCTAAGTAGTGGCCATCCTTGTGGGTGCTGGCTGCAGTCCACTGTTGAAGGCCAAAAGAAGAGGTTAGAGAAAGAAAGCGGGAAGCCCAAGGGAGAGAGGGGTCATCAATGTGGCAATTGAAGTCCCCAAGGAGAAGAACAGGGGAGTCTGAGGAGAGGAAGAAAGAGAGCCAGGATTCAAAGTGAGAGAGAAAGGCAGAAGGGGGATGAGTAGAGGTAGGTGGGCGATAGATGACCGCTACATGAACAGGGAGAGGAGAGAAAATCTGGACAGTGTGAGCCTCAAAGGAGGGAAAAGAAAGAGAGGGAGGAATAGGAAGGGTTCGGTAACGACAGAGAGAGGAGAGCAGGAGCCCCACGCCTCCACCCCTGCCATCAGTGCACGGAGTGTGGGAGAAAGAAAGGCCACCGTAGGAGAGGGCAGCTTCCGACTGAGTGAGCCAGGTCTCAGTTATAGCAAAGAGAAGCAGGGAGTGAGAGAGAAAGAAGTCATGCACAGAGAGGAACTTGTTAGAGAGGGAGCGAGCATTCCAAAGGGCACAGGAGAAAGGGAGAGAGGAGGGAGGGTGGCAGGGGATGGGTATGAGGTTCGAGGGGTTGACACCAGAAGGAGTAGAGGTTGCAGTTGGCAGGCGAGGACGAGCGCATGTAGGAATAAGGCAGGGACCAGGATTGGGAGAGATATCCCCAGAAGCAAGTAGGAGAAGCATGGATAGAAAGAGAATGTGTGAGGAGGATTTGTAGGGGTGTGTTTTAGTGCAGGGGATATAGCTGTGTGGTGTCAGAGGACGCAGGTAAGAAAGGAGTTCATGTGAACAGAGAAGTGGTGAAGGAAGGAGAGATGGAGATATATGAATGGAGTTAGAGACATACTGAGGCTGGTAAAAAGAAGTGCATAATTTGAGAAGAAGTGAAGTCACTGCAAATATAAATGGTAAAGGCAGCATCACAGCAGTAATGATGCAGTCTGGTATTGATGATATCCTCCTTTCCAGCGTAGTTCAAATGCAGGAATCAGGGCCAGATGGGGTGTCCACTTCTTCCTCACTTCTTGTGAACTTCCTTTTAAACTTCAGTTGTTCAGTAGTCATTCAACTTATAATGGGCCACTTGGATAGGGGCTGCAGGCAGACTAGCTGTTCTGACTGGGTTTATATAGGCCTAAAAAGTCACCTGACAGTGTGGTTCTGTCTGCTTAATTAGCACATCTGAGGCACATTCAAACAAATGGTTTTCTACACAGGGTGTTCCCTGCCTAGGTGGCAACACTTAATTTGATTAGGGGTAGACAGAAAACAGCATTCAATTATGGTTTTTACCATACCATCCCTCGGGGAGCCCTGGACGCTCGTGCAGGGGGCGCAGGCACCTGATGACGCGTGACCGCGCGTCGATGACGCGCGGCACGCCGAGGGAGTGCGGCTAGCATGCCGGGGCATCCCCAGGCTTGCGGAGCTAGCCGCACTCAAATAAAATGTGCCGCCTCTGTAGCATTGGATCACTTGCATATACTATATAATACACACAGCAAAGGCTTCAATGATGATTTAGAGATGGTTTTTACCTAGCATTGGATCACTTGCATATACTATATAATACACAAAGCAAAGGCTTCAATGATGATTTAGAGATTGTTTTTACATGAGGAGAGAAGAAGGATAAGATCCATTAGGGTAAGAGTTCATTCCTTTTAAACTTCAGTTGTTCAGTAGTCATGCCACTTATAATGGGCCACTTGGATATGGGCTGCAAAGTATGTGAACAGGCAGTCTTCTATACATGGGTATGTATGTGCACAGGCAGTCTTCAATGCATGGGTATGTATGTACAGTATGTGCACAGGCAGTCTTCTATGCATGTATATGTAAGTTCACAGGCAGTCTTCTATACATGGGTAAGTACTGTACTGTACAGTACAGAATATGCACAGGCAGTCTTCTATGCATATATAAGTACAGTATGTGCACGGGCAGTGTTCTCCATGTTTAAAAAATGACCGTAGTACTGTACTTTGTTTACAGTGCTCGTTAATCATTCACGTTTTGTTATAACCATACTTTAGGGTGACAAAACAGGTTACGGATGACCTTAGAGCTTCTGCTTAAGGATCATAACCTGACAATGTCTGAATCCAGCATAAAGAGAACGAGACGCGAATTGGGATGGAAGTATTGACGTGTCAAGTAAGGTGTTTTACTGTAATATTGTATAATACAATAGTGTTGTTCGGTATGCCCAATTGCCCAGACTGTGTCTGTACAATTCTATCTTTTCATTACAAAGTGTATCCAATGATAAGCGGCCAAATAAGATTAAGCGAGTAGTGCAAGCGCAAGCATGGAACGATAGTGGGGAAACGTTTCAGGATGAAATATTTTTGAACGTCAGTGGCCCTGGAAAGATTTTGCACTTTTGCCTTCAACAAAAAAAATCGGCTATCCCTGAAGCCTTGTCCCAAGCACCCACTGAAGGTCCATGTGTGAGGTGCTATCTCTAGACTTGGAAGAGGGCCCATTGTAATATTTGATGGTAAGTACTCGATTTTCCTTTTTGTTAATAGTTCTTTTTATTAGATTTATAATGTACATAAGAAAAATGTGATCTCTGTACAGGCATCATGGGAAAAACTTTTTTCAACACGAGATTATCAACCCTATAGTTGAATATATATTATGGCTGCATTCCCATCTAGTCATCAGCTCTTCCAAGATAATGACCTAAAACATACTGCCTAAACATTCATATTCTGTCATGCGGTATCAACTGGGTGAAAACACCACCTGAGTATGTTTTCTTCCCTGACATTGCAGACCACCCGATTTGAACCCCATATAACTGGTGTGGCATGTAATAAAAATTACTACATAACCCTATGGCAGAAAATGCTTTATCCACTTTGATGCCTGTGGCTTCCAAGGTATACCACAGGCATCAATGTGTTAAAATTAAAATTGAACTAGCTAACCAACAGTGGGAGCTTGGTTGGCAAAATCTGTGATGTCATCAGAAATGGAGGGAACCACATGGTTCAGCAACAAATGTGATTGGTTGCTGTATTATGTGTCCCTAAGACATATCTTATGTGATGGTCCTAGTCAGTGTAAAACTCCTTGCCCGGCTCTTAAGAAGTTTACATCAGTTAACTATGTACATGGTTATGATCAGTCTCTCATATCTTTCAGGGTGTTGGCTCTCTGCAGGCTGGGTATTGATATGCAGATGAAATAATCAAGGGTGCCAGAAATTGTTATAGTACTAACAGGAGCTTTATTAACAGCCATTTATAATTCTCTTCATATCAAGATATTTTCCCTTCCACACACATTGATAGCCAAACAATCATGTCTATACTAAATGCTGTTTCCCTATGTAACTCTTCTTACTGTAGGCTAAGGAGGTGCATAGACTTGGCTATTATGGCCTATGTTAGTCTGTCCCTTTTCTATAGAGTCTCCATAATGCTCTACATTAACTGGGCCCCTTAGGTTCTGAACTACCCCTCTTCCATCAGAATCAGTATCCCTGTAGTGTATTCTGAATATCTCTTCCAGGTATACCGGGTCTCAATTAAAAGTATAAATGCTGCTGGGGCTGATGCGACTATGCCCCAGAGCTCCTGCATGGGCTATGCCTCTTAAGCAAAGGCTTCCTCTTTATGAACTATCTGAGGCCATTACCATGGATGCTAACCGAAAAGAGCACTTTACATAACTATAAAATAACAAACGGGGACAGGATAATCTTAGGACACTTATCTATACACAGAAACATATTTACATGACTAACGATGAGGCCCTCCGACTGTGACTTTGAGGAACCTAAAATCTTGAGCCTTCATTGGGTTATATATACCCTGATGGTACCATCACAGGTCACCAGACAAACTGGGCATGGTTTCTTTGCTGCCAAATCACGCTATACCATGTGATGGGAGAGGGGTGTTTTCTTGCATGAGTCCATTAAGTTAACCCTTCAAGGTTGCTAACACTTTAACTGGAATAGTAGTCCCAGAAAGGGGCTACATAAATTAACAAGGCCAAGACCTTCCCTGAACATCAGAAGTCATCGAGGAGGTCACAACTGGTGACTGAAGATCACAGAAGATGACTTAGAAAAATAAGAAACGAAGATTAAACATCCTAACAGAAGATGAGTCTTCAATCAACAAAGGATACAGGACTTCATTTCATGTTGAAGAACCTCCATCGCAGCCCCATGGATGGGGATTGATTATAAATAGGCAAACAAGCCTGGTTTAATTTTTGGGGACTTTATTTCTTTTATGTCCATAAAGATTTTGGATTACGTTTATGTTTTTTTCATTTTTGTTTTTGTACCATTTGAATTTTTGATTTTTTTGGCGGGGTTGTAGAAATAATTTTATTGGTCATTGGGCCATTGATGAATTTTATGGATTTTTTTTGTTGGGCTCTCGCCACTTTTTTAGGATTTGTTGCTGGGGGCACCCAAACCTGAAGATGAGGAAGGCCTTCATTATCAATGGGGTAAATGTCAATATTTTTTTACAGGTCGCCATTGAGTACCAATGGGGCTAACTAGTCTCTCATTGAGAGTGTCTAGATTGCCACATTGACCATTAATGAGTGGATTTTTATTATGGTTTGCTTAATAATGTTTATTGATTTTAATATTAATATATGTATTTTTGCGGTTTTATGTATTTGTTTTTTTATGTTGACACTGGCCAATGGCCCTATTAGCCAATTGACACCAAAAAGTGATATTGGGCGGCACTTTCACACAGCATACTACGGGTGATTAATATAGTGTTGAATTTATCAAGTGATTTGTGAACAAGTGAATAATCATATAAAAGTATATATACATGGTAGAGACTTCCGGTGACGTCAAGGAGGATGGCGGTTTGAGAGACGAGCTCCAGAGCCCATCCAAAAGAAGATAATAGCACAAGCACATACCACGACAAAAACACACCAAAAGTTGAGAAATGTTTAATTAAAGCTTCCAGGACATAATTCTACAAAATCTTTCCAGGTTGTAGGAGCGATTTTGCTCTACCCCCCAAAAAGAGGTGGTCGGCGCCGAGGAGGGAAGAAACCGCCATTGCACTGCGGAGAAAACTAACAGCAGTATAAGCTCTCACAGGGTGAGCTGAGTCGACATTGCAGCGCTGCAGACCCCGCGGCCCCTCCTCCTCCCTACGCTAAAATAAATTAATTAACATACAGTACACTACATATAACTAACCTACGGAGCAAGCTGGACTGCAAAGTTGTGGAGCATCACAGAGGGAGATCGCGGAGAAAACCAGCAGGTTGAGCCGGATCAGCATTGCAGCGTTGTGGACCCCGCGGCCCCTCCTCCTTCCGGTGCATATTTAAATAAATAAATAAACAATAAATTAATAAAACTAACCTGGATCTAAGACGGGAGGAAGGAACTCTGGACCAACTCCAATTAAATAAAGTCCCTTCCTATCCCGGTCGCAGGGCTGAGGAGGAGGAACCACCATTTTGAGCTGCCCCAACCAGTAGTGGCCTGTATCTTTTCCCTGGTAGCTCCGTGGGGGGTGCTGGGGAGGAGCCTTGGGGCCTCGTTGACTCCAGCCTCCAAACTGAGAGGGGGGGGAGTGTCAATAAATAAATAAATAAATAAATTTAAAAAAAAAAAAAAAACACAACAGTAAAACCTTTAAAACACAAATTATTTACTTTAAAATACACTGAACAGGAGCAAGGAGTGAAGATGTCAAATAAACATAAAAATAAAACGCCAAGTGTCTCCACATATTTTTCGCCGGGTCCACGGCCGTCCCACCTCAATGAAGCCTCACAAGATGGCGGTTCCGAGTGTATACCTGAAGAGCCCGCTGAGGTCTCGGTGATAGAGGGAGGCGGATTGAGGGGGGAGATCAATCGAGAATACATGGAGAGGTTATTCTCCAGAATGAGAAAGGGGTTTCAGGAGGACCTAGCCTCAGCAATTAAAGAGGTGAGGTCTGAGATGCACTCCCTTACAGAGCGCACAGATACGCTAGAACACAAGATAGAGGAGGTGGCAGGAGCACAATCCTCCATGGAAGATGATATGAGCCGGATGGGGTTCGAAATCAGAGCACTGAAGGATCAAATTGAAGACCAGGAAAATAGAGACAGGAGGCAAAACCTCCGTATCCGGAACGTTCCTGAAAATGTTTTAATGGAGGCCTTGGGGCCATATCTTAAGGATCTCTTTATAACAATAGCCCCAGAACTAGCTCTAAAGGACATTGAAATAGATCGAGCACACAGGGCGCCTGGACCAAAATCCCCGGATCCAGGGAGAATAAGAGATATCCTGGTAAGGTTCCACTCTTACACTGTTAAGGAGAAAATCCTAAATGCCAGCAGGCAAAAAAGTGTCATAACTTTTCGAAGTGCCCAACTCCAGATCTTCAGTGACCTCTCCAGGGCCACGATAGAGCGAAGAAGGGAAATGCGTCCAATTACGGAAACGCTGAGAAGCCACAATATACGCTATCGTTGGGGCTTTCCCTTCAAGCTAATCGTATCCATCAATGGCAAATTCCACTCAATTACTTATCCAGAAGACGCACCACGCTTCCTTAAGGATATAGGCCTGCCCCCAACGGCGGTCGCAGAGGAGGAGCAGGAGGTGGACGTGGACTCGGTGCAAACGAGGAACAGGCGAGCATCTGTTCGAATTGCATTCAGGAATAACTCCAGGCCTGGGGGCTGGCAGGGGAGGGGGGAGAGGTTTGGGGACCCCACGCTGCGATGAATTGTGAAACCACGAAGGCTAGGCGCCAAAATCCTACTAAAAGAATGAGAGTCCAACACATGAAGAAACCAGATCTGGCGTATAGGAAGCAATGGTGGACAATGAGGGTCAATTTCGGGGTTGGGGTAATAGGCTGAATATTTTAAGTCACATATATGTTGAAGAGTTAATTTCGTTTATAAGATGTTAATTTGTTTAAAGTTAAAAAAAAAAAGGGAAAAACTGCAATGCACAGATGCCTCCTAGGACCTGGAGACAGGGAAAATAATATGTATGCTAGAAAAAGTTAAAGTGCCTTTATTAATTAGTTTATGTACATAACTGGTAGAAATGAAGCACGAAAGGAGGGCTCGGAGTCCTCTCTCAGGGAGCCGTTGCGGGGGCGCACAGGAAGTTCTCCAAAGAGCAATAAGCTCTTACCTTCGGCCACTAGGGCACCGGAGGATCCAATGTTAGGGCTCTTTAAAAGCCCATCTGTTTCCTTTCCTATCTTCTTACTCTATCTCCTGTCCTATACCCCTCTCCCTCCTTCCCTCCCCATCCCAGACCTAAGCTGCCTTGGGAAAGCGGCCGAGTCAAGGGTCTCAAATCCAACAGCCATGAAATGACTAATACAACAACATTAAAACTTATATCCATGAACGTGAAAGGTTTAAACTCAGTGAGGAAACGAAGATTAGCTCTGCAGGAACTGAATAAGCTCAAAGGAGATATCCTTTTCCTGCAAGAGACACATTTCAACTCTATTTCACCCCCCAACACTTTTAATAACACATATCCTCAGGCGTACTATGCATCAAGCTGCAAGAAGAAGAGAGGAGTGGCCATTTTATTTCGTAGTAACA
This sequence comes from Ascaphus truei, assembly GCF_040206685.1. Classification (NCBI taxonomy): domain Eukaryota; kingdom Metazoa; phylum Chordata; class Amphibia; order Anura; family Ascaphidae; genus Ascaphus; species Ascaphus truei. The sequence goes on from NC_134492.1 coordinate 46,704,984, forward strand.
CTCCTTTTGCGATAGATAAATCCGTTGCAGACCCGGAGGGAAGATATTTAATCCTATTGGGTTCTCTTTCAGGGGTGCCGATCACCATGGTGAACATCTATGCACCAAATGAAAACCAGGTTCCTTTCCTCGAGACAGTGTTGGAGATAGTAAGTAGACACAATCACACATCAGTAATACTTGCAGGTGATTTTAATATGATCAGTTCCCCGGAACATGATAGAGCCAATGATCATGGCACAGGCCCACCCAAGACTACTATCCTTAATGCTAAGAAATTTAAGGAAATAATGAAAGATTTCCCACTGTTTGATATCTGGAGGTCCCAACACCAGGGACAGAGAGATTACTCCTTCTTCTCAACCCCACATCAGACCTACTCGAGGATTGACTATTTTCTAGGTACCAGGGATGTTCTCCAGGCGTCCTCCCAGTCGAATATTGGCTCAATTTCTTGGTCTGACCATGCCCCCATCGAAATGGAGCTCTCTTTGCCTTTTATAAAGAATTCCAGCTATAAATGGAAACTAAATGATTCCCTGTTAAATTCCCCAGAAATAGTGAGCACATTTACTCAAAAAATAGTAGAATATTTTGACCTAAACAAGGGGTCAGTCGAGTCTCCGATCACGCTGTGGGAAGCCCATAAGGCATCTATTCGAGGCTCTCTCATTTCTCTAGCGTCATATAAAAAGAAAAAAAAACAAAAAGAATATAAAGAATTAATGGACAAGGTCCAGGCTCTGGAGACTGAACATAAATCCAAGCCTACTAAAAATATATATAAGACCCTAGTTGAAACAAGGACTGAATTTAAAAGAGTCCAATTAGAGGAGGTAGAGCGGGCACTTCGATGGACGAATCAACGTTTCTACGATAAAGGAAACAAGGCAGACCGGTTATTGGCCAATAAATTAAGAGGTCAAAGGGTCAAAAACCAAATTACAGCAATCCGAACCAAATCTGGTCTCAAAACATTTAAAGAAAGCGAGATTGCCCAAGAATTCTCAGAATATTATACGAAACTCTATAATTTAAATCCCTCCCAAAATACTCAGTCCGGATTGACGACCATCTCAAAGTACTTAGAGGAATGCAACCTTCCGGCCCTTCCAGAAAAAACTATCTCACAATTAAATGAAAAAATAACGCCCAAAGAACTATTTGAAGTAATAAAACAATTAAAAATAAATAAGACTCCAGGGCCAGACGGGTTCTCAAACCAATATTACAAGAAGTTTAAGGCCGTGCTGGTTCCTCACCTAGTAGAAGTTTTCAATGCATTTATGGGGGGTGAAGATGTCCCTGCCTCTATGTCTACAGCCAACCTGGCAATAATTCACAAAGAAGGTAGAGACCCACTGCAATGTGGCAATTACAGGCCGATATCTCTCCTAAATTCTGATCTAAAAATATATAGTAAGATTTTAGCAAACAGACTAAACCTGATTCTTCCGAGCTTGATTCATAAAGACCAGGTTGGATTTATTTCGGGCAGACAAGCTTCAGATAATACTCGGAAAATAATAAACATTGTGGACCACGTGCATCTCTCAGGTACAAGAGCATTTTTGTTAAGCTTGGATGCCGAAAAAGCATTCGATAGAATTAAGTGGGACTTTTTAGACCAAACATTGATTAAATTCGGCTTCCGGGGCCCCTTCTTAGAGGGGATCAGAGCTCTGTACAAAAACCCAACAGCGGTTGTAAAACTCCCGGGAGGAGACTCAAGTCCCATAAAAATTACGAATGGTACAAGGCAGGGTTGTCCCTTATCTCCACTTCTGTTTGCATTGTCGATTGAACCACTAGCGGCCACAATTAGAAATGACGATGATATAAAAGGGATTGTTATTGGAGAGCGAGAATACAAGATATCTCTTTTTGCCGATGATATCATTTTGTCATTGTCGTCCCCAATGACGACTTTACCTAACCTCCAGTCACAGCTGGAAAAATTTGGCCGGGTATCAGGGTATAAAATTAACAGCGATAAATCTGAAGCCCTGAACCTATCTCTCCTCGACCCCGAGGTAAAACTATTGCAAATTAATTTTAGTTATAAATGGAGCCCTAACAACATTAAATACCTAGGGATCAGAATCGCAAATTCTTATGCTACCTTATATAAATATAATTTCCCCCCCTTATTTACAGATATTAAAAAAAACCTCCAGTGCTGGAACAAGTACCACATTTCATGGCTCGGAAGAGTGACATCTGTTAAGATGAACATCCTTCCCAGGCTACTATACGTCTTCCAGACACTCCCGGTCTGTGTTCCGCTGGCAGACCTCAAAAGCATTCAAAATAGTATTTTCCAATTCATCTGGAAGGACAAAAAGCCGCGGGTGGCTAGATCGGTAATGTTGGCACCACGGGAGTGTGGAGGTCTGGGAGTACCAGATATAATTAATTATTATCAAGCGACCCACCTAAAACAAGCGATAGTTTGGAACAACGATCCAGTGTCTTGTGGCTGGTTGGAAATTGAGTCCTCCTGTGTCGCTCCCCTCTCACTCGGGGCAATACTTTGGTCCGGAGGGGGAGAGAAGATAATATCGGACAGAACAGGCCTGGGAGCAATGAGATGCACGTGGAAAATTTGGACAAAAACAAGAAAAAAATATAAACTGACGTCTTCACCCTCCATACTCACTCCCATTTTTGGTAACCCAGAATTCCCTCCGGGTTGTGTCCCAGGGAACCTTAAAGCATTTAGTTTGGCTAATATGAAATCAGCAAGAGATCTAATAGACAAAGGGACTATTATTCCGTTACTTGATTTACAGGAGAAATGCCTCCCCTTGAAACTCCCACTTTATGGTTATCTTCAGATCAGACACTTTCTCCTAACAATTTCCCAAACATCCAAATTTGAAGGTCCAACGTCTTTTGAAAAGATGTGTATGGTAGGCACATACCGGAAGGGTCTGATCTCAGAGATTTACGCGGGGCTAGCACGGTCCAGGAGTCCCGTCAACCACAATTATATGATGAAATGGGCTGAAGACCTCAATCTTGATATAGACAGAGATGAATGGGAGGATATTTGGGAAGCAGCAGCCAAAACTTCTATTTGCACTACTACTAAGGAAAATATATATAAAATTCTATATCAATGGTACTTAATCCCGAGTAGGCTGAGCCGGATCTTCCCTGGCCTGTCTGACCTCTGTTGGAGGGGGTGCGGCCAGAGAGGAGATATGGTGCATATATGGTGGACATGCCCAAAGATCCAGACTTTCTGGAATATGATATGCTCATTGGTTGAGGAGACGGTAGGAGTTGAGATACGGATGGACCCGCTGATATGCCTACTCGCGAAACCCATCGAAGATATCTCTGTCCCTCTTAAAAAATTGGCTTCGTTCATCCTGACTGCGGCTCGCTGCTCAATAGCAGCTAATTGGAAAAAGATTAAACCCCCTTCGAAGCAAATGGTCCTTCGCAAGGTAAGCGAGGTCAAGCTTATGGAATACCTATCGGCGCTCCTGAAACAGAATATAGTACAATATGAGAAAGTTTGGGCACAGTGGCCTTATAATTAAAGAGATTAAAAATGAGATATGGTTTCCCTGTTCCTATCCCGTCTCTCCCCTCTTCTTCTGTTTTTCTCTCTTTTCCCCCTCTTTCTCTCTGTCTATCCTTTACAGTACTAATATAAGGGGTTTGATCTAAGATCCTCCTATAACTGTTAATTCTCCCGGACGGGGATCTACATAATAGAATCTAAATGCATAGGAGGTTACAAAATACTAGGAGCAGATCGACTCTTCTTGATCAATCAACTTTGAGATGCTTCGGGTTGTTCACTTTTAAATGTATATGTTAATTAAGTTTAATGTCTATAAACAACCATGTGATGTGAATGTACCCCTGTCAGAAAACAATAAAAATGTTTGAAATAAAAAAGTATATATACATAAATATTTGGGTGAATTTTGCTCAAAACTTTTTTCCAAAAGTCCTCCTCTTCAATCAACGCTCCACAAAATTCCAGAAGGAGCAGGGTCACCCAAAATAAAGAAAACATATATAGTGTGCACTGTTGTGACAAAGTGGTATGTAGAATCTTGGCTCATATAGATTTTCTACTTACAATAAGTATATAGGCATAGAGCCTATCTCCATCTGTGGCTTATCAGCTTCTTCTCATGAAGGAGAATGTGGAATCTACCTCAAGGTAAAAAGATAAGGGAGACATACAGTTGCAGCGGACGTTATTCGAACATTTCACGCGGTGTATCAGTTTGGCTACCTGGTTATGGTGCGTGATTTCTCAAAATATTGTCGCGTTAAAACACGAGATTACTAGTGTTTTGATCGAGTGCAGAAAATTGCATTTTAGCGTTGTCTGCAATACCATCAAGAAACTGAAGTGGGCGATCATGAGTTGTTGTCTTAAAAATCGTATTGCAATTCAACCTGTCTTTTATTGCCGTTCAGTACTTCAAGTGTGTGTAATTGTAATTTGAAGATTACATTTATGAGTTCATACAGTATACATGGGAAAGAATTCCTTTCTGAGGCTCCTTAGCCAAAAATACAACGTCGCCTCTTCTGCTAAATGTTAAATATGTTTCCGTGAATGAGTGTTTCTCAAATTGGAACCTTATTGAAACGCATATGCGTGTCATCACATTTCTGCGCATGCGTGTCCTCATGTTCCTAATTAAATTACTGTACAGTAAGATACAGTGCATTTACTCACAGAGTCACTAGATACGGTATCTGCTAGACAGTAGTACAGTACTACTGCTGTTAGTGTATCTAAATAGTAGCAAACACTTTAATTTTCTAGATTTAAACTGTATTTTGTACATACTGTATTCTGTACGGTATACAGTATCAATGACATTTTTATATATTTAAATACCTTTTGAACATTAGGTATAGTACAACTGTAAGTGTCTAGACAGTAAAAAAATGAACACACAAAAAAGTATATTTAAAGAATGAAAAATTTTATTTGGACAGGATAATAAAGGGAAAAATAATAATAGAATAATACAACGTCGCCTCTTCTTCAAAATTTACATTGGGCCTACCGAAGCGAGAAGACACGTAACCTGCATTGCCCCTGTCAATGGGATACTGTTGAAGAGCAGCCCTCAGATGAGTCACAAAGTTCTCCAATCAATCTAAAGGTTCGGCGACAGTCCCTGGACAAAAACGGGATAAAACCTATCTTTGATCCCCGATTTGGACATTGAGAAAAGATGGCAGAGGAGATGGCGCTCTCCTGGAACCAGCTTGAGGCGCAGAACCAGGAAGAGGTGAAAAGGCGGGAGGAGACATTTTATGCAGCAACATTAAATCAGGATAGTAGTTTTTGTGAGACTCAAATTGAACCATCTACAGTATGAAGAAAAGCATCTTACAACATAAATGGTATCACTTATGTTGCTAAAGGAGATTTCTCTGTTTTAGTGATGTCTGATTGAGCTAAAGTAAATAGTCCAATATCTTTTTCTATATTCATGTTGTGTTGCAGAAATATGAGATTTTAGTTTTCCCCACAATGACCCATGAAAACCCTTTATGTTCCATATGATGCAGGAAAATAAATGAATGGATGGAATCATGGTCCATTTGTCTCTGTGCTTTGCCCTTCTGCTATGCCGTGGGACTGGTAATTTCAGAAACGCTTTTTGTAAATGTTTCACCTTTTGATTTTTTTTTCATTGAACAATGTACAGTACATCGTATTCCTATATCTGCTGTTTGTGTCCAGTGCTTCACTCAACTTCAAGTATGCAGCTACAAGCAAACTTTCTTAATCTAATGTTGACTGCTAGGGTCTTTTCAAAGGAAACACAATTCTTAAACCTTTCTGAACAATAAAAACATAGTATTGAGGCACTTGAATTCTCTAAGGTATACTGTAAGTCAGGTTAAAAAGCTAGCACATGGAGGCCACATAAAATGACTGTCATAGAAACACTGAAGAAGAAACAAGTGCCAGCTGCCCACTTTTACACAGCTAAATAAAAAAGCTATTTTGGTAAACTGTAGTAAGATAGAAATACAGAAAAAAAATCAATGTGTCAAAAAAGAAAAACTATTTTATCGCACAAATGTTTGAAGTGCACAAGTACTTTAGCACTCTCCTCAGTTTCTGAACATGTATCAAACATTTTACTGTAAAAAAGTACACTGAGCAAAGAGTCTTAATTTAATCTCAATGCTGACAAAAACCACTACAGATGTGCAAAATCGAATAACAGTTATTGCAAGACAGGCAAAATGATCTATTTTGAAAGAAATTCAATATAAGTTTTGCTAGAAAATGATCAAATAAATATCTAGTCTTCAACTATTCTCTAACTCCCATTAACCCTCTAGATTTCTTAATTTTGTTTTGCACTGTAATTATTGATGTTTATAATTGATGACATGCTGATATATATATATATATATTTATATATATATATATATATATATATAAATTATATGTGTGTGTGTGTGTGTGTGTGTGTGTGTGTGTGTATGTGTGTGTGTGTGTGTGTGTGTGTGTGTGTGTGTGTGTGTGTGTGTGTGTGTGTGTGTGTGTGTGTGTCACCCGCTATAGGAAGTGTGGCACCCGCTATGAGAGTTCTTTAGATCCAATGGTTTTTTCCCCTTGCCTCTGCCTGCTGATGTGTATTCTAGTGGTGCAGTACTTCCGTGATGTCATCCACCATGTACTGCATCTTGGCAGTTGGTAATGCGGGCAGCAAAAGGAGCCTGGACTTCTCCAAGGGCGCTTAGCATACAGCAAATATGAAAATGAACCCTACCCGTTTTGTGATTAGGGTCACTTCATCTGGGAAATAGTTTGTCCGTGGTACTGCCATTATTATGTAATATTATACAGTAATTAATGGCCACTCCCTTAATTGGATAAGTGCAACATGTCATATACAATTATGTCTGTTAAATCAGATAATTTCTCTCAAAACCAATTTAATTAAAGGGATTTAAAAAAAGAAAAAAAAAGAGAGAAACATATAATATACACTGGCAAGAAAATGTTTTAGAACCACTTAGGATGTTCACATACTGTATTTCAGATTTAAAATGTTAATAGATCTTAATCTGAGTCCTAATAATAGATAAAGATAACATGGTCAAACAAATGACACTAAGATGATAGTTATTCAACATTTATTTATCAACAAATTATTAAATATTCAATATCCATGTGTGGAGTGTTTTCTGTGATTGCTGGTCAATCTCTCACATCCATCAGTTTTGAGGAATTTTGTCACATTCTTCCTTACAGAACTGATTCAAATCAGAGACATTTGAGGGCTTCCTTGTATGGACAGCTCAATTCAGGTCCTGCCACCAAATGTCGATGGGGTTTAGATCTGGACTTTGACTAGGCCATTCTATAATGCACAATTTCTTCATCTGCAGCCATTCTTTTGTAGATCTGCTTGTATGTTTGTGATCACTCTCTATCAAACTCCCTACCCCCTACTGCATCTCAACTAGTTTGTTTTCAGTTTTAATTTGTAAAATAAAAACATAATTAAAGAGTTTAAAATAATAATAAATTAGAGCTTAGATACATGTCTGCACAGAACAAGCATGCTAAAGGTTAACATCTGCGTTTATTTACTGTTCTTTGTCAACCCCACACTCCGGAATGTTAATGACCAAGGAGGAAAAAGGACTCTCAAACCCAAGATGTATTCATTCTAAACCCCTTAAGCCTACATCTGTATCACCCCAAAGGGTGTCAGCCTTTAAAGAGAAAAAAAAAAGTGTGAGAGCAGGCGCAAAATGAGCAATGAATATAAGATATATTTATGTTTGTAAAATAGAAACAAATCAGAAAAAGCAATGTAATTAAATCAATGAATAATAAAGGTAATGATAAAAACAAAAACTTTGCCTGCTGAGTTGGTGACTGCTGCTGGTGTGCCGATGGTGTAGCCACTAAAGTCTCTTCCACATGAGCCAGTGATTTGTAGAAAAGTAAGTGGAGGGGACGGGTGTTGCGTATCAGCTTGCCTATTTTGACCACGCTGCTCTGTGGCTGGAGAGGACGTCTCCTGGGGTGATTTCCTCAGTTGACCCACTCCCTTGATGCTGTGATGCTTGCAGCTGCGGCTGGCTGGTGCTAGCTGTCTCCTCTCCGGGCTCACTGGAGTGACGTGGGGCTGCCAGTCTCTTGGTGTCTCAACCGGTATGATGCTTGAGCGTGTTCGGCACAAAGATGCTGGTTCAAAGGCTCGGCTTGCGTAACAATGCTTTAGGCAGGAGGTTTGGCTGATAGACTTCAAAAAGAGCTCACATGGATAGTTTGCTCTATCTAGGAGCCTTTGCTGCCTGTCACTGATGTTTGGTAATGCTACAGCTGCCATATTGCAATCTGAAACGCACCAGTCCTCTCATTCCCTGTACCTATGTTTCAGCTTACCCTGCCTTATTGATTTGAAGCTTCCTTGATGAAGGGCCTCTTCTAACACAAAACCATTGCAGACCTATCCTACCTCTCCTAACACAATTTTAACCTTGTCTGTAGATGTTACATATGCACAAAATCATACAGTATCTCTAACTGCACATGATTTGATTGTAAATTGAATGTATAACCTGTTAATTTAATGTAACAATGTATTGTCATCGTAACTCTGTGCCCAGGATATACTTGAAAATAAGAGATAACTCTCAATGTATTACTCCCTGGTAAAACATGTTATAAATAAATGTATTATTAGATTGCCAATCATATGACAAATGTTTATATTTGACGTCATATAATATTATTAATACATACTGTAGCCTCATTTTTTTTTTTATTGTGCATGATCTTTGTGAACCCCAGCCTCTGAATGAACCTACAGTTTAATCTTGTTTTGGTTACTACACTAGGGCACATAATGCTCAGATAAATACCAGTTTTTGTTTATTAATGCAAAATGTGGAAAGATATTCTACAAAACAAACACAGAAAGATAATTCTTTGAAGTATGATGACCTTCACATACCAGTTTGAGTACACCTGAACTTAATGGTTTCAGGCTTTGTTTTCCTGTATGTCTCTAGCGTCCAACTATTCATCTGTTGATGATAAAAACAAACAAATGTATTCAGCTGCATACTACAAAATAAATCATTAGGGAACTGAAATACAAAACGGAAAAGACAAACATTTCTTTTAGATAATAGCTTTTGAATATAATAGAAAGTAACACCATCAAATTGAGAATATTAAGTTTGGCTTTTATGTAATGCTTAGATGTTCTGCAAATGTAGATTATGCAATATGCATACAGTATAAACAGGCATTTTAAAAACCGTATTATTTTCAGTTATGCAGATGTTTCTAGGTTTCTGCTCATTAACAAGGTTGTATACAGTAACTGTATCATTGTTGTTTTAAGTTACGGCATGTTGTTATTCTGTATTTCTACCGATGAAGCCAATTACTAGGTGAAACGCATTGAGTCGTTGAGAGTGCCTTGCCAGACATCTGCTGAAACCTGCCCACTGATCCTGAGCATTTCCAGTCCTCCGATCCTTCCCGCAAAACCGGAAGTGACGACAGCTGGGAGCGCCGACACCCAGGTCGCAGGAGAGGAGACGCCGGATCACAGAAGGGCAGAAGCGCTGCAGATACCCTGGACACCTATAATTCTATATATCTATGCTTTATTGCACTATGTAAGTGTTCACTTTTATTACTTATAAACCTAATCTGGTACAGTTCATGCTATGGTATGTTTCCTTCGATTGTCTAAGGCTGAGTCCCCTGTGCCACTGAGAGAGCTGACTGCGCGGTGCTTGGCGAGGTTGCTTCTGGCTATTAACATTTTTATGTCCCCTCTCACGTGGAGCATGCGTGCTCGTGCACGGGCACGGACGCTCACCCTCGCTTGCCACTTGCGTCAACAAAAAAATCTGACTTTGAATCGCGCTTAGCTTGCCTGCAACGCCCCCCTCCCACCCCTGCGTGCACGTGCGAAATAGAGAGGATACCCGTCGCTCATGCTTGGAGAGTTGGTGACGTCACCGCTCTGCAAGCATGAGTGCGGTCAGCGGCACAGGGGACCCATCCTGAGATTACCACGACACTGAACAGATAGTGATAAACAACCACAAGTGATAATATCAAGTGATACGGTGTGAAAAAATGAATTGCACAAACACTAAAATTAAACTAAATAGTTAGAACCACATATTGAAACCACAGTGAGACAAAATAATTAAAGTCATATACAACCGTGACAAGTGGCTAGTGATGGCGTCTGCAGCTGTTAATGAGGAGGTGGCTCAGCACCCCCTAAACACTGGAGAAATGGAAACAAAAGAAACAGCGCAAGACGCAAATAGTGAAGTATATCAAAGTGTTAATACATAAAATACATAAAAATTTAGGGATAAATAATCTGTGTACATCAAGAAATTAAAACATAAGCATTGAGTGTGCAGAGCACATAGATTACCAGTCGGCAAGTGTAGTACTGGAACCAGGAACAAGTCCCTCTGGTAAATATCTCGTATGGTGTCTGTAAGGTTCCTCCTCTACATGTGTAGCCAGACGTGATGAACCCATCTCTGTGGAAAACCTCCCTCAATCAGGTGGTCTCAGAAGGATCGAGAGTTCGTAATCCAAGGCTTGTACAGCAACAGTCCTGGGTATATACAGTGAAGGAGACACCCCGACACTCTAAGTGTGCTCTGAAACCGGCACAGCAGCACCCGGGAGCGGTCACTTCTACAGCGGTATCTCGGCTTGTAGTATAATCGCTCCTTCACAGTGCGTCGCACTGGGAAAACCTGATGAAGTAGTGTGATACTACGAAACGTGTAGGATTAACCTTTTACCGATGCTTATTAGGGTGCTTTAATATCCTCTGCCATTATCAGCTCTTCACAAGCTGTTTTAAGTCCTGTTTATTGGGCTGCTTAGACCGCCCCTGTGAAGTCACAGCGCGACGCACTGTGAAGGAGCGACTATACTACAAGCCGAGATACCGCTGTAGAAGTGACCGCTCCCGGCTGCTGCTATGCCGGTTTCAGAGCACACTTAGAGTGTCGGGTGTCTCCTTCACTGTATATACCCAGGACTATTGCTGTACAAGCCTTGGATTACGAACTCTCGATCCTCCTGAGACCACCTGATTGAGGGAGGTTCATCACGTCTGGCTACACATGTAGAGGAGGAACTTTACAGACACCATACGAGATATTTACCAGAGGGACTTGTTCCTGGATCCAGTACTACACTTGCCGACTGGTTACCTGTGTGCTCTGCACACTCAATGCTTATGTTTTAATTTCTTGATGTACGCAGATTATTTATCCCTAAATTTTTATGTATTAACACTTTGATATACTTCACTATTTGCAACTTGCGCTGTTCCTTTTGTTTCCATTTCTCCACTGAACAGATAGAGCTGCACAGCACAAGGAAGTTTCCAGGTTACACACCTCATCAAAAACCAAACAGAGATTTGGAAATGCCTGATTTTATTCAAAAAAGTGTGAGTCCCCATCTCATACAGTACAGTAGATATCATCAAATTACAACACTTCACAAAATGTTATTGCACTATGTTTGTTTAATTTTATCTTTTCATATGTGATGATCACTGTGCTCCCCAAATTCTTCTATCTACAACTACAGATGCAGCCACGAGTATCTGAACACTTCCCTTGGAAAATCTGGGGCAATCTCCCAGTAATGCTGCAACATTTCTGGGACATTTCTGCAGACAGACTGCAGAATCCCATCGGATTAACACAGCGGAGGTCCCTGGCAGTCCAATTCAGTTTGGCATTTTGTGAGTACAATCAAAGCTATGACGCGTGCGCCTAGGAGGCATGGCGATGATGTCATAAGGGTAGGCCTCCCTGTGATTGGCTCACAGTGTCACATGGCATGGCAGCAGCTGGAAAAGTTCAATTTATTTGTCTTTCCACACAGCTGCCATGCCAACGCTGTCTACCATGTGCGTGCGTCGGCAGTGAAAACACTGTCATAGGGAGACAGGTATCTTTCATTGCCGCGCATGCGCACGCTAGCACACACACGCTTAGTATAATACAAGCCATAGAGAGAGGGACTGCTTCTCTCTGTACTGCTCTTCCAGACTGGTGCCGCCATGTAGGATTAACACACTGGGAGTCCCATTCAGAAGCATAGACCCCCACTGCATTAATCCTTATGAGAAATTCCCACTGCGCTGGTCCTTGATCATGCTTGTTCACAATAATGGATGCATTTGGGCCTCAGTCCACCCACTATAAGTGACACACAGGGGGAACTTGGATTGTGCTATATCTTTATGATATGAGTACCTGAACATGATGGCCTGTAATTTATTAAATGTCTATGTCATGCAAAATAATTGTATTGGACACTTTACAACAATTAGTTGAATTTATATATTCAGAACATACTGTATACTGTAACTACCCTCTTTCAGTAGATTGGAGAAAAAGTCGGTAATATCCCTTCCACATTCATTATGATTAATAGTTTGAGCCACAGCCAAAAAACTTTAACCCAGCCAAACCATTGCTAATTGTGGTGATATGGTGGTGTTCTTTTTCTTATTATTCCTATTCTTCTCATTTTAGGCTAAATGTGATTTAATTTAGCAACTGAAGGGCAGGTGAGTGTTTATGGCTGACAGAAAGAAGAAATATGTGTAAGTTTAAAAAAAAAAAATACTACCCTGCAGCATTAACTTAATGACCAATACATATCTATCAAAACTACAGTAAGTAATCGAAAATTATTTCTGAAAGCAAAGTCCTATTACTAACTAAACATACAAAATTCTCTCTAGCTACCATATAGTATGATGTTTTGTTTTTTTTTCTATTTCGTTCCCAGGTATTATTGTGTAATTTTATGAAAAAATGCCACGAGTTTTTGTATGGCTAATTGAGGAATTCCTGAATAAACCACAAATAAAATATGATCTCTAAAAAATATCATCCCACTATCCTCTATGATGACCTAAATGAGTATTTTTGAGCTTTAAAAAAAATAATTTTCTATAATTGTAAAATCTATAGCCAACTAATTCACTTGACGATTCTTATACAGATACATGCTTCTGTGACAATGTTGTGATAGTTTTACATAACTTTATTACCAATTCATATTGATTATTCAGCTGACATACTTGGCAGACATCCACTTTCCACTTTTTCGATCCTGTTACTGCTTCAGCATTACTTCCACTTTGCTATCCAGTGAAGCATGTTAAAAAAGAGTACAATCTGCAAAACATTTGCAGGTTTATGAAATGATTTGTTGCTTTTCAAAATGTCCATAATAAATAAGTTGCGAACATATTTTCGTGACCTACAAGTTCTCTTTGCTTGTTCAAAACTGCAGTCTTTCTTAGCTATATGGGATCTGTGGGACATGGGCAAGAAGAGAGCAAGAGACACTGGCACAGTATTATTGATCAGGAAATGTATTTTCAGAAAAATAGAAGCTGGAAAACAAGCATACTGATTTAAAAAAAAAAAAATACTTTAAGATATATTTATATGCCAGAGATCAATCATATCACAGCCTTTAATTACTGCCATACTATTGTATATGTTTTATTTAATATGTACAGCAGCGGTGCGCATCTGGGGGTCGCGAGATTATTATTATTTTTTTTGGGGGGGGGGGGCGGTTGCAGAGGTACCGCGCTCTTCCCCAAGGCATTTAAATTAAATGCCAGGGAACAGTACAAGGACTCTGCAACCTCTACTTACCGAGATTCAGCCGGCTTCAGGACTCGTACCCATTGCAACGCGGCGTCAAATGACATCATGGTTGCCATGGTAACGTGACATCAAGTGACGCCGTGGGTCACGCGATGTCACACGACCCCGCCGCGCAACGTCACACGATCTTGCCGCGCGAGGTAGGGGGGGGCAACAATGGAGGAGAGCAGACAGGGGGCGCATCAAAAAAAAGTTTGTGCATCCCTGATGTACAGTAAATGTTCTATTCCATTCTTTCTATGAAAAGGTTTTAATTGGACACTTCATATTACTCTATATTACTCCAAATACTAAAGATAAATACTTAAACATCTGTTATTAGTTAATATTGCAATGGAAAGAAGCAGGAATACAAGAATTAAATACAAATATATTAGGTAACAACACACTTGGTTTTCTCAACATAATTGGTGCTTGAGTTCATAGACTTGACAGACACTATAATTTTTCTGAAATATGTTATGCAATAATATAAAGTATGTTCATATAAGTGTAATAAATAGTGCTTAAGTGCACTTAGACTTTCATGTACTGTATTAGTACTATGCAGTACAATGTATGAATACCCTTTATTTGTGTATTCAAAAATGAAACCGTGTCCTTGTAAATAGTAAAACACATTGTTCTGAAAAAAGAAAATTGGGCCTTGTTATCATGGACTTTGAATGGAATGACAAATCACATGATACAATATGTTCCATCTGACAGCATTTGCAGAATTTATATAGTGGATGAGATGCTGGCCAGAAAAGTGGAATGCAAGTGAAGAAGCACATTTGAATATATTATTGTATTACTCAGCAGGCAGCTGTTTTTTGTCATTTTTTTTTAACCTACCGTTACCTTATTATGCCTGATTTGCAGGCTATTTTCTATTCAGTCAGCAACCAAGATACAACTGATAAGTCCAAATTGACAAAATAGCAGCCCATGAGTGAATGAGTCTTTACTTTCCTAGATTTCTAGATTCGTTAAGCTTTGTTAGGATATTTAATGTTACTAACTAGTTACAAACATTACAAACGTAAAGAAAGAAACTACAGTGCGCTAACTATAAAAGATCTCTAGTGTCGAAGTGATAAGGTGATTATCCCTTAATAACACCTTTGTGATAAAAATATTTAAACAACAACCTCAAGTGTTAGGAATGGCGTCTGCAGCTGTAACAATCAGAGTGGATCAGCACCTCTGGAGACAGTGAAATAGAAAAATAACAGCGCAGACGTATATGGTGAAGTATGTTCAAGATATATTGTTATAATGGAGGTAAAATATCTGCGTACATCAGATTAGATCAAAGTAGACATTTCATGCACTTATGACATGTTACCCAGCACCGCACGCCAACAACAGCAGGAGAACTTGTCCTCACGACACCCTCAGGCAGTGTAGAACTGGACCCTTAGAATCGAATCCTTGGTGTGTATAAGGCTATTCACACTCCAACATCAGGGGACTTCCTTCTGGCGTCTATTGCATAAGACGGCCGTCTCATGTGGAGGTTGGTTGTAATACCGGAGTGATGGGAGCCGCCGTCAGGTCTACAGGTTGTTGCTGTACAAGATTTTTGTAGAGCAACGAACTGTAGACCTGACGGCGGGTCCCATCGCTCCGGTATTTTTCCTGAAAAGAACACACCCTTTAGGTGCAGGAAGAATGGTCCTGCACCGAGGCAGTGAAGAAGCTGCGGATCATGGTGTGCTTGCGGCCTTCCGCTTCTACAGTGGTGAGCATGCACCAGGGGGAGAATGTGGCCAGATGCTGGTTGATTTCCTGAACGAAGCCTACGGTCTGGTGTATGACGAGAGTGAGCTCTGGGCTAAGTACTACGCCCTCCACCAGAAAGAAGGTGAGGAGCTGTTGGGGTTCATTTACTCCAAACAATTGGTGTTGTTGCCGCTACTCACCTGAAAACTCATCTCCATCTCTGCGTGGATGAAGCCCGACGAATGCAATTCCTGCGAGGATCGAGCCCCACTCACCCATATCCAACATGCTCCAGTGTGGTCTCCTGCAAGAGAGTCCAGCTATGTACACGGGACTATTGAACCAAGTAAAGGTGCACGAGGCACACGCACGGCTGCATGCGCCTAAGCAATGCAAGGAGTCCCACAAGGAAGAGTCCAAGGGGGCATCGATTCAGAAACCTGCAGAGACAGAAAGTACCAAGGACGCTCCTTCTTCAGTGGTGCCTGTCTCCACACCCAGAGTGCCTAGAAGGTCAGAATCTTATCCTGATCACGACATCAACCACGGTAGCAACTGCTACAAAGCCCCAAAGACCCACCTCTGTGGCCTCATCCTTCACTACGCAGAGAACTCAATCGCTCCCTATGCTACCAGAGTGTAAGGAATCAGGGAACACATGTTCCCTTCTTACCTGCTGCAGTGCGCCTCCCCGCTCTGGTTACAGAGCGCGCGTGCACCAGCAGCACTTCACACTGTGCCTGACTCCACCCCCCAGTCACGTTACGTGTCTGCCACACGTGGCGCTCACATGTGACGCTCACATGTGACATCATGCACCGCTCCCCAGCTGTGTGGCAAGTACTCCTAATGCCCACTTGTCTCCTGCAGCCTATCCCTGCCTCCGCAGAGGCTGTGCCTCCGCTCCGCCCCCTTGCCTCATTAGTTCCTGTTTCCTTTAAAAGACTTTCACTTTCACTTCTGCCTTGCTGAGCATAACCTGTGTAGTCTTGTGTTCCTGCATTTGCGGTGCCTTGCCTTGTGCCTTTTTGTTGTGTTTCTCTCTGTTGCTTTCTCGTGTACCGACCCGGCTAGACTATTGGACCCTCTCTGGATAAAGACCCCGGCTTGACTATTGGACCTTCTCTGGAAAATGACCTCGGCTTGCCCCAAACTACCCGCACCTTTCCAACCCCTGACCACAGATTAACGGACACCGAACATCCCACTGGCTCCGTCCCCGGATTCCGGCAAGTATCTGAACTAACTCGATCTCTCCAACCCAGACCCGACTACGCTAAATATCCACTCTCCAGGCATGCCCCCGCTGCTGTGGGTGCGCAGTTTCACACTTTTCCAAATAAGTACCAGGGTCCTGCCTTGTTCGTGGTGAGCGCAAGCGTTACATGGAGAGCGTTCCGGAGCCTAGTCCTGATGAGGCACCCCAACCAGATACATACAGTCGGGTGGGACCGGCCGCAATCATAAGAGTCTTCGTGGAAGGTATCTATTCTTCAGCCTTGCTGGATACCGAGTCACAGGTCACCATTATCTACCAGCCCTTCTTGTCTGGAGACCTAGCCTGTCTAGATTAACTTCAGACACTCTGGATAGGCAAAGAATTACAGCACAAGCTATACAAAATTGTAAGTGCATGAATTCAAATGTATGAACTTCAAGAGTTAATTCACCTGTATTGACACTGTACTGTACATTGCTATCTCCTCTTATTTTTATCTTGGACTAAAACGAGTATACACTGGCGACACACTTTATTCGAGCTCGGCTAGTCCCACGAATTCGGGTATACTCGGGTGTATTGAGGTTTGTGACTATTTTCTGCCCGAGTGCATTGCGTTTTTTTCCAGGCAGGGATTGAAGCATTTTATTCCCGCTGGCTGCAATACTACACAGTATATATATATATACTGCATTACAATTCATGAATTTATGCCATCTGGTAGACACGCGAAGCATTGCAGCCTATTAAATCCTAATCATTATCATTTAACAGATCAGCCGCCCGTCAGCCAGGCATGAACCATGGCTGGGAAGGCAAACGCAACGGGGCTTGTCTGAGGTGAGGAGCGGCGCATTCCAGGTATCTGCCAGGTACATACTGGGTATTTGCTCGAATAAAATGTGTCGCAGCAGTACTTGAGTCAACGTGCCGGAGGACACTTTTTCTTGTTTGCTCACATTAGGAGGGATGTGGAACTCTCTCCTGGACTCTGACTGCTGAACCTAAGTATATCTATATTGGACTCATTACCTTCCTCCATTAGACATATTAAGGGCCTCATGCAGTAAGCGCCGATAAGGCTTTTATCGGCATTTTCCTGCCAAAATTGAATTTTAGATTCAGTAAGCGCAGATAAGTGCTCAAAATCGGCATTTTTTCTTCCCGATAAAAATTTATCGGCATGCGGTTGCCGATAACCCACTTATCGGCACTTTTTGAAATTGGCTGTATTCTAGTAGCCCCGATCAGCTTATCGGTGCTGATCGGCACTCATAAATGGAGATTTCATCGGCAATTGGTCCCGCCAACTAAAGTTGGCAAGTTGGAGGGGAGAAGGATCGGCAAGGTTGCCGGGACGGCACTTAGAAAAAATAGCTCATCTCTACATCAATGGAGTCAATGGAGCGGGGACTTAGAACTTTATAGGAGTGTTTACGTTCTATTGCTCATAATACAAATGTGCTTGGCATTACAGTGTCGATGTCAATCACTTCATCGTGTCAACGCTTACGTTTATTATTGGCACAACATTGTACTTTTCAATGTTATTATGATTTGCGTGTCACATTAGTCTTAATGTTATGATGTGTCAAGGGAAACTCCTATAGTAAACTTTTAAAGGAACAGGTCACATCATATGAAACATGTGTGCTTCAATTTATTATATGATGTAACACATTTCACACATCTAACAGATCCAGCGTATACTAATATTGGTATACATTAGCGAATGCTTTGAATGTGTAACGCATGATCAAATGTCAATGTAGCTGTTTGTTTTCATGTTTACATGTACTTTGTGACCTCCCTCTTTTGATGATGTCCGCTATTGGACACTCAAAAACATTGCATGTTTACATTGTACACCATGCATTAGAACCACTTCATTCTAATTTATACACACATCTATAATAGTTACTCATTTTTACACGATTGAAACATAATCAATAGCAAGTATCCTGATGGCATTAAATTATGCATATGCACTTACAATTACTTCATGTGAACATGTGACAATAACATGGCAAATTATACATGTTACAGCTAACTTTTTCAACGTCAATGTCATGGTTGTATCCTAATGAGATGACTGAGTGTTGCGTTCAGAAGTGGTACCTGCATTACACATTCCATAAATACTTGCGAATAAATTCTTGTACAAAGCTTAACGTTACATCAGTGTCAAATATCATGATTGCCTGGTGAACACACATAAATAATCCGTTTAATTCGTTCTGGATACCCGTTTGGAGTTAACTACTTGGATATGTTAATGTAACACCTTGCACTTCATCAAGTAACCTGACATCATCACATAGGTATTTAAAGGAGGCCAATTACCTGCGCATTGACAGCTACAGACATGAAAATGATGCGAATGTTTATGAGACGGAGGAAGATTCTATTGGAGGAGAGGCTTGCTGATGGAGTGGATGTCACAGGCCAAGGAAGGGACAGAGACAGGGACAGAGACAGGGACAGGGACAGGGACGCGGAGAGGGAGAGGGAGAGGTCGAGGGAGAGGGAGGGGGCAAGGAGATGAGAGGAGAAGAGAGAGGAGAGAAGTTGTGCCTCGTCCTCATTTGTACAGGGAGAGAACCATGTTAGATGGGATGAGTGAGGAGGAGATTATAAGTCGCTATCGTTTGAGTTCAGCAGCAATCTTAGCTCTTTATGAAGAGATACGGGGAGATTTAGATTTTGTGACAGCCAGAGGTCGTGCAGTCCCTGGGCTTGTTAAAATGCTGTGCTCATTACATTATCTTGCTTCCGCGTCATTCCAGACAACTGTGGGCATAGTGGGCGGGGTCTCACAATCTACATTCTCGCGGGCCTTTACCCAGTTTCTATGTGCACTCAATAGACACACTAGGAATTATATTCATTTTCCTACAGAGCACACAGAGTGGCTAGAAGTGAGGAATGGCTTTTATACCATAGCCGGGGATACCATGTGTGATGGGTGCAATAGATTGCACCCATGTTGCTTTGATCCCGCCTAGTCAGAGTGAGCATGCTTACAGCAACCGTAAGCACTACCATTCCCTGAATGTACAGGTGGTATGCGATGCCACGATGAAGATTATGCATGTGGTAGCCAAATTCCCTGGTTCCAGTCACGATTCCTCTATGCTGAGAAACTCATCAGTCTTCCATGCTTTCAAAGAAGGCTATTTTGGACCTGGTTGGCTGGTGGGTGAGTACATATTATGATGTGTTAATAAACAACTCTAGTTTTTATATGAACTGTTGACTGTAATAATGTTAACACAAATTGTATCATATTTGTGCACGATGGATATGGGTGACTCAGGATACGGAATTAGGCCGTGGCTGTTGCACCCGGTGGCAAACCCTCAATGTGAAGCAGAGGAGAGGTATAACGTGGCACATATATCTACACGATCCGTCTTAGAGAGAACATTTGGGCTTCTCAAGACACGATTTAGGTGTTTAGATAGAACTGGTGGGGCACTTCAATATAAGCCTGCTAAAGTGTCAGATATTATAATTGCATGTTGCATTTTGCACAATCTGGCACTCTGAAATAATTTAGAAACCGACATACGTCAGGCCTTGGAGGAGGAGCATCCCATACATTTACCAGCTGACACTGAGCAAACAGCCAGTGGTGTGGAGACACGTCGGAATGTCATAAACACCTATTTCTCATGTAAGCAAATACATATATGTTCATAGTACTACATAGATGTAATAATTCATTGTAATGATAAATACATGTGTCCAAATACCATTCACTTAGGAAACAGATGAATATGGTTCTCACACCTTTCTCTTCTCTGCTGTGTGGACAATTGCATGTAGCACCGGTATGTCATTCATCAAACGGTTGTATTATACTTCTTACCACTAAAAGGTGTTGTGTGTACGTCAGGAAATAATGTGTACTAAATTAATATTTTCTGTACATGCTCTTTTTGGTTATGCATACACAATAAACCTACTATGTCGATAGCCAATAGCTAGTGCAGTATGGTTACATACAATTTTTCTTTAGGAGTGTGACATGTGTGTCACAATGATGTGTAGACTATTGTCTATTTAAGATCATATTTGACGTATTGTAAATTTTGTTTCATTTTCACATACAAAATTGTTACTTCTGTGTGTTGCTTACCTCAATGAACATGTCATGACAATGATTTATATTCATTCATGTTTTCTTTTTCAAGGTATATCACTCCAAGGACTGCTCATGGTATGTATTTGAATTCACATCTGTCATAAGATGTGCTAACCTCAATACAGGCATAGTTACAGGATGTATAGACATAATGTAATGAAAAAGATGTGACAATTGAAACATGTCGTTTCTGTATTGTGTCCATGCGTTTATCTACACTTGGAGGTTATTGTGTATTGTGTTTTCAAATCATTACGCACATTACATGACATGTAATTTTGCCAACCTAACAACATACATTCATGCACATGAGCGCTGTTAACACTCAATGCATGTTTGTATGAAAAGACCAAAATGTGTTCAACATCATTAACATTGCAATGTATGTGATTAGTTCTTCTCTCACTTCATCTTCATGTTGATTACTACATTGTCACATGTGTATGTATAATTCAAAAATGTGTGTTGATTTGACGGTCATCTAACATTTGTCAAAATGTTAACACCATTCCAAAGTATAGTTCTTTGGATTCTCATCTTTTCCTAAATCATTCAACACAATGACAATGTAGTTAATCAAAGTTTTATTTCATTCACGTTAGTTCTTCATAATGATCATGATCCTTTATAACTACTGTCAACATATGAACATAAATGAAGTGGACATTTGCATACGCACACATTTCAGCAACATAGTGTGTGTGTTGTATTTTTTGTGTGATGCATGTATTTATATCAGAAATAATATAAACCAACATAATAATGTTGCTTTTATCATCGGCCTCACTTAGCTATGTATGTGTTGAACGTTTACTAATAACACTAAACTATACTTACTCGTGTGAATTAAATGTACACACAAATGTTCATGGTTTAATGATGTGTACCTAACATTCATTAGCTCATGCATGTTAGATTACCACTACAACTTAGGTGATAATATAACATTCACACGACTAAACAGTTTCTATCACCTCCCTATTGCTATTGTGTACGTTCAGATACAATGTCTACGAGTTGTTATGTAGCATTTACATTCTTTGACAAGTCACATGTGAGATTATAATATATAGTAAATTAATGTGTTTGCTGAGTGATAATGTTGGTTGCATATATCACATGCCAATACATATAATGTTAGTAGAAAATAAAAAAATATCAAGAGAAGTTCTAACTTCAGTGCTTAGCAACATCATTACGATAATTAAGTGCATAGTAAATATTTGCACAATAGGATAACATTATGTAGTGATTGTTAATCTGCGCACCAATCATTGAATGCATTGTTACATATTTATTAGAATAGTTGTTTGCTAGTCGTCACAATCATCTAATATAACGATTGTCCCATCTGAAATCATACATTGGTCCCATGTATTCATCCTCGACATCTGTGAAATACAGCAAACACATGATGTTCAAAGATGGCACATTTATCTATGTCTCAGCATGACAACGCTTAACACATCTCTATATGATTGTGGATATTCACGCATAAGTTACGTATATGTTTAAACTGCAAGGATAAAACTACAGATACAGAACTGTCTTATTTTTCAAATCGCGTTGGTGGCATTACTACTGATATGTTTGTTCCGGTGCCTGTATTCATAATAATGTGCGCGCACAACATCTGTTGCGCGCGCACGTCACGAATGTGTGGACTAAGTCTTAGCGCATGCGCAAAACGATGTGTACGCTGTGCGTTCAATACATGTCCCTCCATGGTGCTGCTAGCATAATGCATATCATGTTGGTTAGTTAGGGAAAACCAGGTGCTTACCTTTAGTATCAGATTTAAGGAAGAGTAGTGAAACCAATAAATGTGGTTTCTCTCTATTAATGTAGAGATAGTCTTGTGATCCCTTCTGCTTCAACCCCTATTAAGGGATAATCCGAAGCCCTTATGGAAACGTAGAAACAAACAGAGTAGGGGGGGGCGAGGGATAATCCCTCGCTCCCCCTACTCTGTTTGTCTCATAATGCATATCATGGCTGAAAGTTATGATATGGAAGCGAAACAAATTCACTTCAACACACGTACATATCTAAACTTTGTAAACGGACGTGTGCCCACGGCAAAAACGGACGATCAGCCAATGAGTGAACAAAATACGTGTGACGTCATGTTAAGGCACCGTGAAATGCACACAAACACCCCTCCCACTGAATGAACATTGGCCTCCAGCGCTGTGCACGCACCGCCCCACAGACGCGTGCGCATGACACACTGCACTGACCGTAACAATAAGCTACGGGCACAGCCAATACTTTTTCACGCGCGCACGTCAGTTGGGGGTGGGGCTTGCATCGGTAACCTTTTTAAGGACGCCTTGGGACATGACCAGGTTCCCACGTCATATGTGGGCGACACTTTGTTTTTATATGTTGAATGCTAAACAATGAGGTGTGTGTGTGTGTGTGTTACAGTTAGTGTAACATGTTGAAATGATACTTTAAAAGTGATAAGCATCTATGATTTAGGACTCCGTCACCAATGTGTACTAATGGTTCGTCATGTAGTATATTGTTATAGGAAATAATGTCTTTGTGCACGCTACATGTAAGGCTGTCTGCAATGTTAAGCTGTATACACTCATTTGGCTAACAAATGGTGTATATTATTAATGTACACATATATAATTTGAGTAAAGGCATATACGAAATTTGTATTTACCATTCTTGTAGAAGTCAAAACTGATTTGGCTGCAACTGCTAGCTCCAGGAAGGCACAACAGTATCATCCATGGTTGAGGCAACAGTTGAATCCTGAATCACACACATCTCCATGAGGGCGTCATATGGATCTGCAATGGCTTCTTCAAACAAGACGTCCGGAGGTACGTACAGTTGTTGGTTGTTTTCACATCCACATTGGTATTGCCCATATAAGTTTGGATACATATCATAGTAGTTATGTCCATCTTGCATCTGGTCTTGATGAATGTAGGGTGCAGGTATATCAGCAGACGCGACAGTCGGTGCGGCTTTAGTGTAACTGGTATTAGGCAATAATATGCTATTTAACAAAAGATATGTTCCATGTTCCATGGTAAGTTTAAATGATGGCGCAACATGCCAGCATCCATATCGTTGATCTAGCCGATCATGGACACGCTCAAAACTTTCATTTGCGGATAAAGTGAATTGTACAGAAATTTTTAAAATTTCGTTGTTTGTCAGTTTCTTGGTAGTATGGATATTTCTTTTTGATCAAGTCATAGATTTTGGCCACGTTTGCATTTTTCTCTGGCGTTGATTCGATTGCTTCATAAATCATAAATTTTACACGTAAAGAAAACCCACACTGCTGGTGTTAACCCTGGTGAGGTGCTAACTGGGTGGAGACATAATAGTGTAGATAAGGAGAAAAAGAACCCAGTTTACTAGCACTCATTCACAACAAATGTATAATGATAATATTAAAATACTTTATTAATAACTCATGAATAAAAAATAGGGCGTTAAAACGTAATTAAATACTGTATAGAACAGCACTTGACTGTATCTGTTGGTAACCCACCCGGATCTAGGTGGGTAGATATGGTCTGATCCCTGATAGATACTCGGGATCAATTGCTATAGGTTATAGCTACCTGAAATGCAGGAAAGGAGTCAGAGAAAGCCCACCTAAGAGACTGTCTCTATGTGAGTGTATCACGGCGTTTGTTGCGCTCTACTGGATACACTCTATATAATCTGGTATATAATGCGCCAGGTTGGACCTAAATGTATCTACCCCAAATAGAGATTGCACTGGTTGCTGTATATATTCACCAGTGTTGACAAGGCTAAATCTCTATAGAGGACATAGATAGCCCATGTTCTTAAGTGCAGACTAATGGTCAAGCACTCAAGTGTGGTAAATGGTATCAGCGAGCTAAGGTATCTACATGAAATTACCCATACACCTTGTAGGTGATGTAAGCCCAGATAGGCACTCCCTCACTACTGTCAGTATGGTGTTGGTAATTGTAAGGTGTTTGTGCATTGCATCAAATAGTCAGACAGAATAATATCTAAAATGCCACATACAGTATGCACGCTCTCAGCACATATATAGTCACCCTTACACTTGGCTGAGTGGTATATTGCGCAGGTGGTGGGGGCTAGTGTGAAGACACCCCCCCCACAGTATAGAGAGGGTAGGTATGATAGTAGCGCTGACTACTAGGGTTAATTATATGCACATGAGCAGCTGGGAGGCTACTCATCATAGAGGAGATATACTTGCCAGCAAATACAGCCAAATGGAGTGGGGTACACAAGGGGTTAATACAGGATGAGGTCAATACCTCAAAACACTATCCTTCCCCCCCTTTCCACTCAGAGTATTGAGCAATAGATGCACTCAAATGATAGCACGGGGAGCCGGTCTACCTGGTGATCGCATAGTCCCCTACATCAGCACTGATCCTGGTTATATCAGTGCCGATGTGCTCGAGGACATGCCTGTCTGTCATGTGGGTTTAGCAATGACTGCTTGAGAGCATAGGGAATCACGCGATACTGGTATACAGCGCGATCCCGTGTTGAACATGCACAGCTGGGGAAGCTGAATTGCGGTAAGGTGGATCAATATCCTTGGACTCTAATGTTTAAATAAACAAGCTTCCCGCGTGTGCAGAGAGAGAACTGCCGACGCGCGCGTTTCACGTGTTAAAACGCTTCTCAGGGCACGTAGGGGCTCATTGCTAAACCCACCTGACAGACAGGCATGTCCTCGAGCACATCGGCACTGATATAACCAGGATCAGTGCTGATGTAGGGGACTATGCGATCACCAGGTAGACCGGCTCCCCGTGCTATCATTTGAGTGCATCTATTGCTCAATACTCTGAGTGGAAAGGGGGGGAAGGATAGTGTTTTGAGGTATTGACCTCATCCTGTATTAACCCCTTGTGTACCCCACTCCATTTGGCTGTATTTGCTGGCAAGTATATCTCCTCTTTGATGAGTAGCCTCCCAGCTGCTCATGTGCATATAATTAACCCTAGTAGTCAGCGCTACTATCATACCTACACTATCTATACTGTGGGGGGGGGGGTGTCTTCACACTAGCCCCCACCACCTGCGCAATATACCACTCAGCCAAGTGTAAGGGTGACTATATATGTGCTGAGAGCGTGCATATGTGGCATTTTAGATATTATTCTGTCTGACTATTTGATGCAATGCACAAACACCTTACAATTACCAACACCATACTGACAGTAGTGAGGGAGTGCCTATCTGGGCTTACATCACCTACAAGGTGTATGGGTAATTTCATGTAGATACCTTAGCTCGCTGATACCATTTACCACACTTGAGTGCTTGACCATTAGTCTGCACTTAAGAACATGGGCTATCTATGTCCTCTATAGAGATTTAGCCTTGTCAACACTGGTGAATATATACAGCAACCAGTGCAATCTCTATTTGGGGTAGATACATTTAGGTCCAACCTGGCGCATTAAATACCAGATTATATAGAGTGTATCCAGTAGAGCGCAACACACGCCGTGATACACTCACATAGAGACAGTCTCTTAGGTGGGCTTTCTCTGACTCCTTTCCTGCATTTCAGGTAGCTATAACCTATAGCAATTGATCCCGAGTATCTATCAGGGATCAGACCATATCTACCCACCTAGATCCGGGTGGGTTACCAACAGATACAGTCAAGTGCTGTTCTATACAGTATTTAATTACGTTTTAACACCCTATTTTTTATTCATGAGTTATTAATAAAGTATTTTAATATTATCATTATACATTTGTTGTGAATGAGTGCTAGTAAACTGGGTTCTTTTTCTCCTTATCTACACTAAATCATAAATTTGTATGATTTACGTGGATGGCTGTGCAATGTGGAGGCTTCTGCCATTTCTTCTCTCTTCAAGTGTACAGTGTCTAAGTTGAACGCATACGGATGTGTGCTGAATGTGTGAATAGTTACATGTTATCTTCGCGGTTTGTTCCAAGGTTATAATACAACCTAGCAGTTATACGCCTAGGTTTTCTCCCACAAGAAATTTGTTACAATAATTGGCTGAAATTCTTTGTGTAAGATACTCTTTTCACAGGAATCGAAACTTTACTTTCGGCTTAGTCAATCAACATGTGCAAAACAACTTGACTCTTTGAATTAGAATAACAATGTGTGTGAAATCATCTACAGTGCTATGATGAACAGATTTCTGGTTACACTTAGCTAGATTTAACCATACAAACACATCTCTCTCTTTGTCTCTTTTTCTGTTTTTCTCTCTCTCTCTTTCTCTCTGTTTCTCTCTCTGTTTCTCTCTCTCTTTGACTGTCTCTGTTTGTCTCTCTTCATATATACATAGATATACATATATATATATATAAATATATATATAATTAGATAAATATATATGTTGATATATATTTATATATACCTATATATAATTAACTATATATTGTGTGTGTATATATATATATATATAGTATGTATATATATATATATATATATATATATATATATATATATATATATATATATATATATATATATATATATATATATATATATATATTATATATATATATATATATATATATATATATATGTGTGTGTGTGTGTGTGTGTGTGTGTGTGTATATATAAGACATGCAAATGAACATACAGTAATATTTACCGTTGATATATATATATAATCTCTATCTTGCTACATTGAAGGCCTTGTGTGTAAACACGCCTTGTTTTAATTGTCTTAACACTTCATTACAGTTTATAACATTGCTGGGTGAGTATGTTTGAGGGCCTAATTGAGTCAGCTGTGTAGAAGTTGTATTTAACAGCAAACAAGGCATCTTTGCAGCCATGAGGGCCTGTACTGTTCATTCAGATTATATATATATTATATATAGAGTGCAAAACGAAACTCATTGATGTGTGTAAGTAGGCCTTGTTGTAATCATATATATATATATATATATATATATATATATATATATATATATATATATATATATATATATATATATGTGTATTTATCAGTTAATATATATAAAAATACACAGACACACACACAGTGTGTGTGTGTGTGTGTGTGTGTGTGTGTGTGTGTGTGTGTGTGTGTGTGTGTGTGTGTGTGTGTGTGTGTGTGTGTGTGCATACATATATAGATAGAGATACAGAGAGACTACAGATATATTCATACACACTGACAGATCTGTTATTGTAACCAAAAATCATACATGATCACATGCCAACATTATGAACTATGAAAGAAGATTAAGGTAAGTAATGTCTTACAGAGTTAAGACACCAGAAAACATAAAATAAAAATGTATGCTGTTCTATGGGTACTTACTTAAAGTTGTATGACACTAATATTAGCATGAAATGACTATCTACATTACCAAAATAACCCACATACATCTCATCTTGAACAAGAGCTAAGTGAATGTCATCTTCCATTAACATGCCAAGTGTGTAGTAATGTTGTACCATTAATCAACTGATGATTAATACATACTCATATGTTATCAAATATGCCTTCATTAAGTCAGCGAACATTTCTAAACATTCATGTGTACAAGGACATACTTGAATGTTATCAAGCATCTGTACATGATCATACATACACTATGCATGAACTAGTCTGCATTAAACAACACCAGGACACCAACAAATTTAGTGGTTATTTATTGTGGTTTATCCTTTTGAGAGCGAGTCACAGGCCTGCTTGTTGGCTGTTGTGTTTGCCTTTTCCCTCTGCCAAGTGCTCTGGCCTTAACTGTACGACTTGTACTGGCCTGTGGCAGTTCTGTGGCACTGGGTGTGGGCTGTGGCACTTCAGGGGCACTAAGTGTGGGCTGTGGCACTTCAGGGGCACTAAGTGTGGGCCGTGGCACTTCAGGGGCACTAAGTGTGGGCTGTGGCACTTCAGGGGCACTGGGTGTGGGCTGTGGCAGTTGTGAAACAGTTAATAAACATTGCAAGACTGATGGTGGAGCACTTTCTTGTTTTGGTGTTTTAATCTTTTTCCAAAAGCTGGTTATTAGTAATTGTTGCCCTAACTTTCTTTTGCGTGTCTCATTTGTTGGTGTCGGTTCCATATTTTGAACAGATGTAAGCGGTTGGATGTTGACAGGGACCTGCACAGAACTTGCACCTACTGTACCGGTATCATCCAGAACTAGGGAATGAAAAACTGATGGCTCAGGAGAAAAAGTAGCAACATGTAAAGATCCATCCTCTGATGGGGTAAAGTGGAATTGTTGTTCTCTTGCTGTACTCTGCAACTGATTTGATTGGCTTACATTGAGAACTAGTGCTTGTAATGTCCTGTTTACATTTTGGATTTCTTTAGGAACTTGGATGATGACTTTTTGAATTTGTGACAGTTCTGATATTGACCTTTCATGCATCCTTTCAAGCTGTGACAGCATCCTTTCAAGCACTGACATCATTTCTGAATGGCGACGATTTTCTTCACCCAAGATTCGTTCTTCAGAAGCTGCAATAGCTGAGTAGGTGTCACGAGCAGGAGGACTTGAATGCTGGGTTAATCCAGGAGTGTCAACATGTTCATGGTCACTTGAGTGAATTTGTCCTTGAGCTGGTCCTACAAAGAAAGAAAGACATTCTGAACTGCCATGGAAGTTTTACTTTGTTTTCACTATAATGATAGTTGTTCTCATAGTGTAACACATAACATGTTTCCATAATTTATAATTTGTGTCCAATTAAAAGATGATGCTTGAAGTAACAATGATGTTTCGACTCAGTGTGAAAGAAGAATGAATTAAAGGTTGTTGTAACCTAACAACTCCTGATAGTTTAAAACACACACAATACATGTTGTCAGGAAACACTACATCTTCTGTGACAATAACTGATGTGAAGTTCATTACATGTGAAAGGCATTAATTTTGCATGGCAAATGATATTCTTCAAATGTACACATTATATGTGCTGCACCACATACACTCATCTTCCATTCTTGATAATGACCTTGATGAGCCAGGTGATGAGACATGTTCAGTGTCAGGTGACCCAGGAGCTGCAGGAGCTACTATATAGAAGAATAACATCAGAATTGAATTGTCATGTGTACATAATTAACATGAAGTATCTGTAGTGGGAGTAGTTATGGCTAAATATCAGCATCACATAACAAAATCACAATGATATGGTTAGGGCAATCTGAATATTATCCATCTTAACAAATGTTCATGTGAACCTAATCAGCACATTTATTTTAAACACCATACAACATACAATGTTCATGCATGAATGCGTTGTAAAATTAAGTGTTCTGTTGTACATACACTGCATATGTTGTGTAGTAATCTAACAATTATAATGTACATCACTACCATGGCAGCAAAGTTGACTCTGCTTATAATTCAGTACCTAATTGTGGAAATGTGAATGAATGTTTTTAGTGATCTGTCTGAACATTTAAGAGAAGCAGGTGTAGCGCTCAATGTGCCTGACACTCATCAACACATGCAGTGTGTCGCTCACAGATGGTACTGGTGTGATAAGGTGGTGTATCTATAAGGTTAAAATAAAATATGACTGAACGAATGACTAACGTACGTTTTCATATATAGTGGCCTGGTGGCTGAAAGTCTTCAGATAATTACCATTTCAAATGAATGTGATGAACTTCTGTTCACCTTGTCAGCTTGTAACAGCTATAGTCCCTCCCCCAAGACGTGACACCACCCTGACCTTTTATTTGGTTCTACCACCTGTAAGCCATCCCACAAGACGACCGTACCATGACCCTGTGATCTGGCTCTTTGCCCGACCCCCACCCCCTCTGTTCACCTCTATGCTGTGATTACATATTAATTGCAGCTGGTTTCACACACCGGTACATGAGCGAAATAAAAATATGAAGTAACCTACATATGAACACAATTAAATACCATATGGTACATGTTCCTATTTATGCTCACATTATACTACATGAAGCGAAACAAGAGCTTTAATAAAACATAACGAAATGTGTTTGTGCAAATTACTTATGTTCGTCTTTGAATGCACAATATTCCATGCAAGACTTGATTAGTCAGTAATGGCCTGTTTATAGGTGTAACATAGATTATCACTAATATATATATAAATATATTATATATATATATATTATATGTATATATGTATCGACACATACATGACATAGTGAATTATGCATTTGTGTGCACAGACACAGTATAACGAAGTTATACATTACTGTGACAAAGAATGAGTGCGGGTGTGCTTTGTTGTTATGCATGTTAACCCATTGTTTGTACAAAGATTCACATATACATTAAGCTTTGAACTATAGGACAAAGATGTTGAATGCTTTGTAAGGTAGAAGGTTGCAGTGTATGTCATTTGGAAGATCATTACACATAATCCCTTCATGCTGGTCAAGTTGTGTATGTTTACTCATAATGATGTCATCCACGATAGCTCAGCCAATACATGTTTCCAAACACACAGATATATATATATATATATATATATTTTGGATCTTTGCGGACAACTATATATATATATATATATATATATATATGCGCAAATATAACTGTATGCTCATCTGCATGTCTTAGGCAGGTCTGCAACCCCGCCTTTCCCCATTATCACCCAGCATACAGCACTTCCACTGCAGCAAGGGATTCTGGGAAATGACATGCAAATGAGCACACAGTGTCACTTTTTGCCTCAAAAACCATTTATAACATGGTTCCCTATAGGCTTAAGCTTGCTGCATGGTCACAGCTTTGAGCACAGCCAGAGTTAAGGTGCATACCCAGAAAACCACCCACAGACAGCTGTTTCGACCTTGATGGGTCTCATCAGTGTGGGGTTGATTTTAACTGGGTATGCATGAGAGGCTATGGGATAGGCTATACCATAATACTGAGTTAAGTATATATATATATAAATAGATAAATATAGAGAGAAAGACATATATACAGATATATATATAGGTAGGCTTATATTGTGAAAAACTACACGTTTCTGCGGAAATATAGTTAAGAACTGTAACATACGACACACGTAATACAGTAACATTTGTCACCTGTTGGAAATTGAGCCGAATAAATTCCGATATCTCTGTCCCCTTCCAAACCCTCCACGACGACAGGAAGAAATTTTTCCCGCATCTGCTCCTCCAATGGAGTTAAGATTAGAGCTTGTGCTGGTGGCCCACCTCCAGTGCCAGAAGCATGCATCCATTGGGCTTGTATTTTTTTCTTTAAGTTTGCCCTGATATCATCGAATCTCTTCCGACAATTCGCCCAGTCCCTGACATGATTCCCACACGCAGACACAGCCAATGTTATTTCCTCCCACATTCTTTTTTGGATGCTGAACTTGTCCGCCCTTGAAATACATACAAAATATATGACGTTAATTAGTATTAGAAAAAAGAGCAGTTTCCTAAACTGCTACCTGTTCCAAGAGATACCAAACATGCTGGTTTAGGTTTAATATGTGTAGCACATGAGCATTTACGTGCAAACATACAAATCTAAGGAAGCTTGCATGAATATTGTATGAACTTTGGCAAACATTTTAGACTGATTGTTATGGTCGTTATAAAGCATGAAGGAATATGTAAAAAATACAAAATATACTGTGACAAGCGCTATACCTAAAATATAAGTATGCAGTGCATATATGAATTAATAAGTGCAGTGCACAACTAAAGCAGCCTGGTGATCTACTGAGGAATATCCCAAAATAAACCTCAAAACAAGAATACAAATACAAAAATAGACATAAACCTGGCGCATGTGTAAATACAGTGAGGTGATAATAAAGTCCAAATAAATAATAATACAGACTTGTGGTCCCAATCCTTAGTGGACAGCTGATGATAGATGGTATTAAAATCACAGTTCACAGAGCAAAGAGTATACAGTCCTCCTCACGATGTATATTCAACCTGCAGATGTGTGACAAAGCAGAGAAACAGGACATTGCGCAGTATGTTTGGTTGCCAATCTTGCCCTTTTTTTTTATCAAAGCTCAATGAAATGCCTACTTACTAGAAGTAGATAGGATACATGCAGGGGAGAGAATCTGTACTTGGAGCCTTCTGAGTCCCGGTCGCCTCTGGTGTAACACGAACCCCTCGTGGTGTCCTCCGCTTCCGTAGACGTTAGGAAGGTCTCCCTTCCAGGAACGTAGTCTCCTGGATCAGCTTCAGGATTCCTTCAGCCTCTTACTTCCTCCGGTGGGGATAAAAGAGGGCAAAGGATTGCGCAGTAGAAAAAAACTTTAATGACGCCTACCTAAAACATATAAAATACTCACAAAAGACGGTGAGTGTAAAAACAAAGAAGTGCCCGACCCAGCACAGCCCAAACGCCGCACTCAGTCTTTGAATGTCCTTCTCGGTGCCGCGTGTACCTCGTGGGATTCCGTCGCGGTTTGGATGACGTCACCGTCTCCTCTTCAGTGACTAGCAGCTAGAGTGTGTGGGGCAGTACCTCTTAGGCTCCTCCCTACGCGTTTCGTGATGGGGAACATCACTTCGTCAGGGGATTGTGGAGCCTCATCAATCCCGTGTGCAATATATAGCCCCAGTTTAACCCCTCGTGTACAGGAGCCACTTTGGACCAAAAAAGACAGGGAGATTAAACTTTCTGATAATTACCATCAGATGGGTATAAGCTTAATCACCTCTGAAGCGATTACTTGACTCACTTAGGGATCGTGGGATCACTAAATACATGAACAGTAAAAAATATAAAAATGTAAAAATGTATATAAACATATCATAATGATAAAATTACATTGGATGAGAAAATAAATGATTAGTACAGTACATCAAAGAAAAGATGCTAAATCGAAATCGATGTTTAACCCTTTAGGGGAGAGGGTCTTGAGAGTATAGATCCAGAAGGTTTCTTGCTGTGAAACCCTCTGTAGTCTATCCCCCCTCTAATACCCACCTTAGGGCAATCTATGCCAATACATGTGAGCCCATCTGGGGATTGATTATGGTGCAATTTGAAATGGTTGGAGACACTGTGTGTTTCCAAACCATTTTTAATATTGTACACATGTTCGGCAAATCTTTGTTTCAGTGGTCTCCCTGTCCTGCCCACATATTGTAATTTACAGGGACATTCTAAAAGGTAAACACAGAAATTAGATTTGCAATTAATGAATGAACGGATTTAAAAACTTTTGCCGGTTACATTGGATTTGAATTCTTTACATTTTGATCCATAACTACAACCAATGCACTTCTTACAGGGGAAATAGCCTTTAAGTTCTTTTAACCACATTGATTGTTGATGTTTCCTAGGGCAACTGGGTGCCAACTGGGATTTTAAGTTTTGAGCTTTTTTATACACAATTTGCGGTTTGTCAGGTAATATAGATTGTAGAATAGGATCTCTTTGTAGGATCCCCCAGTGTTTATTAAACACGTTGGATATCTCCCTTGACATCCCGTTAAATTGTTTAACCGGATGGATCAAGGAAGCCCTTTCTGTGTTGTTAGCTTGATCAATAGCATTTTTAACAACTTTCCCATTGTATTTTCTATCTTTAAACTTATTGCCCATGTCCTCAATTTGTTCCTTGTATACTTCCATTTGTGAACAATTTCTTTTTACCCTAAGTGCTTGTCCTTTTGGGATATTTTTTAACCAATGAGGATGGTGGTGGCTAGATGCCAAGACATAGGAGTTAGCATTCACCTCTTTGTAATAGGTTTTAGTATGTATCTCATTTTTAACAGTGTAGAGAGTTAGATCCAGGAAGTTTATAGACTGTGGGCTACTACTCAATGTAAATTGTATATTATAGTCGTTTGTATTGAGATGTTCTTTAAAGGCCTCTAGTTCTTCTTTAGTGCCCTTCCAGACGCATAGCACATCATCGATGTAGCGTTTCCAAAGTACCAGGTTTGCACCAAATGGGTTGTGTTTTTTTTAATTTTTTTATTTGTATGAAGGAATATGTGTGTAGCAATTAACTTTAATTGATAGATATTAGAGAATAATAGTTTGATATTAAGACATCTCACATGACCTAGGATAACATGTCTTTAAACAATCAATGCAAAGATAGACTTACCTAGTAAATGCCCATACAGAGAGTCATAGTGCTCCAAAATCCCTGTGACAAGAACTCTGTTTTCCTCTTCATTGAAACGAGGATTATGTGGCCGCTCCAGACGTTTCCTCCGAACATGTGCAGCCCCAGACTTGGCTGCTGCTGACTGGACTCTCCTTCTTCCAATGGAAGAGACTCCAAAAGCGGGCCACCACCAACCACCCCACCATCAGACACACCAGCAGCACCAGCAGCAGACACCCCAGCAGCACCAGCAACAGACACCCCAGCAGCACCAGCAACAGACACCCCAGCAGCACCAGCAACAGAGCCACCAGCAGCACTCGCACTCACAGCAACACCAGTCGCACTCGCAGCAACAGCACTCCCCTGAATCCTATGTTCACTCAGACACGTACTCACTACCAGTACCACTCACACCAGCAGCACTCTTTCCACGCCTTTCGGCCATACCTATAGCACTCACAAAGAACAGAAAAGAAATTTAAACACAATCGCACTGAACACTTACAAAGTGAAAACAAGACAAAGATGTTAACAAAACAACACAGGACAAACCTCTCACAATACACAACAACTCTCTCAGTCAATATGAAATATGTAAATCGCCCAGCTCTGTGTGTCTCTCTGTCTCTCTCTCTCTCCCAACAACACAGAGAATGAATAAAAATACATGCTGCCTTTAAATGGGCCGCTCAATCAAAACATGCTTGCTTCGGCAGATTCAGCAAGAAGTTTCATTGGCGTACCTAACACCACCCCGCCATGCACGCCGATACACCTGTGTGTGATCGGCAAATCATCGGCAGAGTGGGACCAAATGTTTTCGGCTTGATTCGGAAGGGATTCGGCACTTATTGCATACGGCGAGGGAAAATCGGCAGAATCATGCCGATAAGGAACACTTGGCGAGAGGACTATTTCGGTGCTTACTGCATAGAGCCCTAAGTTTGTTATCACTGTATATTTGTAATTAACCCATTTATATTAGGTTAGTGTTTAGTACTGCTTTTTTCCTTTTGTTCTGCACTAGTGTAGAAAAGCAGGGGTCTCAGGAGCAGAACCGCGTTGATTTCAGGTCCGGGGACCCCCTGTTTCTCGAGATACAGGCCCCATTATCTCCTATAAATTTAAATGTCTCGCGTCAAATGACAGTGGGAATAACATGCATAGGAGATACCGGCACTCCATAACGGGGCCTGTATCTCGGGAAGCATGGGGTCCCCGGATCTGAAATCAATTCAGTTCTGCTCCGAAGACCCCCTGCTCATCTACACTAGTATTAAAATTGATATTAAAAACTTTTGGTCGCTGGCGAGATATGCGTAGGGAGAGGCGGCTCTCTCTGTGCAGCTCTCTCTGCAGCTGAAAGAAATCATGCCGGCTTTGGCCTTTTGAGAGAGGCGACCATCGCATCGCCTTTCAGAATACCGTGATAGCAACGCTCAAAAAACAAGAGGCGAAAACGGGTCAGCGATTTTTTTCTGAAGATTTATAGAATTGGCCCCATAATTGGAAAAAGTTATTGCATGATAACACATTATCACTAGTGCCCGTTTGAATGCATTATTCTGTGATTTACTATTACTTTAGTCAATGATTTTGCAGTTAACATGCAGTAGCAGGTGCAGAATATGCAACCATATTTGCAATATCGGTTTACAACACACTTAAATTAATCCATTGTAGACTCATGCAACAGAAGAATTTCAGGTGACATTTTGTTCCCCTATGCATTCTTTGATGATGTCAATGGAATGAAAACTATGTATACTTTTTCTTTTAGCCTTTCTTGAGAGCAATACAAATCACTTTTGGGGATCTTATGAAAGCTAGCTAATCTGTTTCTTTGAAAACTCTCTAGTGACCATCTTCAGAAAAAGAAAATATATTGTACAGACAGGATGTCTTTGATAAAATAATATTCCCCATAAGAATTGTTTAATGTGTCTTGTGTGTCAGTTACCTAAAAATGCATGTTACCTTTTCATCTCCCTTACAAACGATATCACTTTCTGCTGAAGTTTTCATAGATTCGTAACTTCAAATCCTACAATAAATTATAGTTTATAAATGTGTTAATTCAATCAGACATCCATGTACTGATGGGGGGGGGGGGTGGATGGGGGAGAAAGCTTTTTGATTGTGATCTTTATTAATGGTGCTAGCTGTGATATTGAATTTTGGAAATAAAAATTATTACTTTCTAAAAAATCTATTTATATTCTGTACAGTGACTCTTAGCTTAATTTCTGTTGTTGTATAATTCCTTCTATTGTATGCAGATTTTTTTTAGTTACAGATATGACTAGCCAAAAAACATTTAGGGGCCTATTCTAATAGCTTCGATAAAATTGCTGCCACCTCGAACGGTGTGGCATGATCCCATCAAACGGGTTGTCGTTTGTATTATCACCGTATTCAGAAAGAATCTGAAAGCATTTCAAAACAGTGAGGTAGGAAAATGCCAATACCTTACGGGACAGCAGCGATGGTATCTCAGCCTCTCTCAAAGTTCTCCCCCATACAATCTGGCCACAGTCTGTAAGAGCTGCATAAAGAGCTGCACAGAGGGTAGTTGCCCCGGGGAGGGTGGTTAGGCATTCCGAGTGGGTAGTGCGGGAGTAGGGTAAACCCTTTAATTACTATAGTGATTACTATCCGCTATGTTGATTAAGGGGTTAGTGGCCATTAGTTTGTTTTGTATTGTTATGTTGCTGCCACGGAGGGCTGGGAGGAAGATTAGGATGGCCTTCATCCTGGCAGGGGTAAGTGCAACTTTAATTTACTTTATGCTGGCTGGATTATGTTTTATTTTGAATGGGCAAATTAGCTATTATCCAGATGTGGATAATAGTAATTTTGCCCTTTACTGTACTGTAATTTTTTTGGGGGGGTCAGGTTGTTGGGGTTAGGTGGTGCCCATTCATTGCCATTGGGGTTATCTTTGCTCCTATTGAGGGCATAGGTAACAACACTGGAAAGCAATGGGTGTATTGGCTAGTATTGGGTTTTAATGTTTATTGGGGGTAGCAGGCATAGCTGAAGGTGCTATTTCTCCCATTGTGGGTGTTTATGTCTGATAGAGAGAGAACTGGGGCGCTACCTGGATTAATTGAATAGATTGTGATTTATTCAAATAGGAGATCAACCCAAAAGAAAGTAAAAAGAAAATAAACAGAAAAATACTGGCCCCAAGTCTTTGCTGCTTCTCGACCAAAGAAAAAGAACTTCCCAGGATCCTCGCACAGTGTAGATGAGTAAATAACGGTGAGCGCAAAAAACAAAAATTGAGAGAAAATAGTTAATAAATAATCAAATAATATTCAGTTATATGTCATTTGAGGGTCTGAATAAATAGGGTGAGGGATAAAAAAGGCAGTGGTAAGGGGAAGGGAATGGAGACTGGTACAGGTGAAGAGAGGATGGTGGATACAATAATGATAGTAATAATGATATTTCCACTCACACAGCCGTGTGTGTGTGTGTGACTGCACATAAAAAGTCAATCTTCTCTGTGGGAGTTCAGACCGCTTCTCAGGTGGCTGGAACGTTTGGTTCTCTCAGAGAGAGAAATACCAGGGTTGGTGCCAGTAGAGTGTATAGGCAGGATATCATCAATAATACTGAATGCAAATACACTAACATGGCCATATGTGAGTGGAGGACACTCAGAGGATTCCCATCACAGCTCACAGTTGTTAGCAGTGGGTTAGGTGGTCATCTGGTGTCACTCATTCGGATAGCAGGCGACAATGGATACCAAGATTAAAAACGTGATATTTATTAACAAGTAATAGAAAAAAATAGACACTTACAAATAAACAAATGCACCTGTAGAACCGCAGCAGCATCACTCAGCGTTCTGTTCGTGGTTAGTTCCTACTTCCGCGTCCGGAGGATGAGGCCGCAAACAGCTGCTTCGGTAGGCTACGGTGGCCGACTGCATACAAAATACCTCCACAGAACTACGCGTTTCGCTGTTAAGCTTCGTCAGGTTCTTGTGGAGGTGTGGCTTCTTGATCCTTTTATGTAATGCGGATTGTGTGTTCATTGCTTGTCTGTGTTGCTGTTTGGTCACAATTACGGAGTGCTAAAGGCTGTTATTAGCATTCAAAAAGCATATTCGCCAAAAACATCTTGGCTAGAATGGATACAATCAAGAAAATATGTACTTTGTATAATATCAGCAATAAGAATGTACAATCTTTAAATATTAGTTTTAATATGACCACATTAATCATTAAATGATTATATAGATGTGGACTTTAAAGTCCTAGGGTTCATTGAATACCTTTATTATTTACTGTCTTATGTAACCCAAAACATCAGTAATTCACTTGAAGGTAATCAACAAATTAAAACTCATAAAAACAAACAATACATAGCAGTTTAGAGACACAATACTTAATCCATTATAAGGATGTGAGAAATGTTGGGTACAGGAACATACTTAATCCGTTATAAGGATATAGTAAATACTGGGTACAGAAAAATCAATCATTAGCTTAAAAATATATATTAAATGAACTCATAAACACAGATAGTTCGTAGCGGTTTGAAAACATCATACTTGATCTATTATAAGGATGTAATGATTGCTGTGTACAGAAATAGAAGCATCCTATTTGGACTTAATGTAAGTAG
Source organism: Ascaphus truei (assembly GCF_040206685.1). Lineage (NCBI taxonomy): Eukaryota > Metazoa > Chordata > Amphibia > Anura > Ascaphidae > Ascaphus > Ascaphus truei. Next base: position 46,744,494 of record NC_134492.1, read on the forward strand.
AAAAAGATGCTAGGGCCGGTGAGAGTAGTAATAAATTAAGGAATAAATAAAGTTAATCAGACTCACTATAGAATAAAAATGGACCTTGGCATACAGCCGCGGCCCATTTTAGTCTAACACTTCACCGATATTTTCCGGTGACTTTTTCCGAATGCCACGAGCTTCGCCGCTTTCATGCGACGTTTGTGCCGTATTCATGTCACAATCATGCCGGCATCCACCGCGCTTGATCGGTTTAATGAGAATGTTTCGGATTTAATTGGTTACAATTCTTCGTGTATCCGCCAGGTGGCAGATATTCATGAATTGTAATGCGCATGCGCGTCAGTAATGTGTCGACTTCCAGGTGTATAAAAAATACCACAGTGGTCCTTTGTGAATTGACCTTGGTACTGAAGAAGTTGTACAACATTGTATCTATTTCGGTGTTTCATATTAAAAACTAAATGCAAACTGTCTACTGTCTGGTGTTCTATTCCATTGTCCAGAGAGGTCCAGAGATGAGTACATCACTGCAGTCCGTGTTCAGAAAGCCCAACATAACGTACGCTTATTTAATATGTTCAGCAATTAGTTCAGCAGATGATAAGATGGCCACAGTTGGTCAAATTTATCAATATTTTATTGAAAATTATGACTTTTACAGATTTTCACCAGATGCTCTGGGGTGGAAGCGCGCGATAAGGAAAAAGTTATGTATCGATCCGCGTTTTTTTCCAATTGCTCCTGCACCCGGAGTTACAGGAGGAGGGTATTGGTGTGTTGCCCCTGAATTTTCCAGTACCTTTGTAAAACCAACTAGGAATCGTCATTCCCAGGCAAGCAATACGCCAGCGCCAGCACAGGCTTCTAATAACGGTCCGACCATCTGTGAAAGCCTGCTGACCGGCAACCCTTGCTATCAGCCCCCGCCTGGATACCTGCAGACTGAGCAGGATTTCACGTGCAGATACCCGCAAGCTCGCATGTACCAAAGCGATATCCAGCTTCATCAGCTGGCAACTACAGGTCTAGCAGGCCCGCTGTCACCTTTCAACTACTTGTAAAATCAAGACTACGAGACTGGCAGTGGCTCGGCGCCAACCGATTCGCAAAGTCTATGGTGAGTCTATGGTGAGTATTGTTGTTTTTCCTTTAAACTGTAGGGAGACAACTGTTCTGGTTGACAGAATAAGTGAAGAGAATTATGAGAAGAGTGCCTTAAGGGTCAAAGACACTATGCAGAAAAATCACAATCTAACCGTATAAGAGACCAGCATTAAGAAGATGAGACGCAGGATTGGATGGAAATATGGACGTGTGAGGTTAGTACTGGACAGTACAGGAGGTAAAAGTGTGGTTTAATAAACTGTACCTATAAAATGATTCCTTGTCATTACAGAGCGTACCCTATGATAAGGGACGTCAACAAGATAAAGAGAGTGGTCCAGGCACAGGCATGGATCGACAGTGGCAAAACTTTTCAGGATTCACTGATGAGTCTACTGTATCGCTGGAGAGATTTGCCACAAAAAGGTCGCATATCTATGAAGCCGCGTCCAAAACACCCAGTGAAGATGCATGTGTGGGGTGCCATCTCTAGGCGTGGAGCAGGATGCATCGTCATCTTTGATGGTACAGTATAATAATGCACAAAGTCACATGCTGTAGTGTTAAGCACTGTACTGTACTACTGTAGTGTGCATTATTTTGAGCACTTTTCTTTTCTTGTTACAGGAATCATGAATAAAGTGTTTTTCCAAGAGCAAATAGTGCCTGAGATTGTGGAATACATCACACGTAAATTCCCAGATGGTCACCATTTCTACCAGGACAACGATCCGAAGCACACCGCGTCAACTGTGCATATTCTTGCCTGCGGTATTAACTGGGTGAAGACGCCAGCGGAGTAAGTACGGTAACCGTGTCACGTTTTGTCACACTGTTTACTGTGTATCTCTTTAACTAATTCTCCTTTTATTCCCCACCAATGACAGATCGCCAGACTTCAATCCTATCGAAATGGTCTGGCATCAGCTGAAGGACCATATCCGAAAGTGGTGAAACCCTCAAAAAAGGATGAGTTGGTGAATGGCATAATCAGTTTTTGGAACGATGTGCTCACCGTGGAACACTGTAATAAATATATGGACCCTATTGCGACTGTGTTGCCCATTGTGATAGAGCATAATTGGCAAGCATCAGGAAGTACTGTACTGTAGTAAGGTAAGTACAGGCTCACCAAGTACAGCATGATACAGGTAAGTATGGCACAGATTGTTTTACAGTATACAGCATGCACTTTACTGCACTAATTTTTAATTTTTAGAGAGAGCTGGCTGCACTACCAATCTTGTTACAAAGTATTTTACAGTACAGTAGTTCCAGTATACAGTAGTTTGACAGATGTAACTGCATACTGCTGCGGCCAAGATTATTCGAGCATTTGCCCGTTCTTGGCCGCAGCAGTAGCTTGGCGCGCGCCCGAGGGTGACGGGCGCGCGCCGAAGCAGCGGAAGAGCGCCCTCCGATCGGGGCGCTCTCCCTACCGCTGCCGGGTCCGCCGGGTCCCCCGGAACCCCCTGCCGCCGTCCCGCGATCGCGGGACACCAGGGCTCCCTCGGGGAGCCCTGGACGCGCGTGCAGGGGGCGCAGGCTCCCGAAGACGCGTGACCGCGCGTCTATGACGCGCGGCACGCCGAGGGGCGGCCACTAGCAAGCCGGGAAATCTCCCGGCTTGCGGTACCGGCCACACTTTAATAAAGTGTGTCGGTAGTGTACAGTAGTCCAATATGGAGTAGTTTTATAGTACACAATGCAATTATATGCACTTAACTGCACCAATTTTTTTTTTCCTTTTCATAGACAGCTGGCTGCACTACAAAAGGACCGGTGGAGGGAGGGGGATATCATGTGTAAATTGTGTGAACTGTGTGTATAGTGTATCTACAGTCATGATTTACACAAATCCCCCCCTCTCGCAATGAACTACAGAATGCAATGTGGCCATGACGAACAAGATAAAGACTAAAAATTTGTATTACTGTTTTTATTATTATAAATGTGCATTATTCATGATTATTTGTATTTTTTATTCTTCCATTATTATGCACCGGCCCTGAAATTTCAACTGACAGAAGAACTACAGCACACTACTGTACACTACTGTACGTGTACAAAGAAGATAAACACTGAAAATGATTATTTGTATTTTTTATTCCTGATAAAATAAAAGAAATATTTCATTACATTCACATTTTTTTTCTTTGAACTTTAAATTCCCTTTCAATGTGTGTGAGGGGGGGGATTCTTCAAGAAGGCTTACATTTTTATTCATTGGTTACATTTTTATTCATTGGTTACATAATCAGATTAACATATTCAATTCGAGAAGGGTTTATCACAAGTGCGCATGCGTTACCGTAAACAAAGCCTCAAAGGGTTGGGGGAGGGGGGTCATCATAATGGATTAGCATAAGGGCTTAGCCAAGCATTTGAAAATTATTGTGAAGTTATACACGCATGCGCATTAATCATCAACTAGGTCTCTTCCCAAAGAGGAATACACGCAGGCGCAGAGATGTGATGCTCGGCTCGAGAAGATTAAAAGCAGAAAGCCAAGCTTTTGAAAATTAATGGTTTTCGAGAGGTGTCGATAAGAAGTTGAAATACTTGAGCCTTGTGTGTGTCTGTGGGGGGAGGGGGGTAAAGCTGCATGAAGGATTAGCAGTACTGAACTGTAGTTCAAAGACATATTTTCAACAGGTTATCATAATGTTTTGATCCCCAGACCCCCAAATCAATAAAAATTACATAAAGCCTGTGAATGACCAGTGTAACATTAAAAATCTACAGTACCGATAGAATATCAGAATAACAAGAATTTTTATGCAGGCACACGTCTGGAAACGAAACATAAAAAAATATATATATTTTTTCCAGACTTCAACTTCCACATGATTGTGAAGTTATACACGCATGCGCATTAATCATCAACTAGGTCCCTTCCCAAAGAGGATTACACGCAGGCGCAGAGATGTGACTCTTGGCTCAGGAAGATTAAACGCACAAAGCCAAGCTTTTGAAAATGAATGGTTTTCGAGAGGTGGCGATACGAAGTTGAAATACTTGAGCCTTGCGTGTGTCTGCGGGGGGAGGGGGGTCAAAGCTGCATGAAGGATTAGCAATACTGAACTGTAGTTCAAAGACATATTTTCAACAGGTCATCATAATGTTTTGATCCCCAGACCCCCAAATCAATAAAAATTACATAAAGCATGTGAATGACCAGTGTAACATGAAAAATCTACAGTACTGATAGAATATCAGAATAACAAGAATTTTTATGCAGGCACACATGTCTGGAAACGAAACATAAAAAAATATATATATTTTTTTTTCCAGACTTCAACTTCCACATGATTACACGCAGGCGCTGAAATGTGACACCAGGCTCTGTACGTTATACACGCAGGAATGTATTGACAGGTTTGGGATGATTGAAGCCAGAAAGCCATCTGGCTTTGGGAGAGGTGTACTGAACTGTAGATAAGAAGTTGAAATAGTACTTTAGCCATGTGTGTGCGGGGGCGAGAGGGAGAGCGCTGTATGCGCCGAAATGTGATACTGTAACACGCCTATGCGTTTCAACAATGTATGGTACATGCATAATACTGCATAAAACGAGTATGAAAACAAGTAAAAGTAAAAGTACTGATTACAAAATAATACAGTACATACAGTACTGTATAGAAATGTGATAATTTTATATTCGAAGAAGAAGCAACGCTATATTTTTGTAATACTGTATACTGTAAATCCTCCATTTTACAAATACTGCGTGCGCACACAGACATAATGCATTGTACATGCATTAGACTTATTAGAATTTTAAAACAACAGCTCGCAAACGTCCACCTGTGTTTTTAGACGGTATTGCAGTATAGCGGACAGCACTAAAAATCCGAGCGCTAACATACCGGAAAGCGCTACGGAAGAAAAGAAAATATACCGCATCTGGCCGCGGTTAGCAGAGCGCCATGGATAAAGGCGGCCGCAGCTGTATAGTCATGAAGAGCACTGAATAAAACCAATACATGATCAAAAAGACGACTGAATCAGATCAATAAATAAGATAAAAAAATGACGGTTCAAATTGCTAAAAAATTATGATAATATGGATAAAAATGAATAACAAAAAATATATAAAAAAATATAAAATATGTAAATAATAAAACGGGTATAAAACACTAATATCTTGATAAAGAACATCTTGTTCGAAACATGTAGAAGGCTTTTTATGTTTTAGGACCTCCAATTAAAAAAAATGTAACTTGGATCCTCTCCTTGCTCCTATTTGGCTGTGCTCAGGAACAGGGTACTGGGTACCCTGTACAGCTGGTACTGGGGATCCAGCACTTCAGCACAGGAACCAGTAAGCAGACCTCTGCCTGGGGAGAATGCAACAGGTCTCTGGAACAAGGCAAGACTAGCACTGGGGATTCAGTGCTTCAGTACAGGAACCAAATGGCAGACCTTTGCCTGGGGTGAATGCAGCAGGTCTCATGAACAGGGTAAGGCTAAGGCAAAGTAGCTTGTGGCAAACACAGTTGCATCCAAGTGAATCTTGGGTTATGCTCAGCAATGAGGAAAAGGGAAAGCACAGTATAAGAAGGGCAGATAGCCAATCCCAAGACAGGGGTGTGTGGGAATTCCTCCATTGCCAGACCAGAGAGACAGAGCTGCAGTGATTGCAAGCACAGGTGAAAGTGCTTGCAAATCCAAGGGAAGGTCTGTCTAAGAGCTCACCAACACTGCAAGAGTGAACTCAAGCCAAAACCAGGGACGGATTCCTTACAGTACACCTCCCCCCCCCTTTAGGCAAAGCCTCCGGAAGAGACGGATCAATAAGAGATCTGGGTGACATAGAATGGTTTCTGAAGTGTCTTAGGCAGGAAGTAGGCCCATGATCCAGCAGTCCATTGGCAAGTACAATCTTTACACAAGAAAACGAAGGTACTGCAATTCTTGAGGTACAGAAAGCATCACAAAATGATTTGGAAATCCAGAGCTGTGCAAGAACAGGAGATTCCAGAACAGGGAAGTCTGAGGGGCACAAGTCAGGTGCCCGGTACTCAACACTAGTCCCAGAGTACAAGACAAGGCAGAGTGATTGTTGATCGGTTGTGGTAGAGGAACATCCTGGAAGAGTAATGGTATTGCTCAAATGGGCATGTAGAAGTTTGAGATCATTTTTTCCTCCAAAGGAAATCTGGGCAGTGGTTAGCGAGGGTATATGGTGGGAGGGTTCACCGAAAGATATTGATACAGTTCTTTTGTTAAAGACCAGGCCCGTTAACCCTAGCAAGTTGTTTGATGGTTGAAGTGTTTACATAGTTTTCTGCCACGGTACTGGCAAAAGATAAGAGGCCAGCACCCCAAAGGCATATGGAGTTTAGGGAGCATCAGGTCTGAAATCAGGACATCCGTAGAGGATGCAGTAGACACCAAAGAACCAGCAGAGAGAGGCATGCCTGTGCCCACAGTGGGAGCACCAGAAGCAGGGATAGGCATCTCAGGCAAGACAAGGAAGTTCAATGGGGGTATTTCAGTTTTAGACGATGATGACAAGGAGTCCAGAGTGAACACATCAAGCACCACACAGGAACCCATAGGTATTAAAGCTGCTTGTAAAGAGAGAGTGGTTGGATCAATACAGATCTTATCCAGTACCGCAGGAGGCTGGGTGAGCGGAAAAGCTGACAGACACAACATTTTTGGGGTTAGAACTGGGTACTTAAAACACAGAACGAGAATCAGGAAAACACGAACTTGACTTCGGAGGGGAAGTCCTAGATTCAATGGCTTCACGCAATACAATAGAGGAATTGGTGCAGAAAAAATATGTTTTAGACACAGGGTCCTTTGAATCCGTAGATACATTCGGTACTACAGAAACCTCCCTGGGAGGTAGCCCTGAGTTTGCGACAGAGGAAGAGAAGTCACTAGTGGGTACCCCAAAAATTGTGGAAGAATCAGGGACGTATAACTCAGTTTTGAACACTGGGTCCTTTGAATCTGTAGGAGAAACAAGTACTACAGATGGTTCCAAGAGAGATAATAGCAAAACAATGGTACCGGGCGCTTCTAACAGTGACTAAACGACAATAAAGTGATATAAATGTGATAAATGCAAATGCAAAGGTTAATAAAAAATAAATAAAAATGTGATGTGAAAAAATCCTTCACCAATGTGAGAATGAGTATATAAAAATAGCAGCTCTACACCCTTAAAGGACTGTCCAGGTCCAGAGTTCATGCGTTTTTCTTCCAGGTGGGGGTGAGCGCTCAAATCTTGGGATGATAAACAGGGGAAAAAATGGAAGACATAATAGTGCAGACCAAATACAATGGGAACAAATAATATCTCTATAAAAGGTCTCACTCACAATGTGTATTTAAAAAACAGACATGTCAGAGACCATTCTCTCTCTGACTGGAGCCCTGGTATAATTGATGCCTTCTGATGATATAGGTGTCAATTCAGTACATCTGATGGGCTATAGGAGTCCGTAATTTCTGAGTGGACCTCCCAAGAATATAATGAAAAAAGAGAGCACAAAATAGTGTAGTGCATAAGGGTATATTATGGCATAAATACACATAGATAGTACACTCACATTTGCACAGTATTAACACTCATTGCAGAGAGCCGTAGGTGACTCGTTGGGGGATGCCGCTCGTACAGTCACTTGGTGATCCTTCTGCATACGTCACGTCCGGTGACGTCACTTCCTGTGACGCAGCGGTTAGGGCGGAAGACACTGTCTCCCGCTGTACTCTCTGAGGGGAAGGAGAGGGGGGGGAAGTGGGGAGGGAGATGGAGGGAGAGGAAGGGGGTGGGAGTGGTGGGGTCAACCCCCTTCTCCCCTGTGGCCAAAAATCGGTGTCCCTCTAATCGAGGGATTGGTGCACGTGCACCCCTTCCCTTGGCAGTGGGGTTCAATAATTTTTGACTATGATATTAGCCATGTTTCCCAGATTTTATTAAAGGCTGTCATGGATCGTTTAAGAAAAGCCATCAGCTTTTCCATGAGCATTACCTCATGAATTTTTTTTTTACCATTTGCTTAGGGGGGGTAGTGACCTTCTTCCAGGAGGCCACAATCACGCACCTTGCCGCTGTGAGGATGAAGGAGATTAATTTCCTCACTGGTCGGTCAATTTCTTCCATTGGCCTGGCCAGTAGGTAGGTCAGTGGATCAATAAATACTGTGAGGTCCGTTACCTCTTTTATTAATGTTTGTACAGTAAGCCAATATTTTTCCATTTCTGGACATGTCCACCAAATGTGGGCCTTGTCCCTCTTTTGTCCACAGCCTCTCCAGCAAAGATCAGAGGCCAGAGGGTAGATTTGTTTTAGCCTCACTGGGTGAGATACCACTGAAATAATATCTTATAAATGTTTTCCTTCGTTGTTGTACATATGGAAGTTCCTGGGGCCGATTCCCATATGTCTTCCCAATCCGCTCTGTATACATCTATATTCAATGCCGCTGCCCATTTGAGAACATACTCATGGACAGGGGGGACCGCTGATACTGATGCAGCGGCTGTTATTCGAACACTTCATCCGTCATGTACATCGAAATCCCGATTTGAAACCGCGCGATGAATTCCAGCCTTCCCGCACTAAGATGTGAGCGCACAAAAACGAATTTTAGTGTTCTGGCTTTTAAAAACATGAAATTGACACAGTAGCACAGTAGCACAGTACTGTACACATTACAATTCATCCATTTTATTGCAAACAAAGAAACAGAATCCATGAAATTCAAACAAAATATCCGCAATAAGCGCTGGTGCCTGGGGCGATTGGCCGCGTTCATGTTGCATGGGGAACAGCAGAGAACTCAAAATCGGCGCCGTGATGTGTTCAAATAACGGCCGCTGCATCAGTATCTCCATTTCAGCGTATATTTTGGTTATTAGACCTTTCTGATGGGTGCCATTCTAACACAGCCTCTCAAATCTGGTGAGAGGGGCGAGTACCAATTTGGGGGATATTTTTGGGGTAAAATGCCTAATTTGAAGATATTTGAACATGTCCAATTCTGGAATTTCGTGTTTGGACCGTAGTTCTTGGAAACTCAAAAACTTCCCATGACTCAATAGGTCGGCGATCACCCTGATCCCCTTTTATTTAAGTTGATCAAAATGTTTGGAATCACAACCTGGAGGGAATTTAGGGTTATTGGTAATTGGCGTAAGTTGGGAGCTAGTGGAGGAGAGACTAAATTTCATTTTGGATTTCAGCCAGACATTCCAAGTATGTCTCATCGCTCCCAGTTTGAATTTATGCTTTGCATGTCCCTTCTGTCCATATTTCAAAGGCAAGCTGGCAGAGAAGGCGGTTTAGCGTAGTGAGATTCTATGTCTAGCCAACAGTACTTGCCCGGGTCGGCATTCCATACCACCGCTTGATTTAGTTGGGCAGCCTGGTAATATTTAGATATGTCTGGAACTCCCAGGCCTCCTCCTACTCTTGGTGACATCAGTACTGATCTAGCAACCCTAGGTCGTTTGCCTTGCCAAATGAAATTAAACAGCCTATTCTGGATATTCTTCAGTTCAGAGCCAGGGACATGGACCAGGAGTGTTTGGAAAAAATATAACAATCTGGGGAGAATATTCATCTTAATCGAAATCCTTCTCCCGATCCATGAGATTTGGTATCCCTCCCCACTTATCCAGATCTTTTTTAATTTTCCCAAAAAGGGCTGGGTAATTGTGTTGATATAGTGAGTGGTAGTTCCTTGATACATTCACTCCCAAATACTTAATGTATGACGAGCTCCCCCTATAATTAAAATTTAGCTTAAACAATTTCACCTCTGACTCTGATAAATTTAGATTTATGGCTTCAGATTTATCATTATTAATTTTATATCCTGATATTTTACCAAATTACACCAATACTTTTTGAAGATTGTGGAGGGAAATTTGTGGACGAGCGAGAGTCACAATGATATCATCCGCGAATAGGGATATTTTATCATTTGTTTTTCCAATTACTACAGCCTGAATATTCATATTTACTCGTATTTTGGCTGCTAGAAGTTCAATATTTAGAGCAAAAAGGAGGGGGGACTGGGGGCACCCCTGTCTTGTACCGTTTTTAATTTTAAATCTCTCTGCATTTCCACCTGGGGGCCTGACCCTAGCAGATGGATTGCGGTAAAGCGCTTGAACTCCCTCTAAAAATGAGTCGTTAAAACCAAATTTCTTCTTAGTGTTATCAAGAAATAACCAATAAATTCTGTCAAACGCCTTCTCTGCGTCTAAGCTTAACACAATTGCCTTGGTACCTTTGAGGTGGACATGGTCAATTATATTTATTATCTTACGAGTGTTGTCCGAGGCCTGTCTGCCAGCCACGAACCCCATTTGGTCATTATTTATTAATCTAGGTAATATAGGGTTCAACCTAGTGGACAGGATCTTACTATATATTTTAAGGTCGTTGTTCAGGAGGGAAATTGGGCGGTAACTGCCACATTGCATTGGGTCTCTGCCTTCCTTGTGTATGATTGCTAGATTCGCTAGAGACATTGATGGTGGGATCAGGCTCCCTTCCATAAAATAATTAAACAGGTTCAACAGATGAGTAGATAAAACCGGTAGAAATTTCTTATAGTAGACATTGGTAAAGTCATCTGGGCCGGGAGGTTTGGAAATCTTTAGTGTGTTTACCACGTCTGCTAGTTCTTCTTTCGTTATTTTGGCATTAAGTAAGGAATTTTCCTCCTCCGTTAGGGAGCTGTCTAAATATTCAGCAATTGATGCTGACACTACAGGTTCTGGACTTCCTTTCTGAGCCCTTAGTCTGTACAATTTGTTATAGAATTTAGTAAATTCATCCGCAATTTTCTTATCATTATATAATATCTCACCAGACCCATTCTTGATCGCTGTGATCTGAGATCTTTTCTGAATCCCCCTTAGCTTACTAGCAAGAAGTCTGTCAGCCTTATTGCCTTTGTCATAATATCGCTGGTTGGTCCATGTAAGGGCCTTTTCTACATCTTCCAGCTGGTTTTGCTTTAATTCCTTTCTGGCGGAGGTCAGTGTTTTGTAAACTGTTCTTGAAGGGTTGGCTTTATGTTGTTGTTCCAACTTAATAATTGTGTCTGTCAAATCCTTGACCACTTCTAATTTGATCTTTTTCTGTGGGACGCGATAGAGAGAAAATTACCCCTGATTGTGGCCTTATGGGCTTCCCACAAAACCGCCGGTGATGTTACAGAGCCTAGGTTGAGTGTGAAATAATTTGTGAGTGCTGTTTTGATCTCCCTTTCTATTTCTGGGTGATTTAATAGAGAGTCATTTAGTCTCCAATTATACGAATTTGATTTTACAAATGGAACTGAAAGGGTTAATATAATAGGTGCATGGTCCGACCACGTGATCGGGCCTATGTCCGAATTTAAAGAGGCCTCTAGTACATTCCTGGTACCCAGAAAATAATCTATACGAGAATAGGTCTGGTGAGGGACCGAGTAGGAAGTGAAGTCCTTTTGGCCTTGATGTTGGGATCTCCAAATGTCTGCTAAAGAAAAATCCTTGATTATCTCTCTAAACTTTTTCCCTGTTTTCTGGGAAAGAACCGAGTGTGGATGGCCTAAAGTAATTGATTTGTCTTCAGTGGGGTTTAAAACCATATTTAGGTCACCCCCTATAACCATTGAAGATAGGTACTCAGTGTCAACCTCCTCAAGAACCTTTTTTTTAAAAATCCTTCTGATTCTCGTTAAATACACTGGCGACACACTTTATTCGAGCTCGGCTAGTCCCACGAATTCGGGTATACCCGGGTGTATTGAGGTTTGTGACTGTTTTCTGCCCGAGTGCATTGAGGTATTTTCCAAGCAGGGATTGAAGCATTTTATTCCCGCTGGCTGCAATACTGCACAGTATATATATATATACTGCATTACAATTCATGAATTTATGCCATCTGGTAGACACGCGAAGCATTGCAGCCTATTAAATCTTAATCATTATCATTTAACAGATCAGCCGCCCGTCAGCCAGGCATGAACCCAGGCTGGGAAGGCAAACGCAACGGGGCTTGTCAGAGGTGAGGAGCGGCGCATTCCAGGTATCTGCCAGGTACATACTGGGTATTTGCTCGAATAAAGTGTGTCGGTGCAGTACATATAGGTTGATCAGGGCAATCGCTGAGCTGGAAAGTGAGCCATATATCACTAGATATCTACCATCTGGGTCCGCAACCGTTTTATAAGATTGAATGGGGTTCCCTGACGGATCAGGATAGCGACCCCACGCTTTTTACTACTAAATTACGAGTAGAAACTCATTGGAAATACACTATTAAATGTTTTAGGCGGGTCTCGGGATGTGAAATGCGTCTCCTGAAGAAAGATAATATCTCCCCCAGATGTTTTCATCTCTTGGAGAGCTAGTCTCCTTTTTCTGTTGTTCTGCAAACCCTTCACATTTAAAGAAACCAATTTGATCAGAGATCGGTTAGCCATTAGGTCTGTATTTTATGTGGGACCTTGGAACCTCTCCTCTCCCACTGGGGAGGTCCTGATACATCCCTCTAGTGGGTGAGTACCCATCCAGAGATCGGTCAAGGAAAGTAGCCTCAGGGGGCAGAACGTAAATGGCGAACAAGGGCAGGAGGGAGGGGGGCAAGGAGGGAGAAGGGGATAAGATGGAGGGGGGAACAGCTGGAGAGAAAGGAAAGGGAAAGACCAGCAGGGACAGTACCCGCAGGTAGAAGAGAAGATTGAATAGGTCTTGATAAGACCTTAAGAGAATTCAACCGTCCATCTCTCCAACTGTCTTTTGGAGCCTAGGGCCCCTAGGGGGTGAATCCGGTGTCGCCAGCAAGCAGGGACCAGCAGGTCTGGACCCTAACATAATACATAAAACTTGCACTCTTCTCATTGTTCGGAAAGCAACACAATAGGCGGCAGAAGCGAAAGAACAATTATGGGGGCAAAAAAGGGGGGGAGGAGGAGGGGGATGGGAGAAGGGGAGGGAGAGGGGGGGAAGAAGGGGGGGAAATTGCCCCCTACAAACCATCACCACGTACATATTTAACATTGAAAACAGATCAATAAAATGCTTTCATAATGACATCACATTTTCATCTAAGCTTATTCCTTTCACAAAAACACATTAAACAATGACCATGTCTTGGGGGAGGGGGGGGAGGGCTGGGAGGGAAGGGAGAGAGGGGGCAGGGGAATGAGGGGGAATAGGAACCGAAGGGAGGGGGCTGAGAAGGGCAGGTAAAGACAACTTATTGACCAATCTTCTCCTTGCAAGCTATTGACGTAAGGGGGGAGGATACCTTGATATGTCACATTGGGTCAACCATCTGGACCTCCATGGAACTCTGACAGAACAGCTCTCCAAGGAGCAGGGGTAAGGCAACGGCCAATTAGGGCAGAACACATTCTCAATCACTTGCTTTTAGCCTGTTGGAGCGCGGCTATTCTTTCTGATGCTCGGGCAGGGCCGCTTTCAGATTCTTCATCTCTCGAGGTCGATGGAGCTTCAGTCCAGGAAGGTGGAGGCGTTAGGCCCAACACTCGGGCAAATGGCGCCATGTCCTCTGGGCTCCTTAGTGTTAGGAATTTACCTCCCTTGTTTGCAGTTATCTTAAAGGAGAATCCCCAGCGGTACTTCACTCCATTTTCACGGAGGAAGGCAGTCAGCGGCCTCATCTCCCGCCGGCGATTCATAGTGATCCTCGTTAGATCATTATAAACTTGTAAAGTTTCCTCTTGGAAGACCACAGTATCTTTCCCGCGACAGGCCACAATAATTTGCTCCTTTGTCTTGTAACTTTGGAGCCTCACTATGACGTCCCGTCTACGTCGGGGATCATCCGACTTCGGCTCCAGGGCACGGTGGGCCCGGTCAATCTCAAGGTCCATATTTTCTATTTCTCCACACACCATGGTGAACAGATCTAGCAAATATTGTCGGAGGTGGCCAGGAAGAACCGCCTCTGGGATATTGCGGAGTCACAGGTTTTGCCACCTGTCCCGGTTCTCCTGGTCCTCCAACACCTCTTTGAGGTACGTGATCTCATTCCCTAAGCGGGTAATCTCATTCTCCATTTCTGCCTGCCGGCCAAAGGCCTCCTCCAGCCCCCCCTCCACAGCTGTCGTCCATTCCACCAAAGCCTTGATCTCCTGCTTGAGGTCGGCCACCGATGCTTTGAGGTCCGCTTGTAGAGATGTATGTAACTTGGTGTGCATTGAAGCAAATAGCTCCTCCAGGTAGGATGATGTTATGGGCTTCTCCATCTTTGGGTTGTCCTTCATTACTCGCCTGGCTGGTGGGATCGAGGGGCCTCGTGCTTTGGCGCCATCTTGGTTTGTGCCTGCTTCCTCTGTGCTCTTCTGCGATGGCGAGAACATTTTGGAAACTACTTGATTTCTAGTTTTTTTTATTTGTTGGCTGACGACGCCATTTCTCTCTTTCTTTATTTCCAAAAAGCTTTGAAAAAATCTAGGGGGAAGAGTGCTAAATCTGAATATTATGCGGGTGGGTCCGGGGAGCTCTTCTCCTACCCAACCATAGTCGGAGACGTCACCGCAAGCCCCCCCCCCAGGAAGCCTGGCTTTACGGTACATCAGGAGTTATAGTAGTGGCACAGGTTAACCCAGGGAGTGCTGGAGAATCCTTAGAAGCAGTAAGGGGAGACTCAGAGCTTACTAAGGGATCAGAGACAGATACACTGGGTTACAAGAATGCACAATGGGTGTCTCAAAGGGTTTACAAGCAGGGGTTAAAGTAGGCAAAACATCAGAGTCAGAGAAATGAGAGGTTAAATCAAAACCAGGGGTCATGGCAAACTCTTCTTTTGGCTTCAGAGAAACAAAATCAGTTTGCAATTTTCAGGAGAAGGAGGCACCTCAAAAGGTTTAGCAACAGGAACTAATAGCACAGGGGAACCGTCCAGTAACAGCTTAGCTGGCGAGGAGATGGTCATGCTCTTTTATGCACTGATCCAAAGCTAGGGACAGTTCATGGAGTATACTTTGAGCCTGCGCCAGTTGCACAGAAACAACTTTCTCCCAAGTCACAGGGGAACCAGGAGAAGGGACACAGGAGAGCAGGGTCTGTTTTAACCCTCTAAGGTGCTGGGCTTTAATAAGGAGTTCTTTACGGAGCAGTCTTTCAGATGGAGTTAGACCTTTAAACAGGGACTGGGTTTCAGGTGGGGGCATTATTTCAATCAGGAACCGGTCTTCAGACAGTATTTCAGACAGGAATAGTCGTACCCTCACCACAGGGCGGTCCGAGTTTGTGGGGCTGAGCATACTGTAATGGACGTGCTCGCCACAAACCGGGACCGGACCGCTGGGCTGAGGTGGGGATGTGAATACACCGTCCTTTGACAACGAAGCCGGTTCAGGATTGTGCAGTCCATAGTCAATCGTAGAAGGATCAGGGTTGGAGAGGCCAGGGTAATCCATTGACACACCAGGGTCAGGATTGGAGACGGTAGGGTAGTCGATGTCCAGGCTGGAGTTCGGCAACAGGAAGTAAGGAGCACACCACTTCAGCGTAGCAGCTGAAGCGCGGGAATGGCATCTGCACAAAGAGCGGGAGCGGCCCATGACAAGGTCTCTGCAAGGGGAGAATGCAGGTCTCAGGAGCAAGGCAAGGCTGGCACTGTATATCCAGCGCTTCAGCACAGGAACCAGGAAGCGGACTGCCTGGGGTGAATGCAGCAGGTCTCAGGAACAGGGTAAGGCTGGTACTGGGGATCCAGCGCTTCAGCACAGGAACCAGGAAGCAGATTATGTGTCAGCTGTACTGCACATTGGATATTTCTCTTGCATTCACTCCACTGAGAAAGTGGAGTCAATCAAAAATGTATTATTTTCTTATTTTTTTAACTTTGATTTTTTTTATCATTTCCATCTCTATAGTCTCTTTTGAGGGTGTAAACATGGCAACAATATATTTACTCTTTAAACCTTTTTAGGTGAACAAATGAGTTACAATTTTAATTGGCTAATTATAACTGTATATTAGTGTTAATTGGTTCTGTAGAACACTTTGATGTCTAAAAAAGCCTTATGAGTGCAAAGCTTTTAATTTTACATTGAACAGTCTGTCTCCATAGAAAAACAAAAAAAAACAGCACTCAGCAGTTAGAGAAGGTGCCTTTTACATATTAAAATGAGTTAGAACATTCTCTCTTTAGTGTTTGAATAAGTACAGTATCTTGAAAAATGTATGACAGATCATTGATACAGATGGTTGAGCTCAATAAAAGAAGGAGTATGTATGATACTATATAGCTTCTTTTTTTTATTGTGAGAGCTACAACCACCTGTTATGTGGTGAAGTTAATTAGCAAGTGGTAATAGTCTACAGATAAAATGTGGAACTTAGAAAAAATGTTTCGAACTGTGATATGCTTTTTTCCCATCATTTGTGGTTCAGCTTTGACTAAGTGACACCCTGACCTTTGTAAGAAAAAACTGACTGCTGGGGCAATAGTGCAACTAACTCACATTTAAATAGTTCCATCAAACAGACTTACCTTTATCTTCACTAGTACCATCATGTTCTATGTACTGTACAATTGAAACTCATTAAAGGAACAGTCACATATTTTTGTCTATGCTGGTTTTCAATTCTATAAAAAAAGAATTAAAAAATGACCTAAAGTGAGTTCAGAAATATTTTATAGCTTTGCAGTCATCATGGCAGATTTGTAATTTGTATTGTATTTTTATTAGTTAGAAACATAAGCAGCGTGTAACATACATTCAATAATATACTTAAGGGGCTATTCAAGTATCTTCGATAAGTGACTTATCGAGTATTTTGGGCACTTCTCGAATGAGTTTATAAGTGTAGTTTTTCAGAAAGCTTTGATAACATGCCAAACTCACTTGATAAGTGCTTCTCCCATATCTATAGAGCTTCCGCACAGACAAACCGTGCAGGAGCTCAAAAAATGCTCAAACTTGCATTTTTTGTGAAATCGAGCTATTCTAGTAGCTCCAAGATTCACATTGTGGCTGTAACTCGCAAGCAACTCACAGGTTCTGATCTTGCGACCTTAAGGGTGGCGAGATGGGATCCACATTGGATTGAAGCCAGGTGTCTCCGGAGCTTCCCCGCATTAATACCAGCTCCGTAGACCCCCCTGATTCTCCATCAAGGATTCCCCCAATTAATTTTTAATTCGCCTTTTTATTCTTACATACCAAATGCATAACCTTACATTTATCTGTATTAAACCTCATCTGCCATTTACCTGCCCACGTTTCCAGTCTTTCCAAGTCCTTCTGAAGAGAAATTACATCCTGCTCTGATTCTATTACCTTACACAATTTAGTATCATCAGCAAAGATGGAGACTTTGCTTTCTATGCCAACCTCAAGGTCATTAATAAACAAGTTAAAAAGCAGGGGTCCCAGTACCGATCCCTGAGGTACTCCACTCATGACTTTAGACCAACCTGAAAAAGTTCCATTTATGATAACACTCTGTTGTCTGTCCTTTAACCAGTTTTCAATCCAGGTGCATAGTGTATATTATTACTGAGTCCAATTTTCTTTATTTTGTGCACCAACATCTTGTGTGAAACCATATCAAAAGCCTTTGCAAAATCTAAGTAGACCACATCAACTGCATCGCCCTGGTCTAAATTCCTACTTACCTCCTCAAAGAAACAAATAAGGTTAGTATAAGGTGCTTGTGTATATCTTTTATTATTGTGTATTTTTGGCCTTCATGCTTTTGTTATTAGGGTGACCATTGACTGCTATTTTGGCTTATCATGCCCATATTATATGGTTATGATATACCACTATTCCAATCAATGGGTAGAGGGTGGTTATAGTAGTCCCAGGGTGTGGGTTGTTAGGCCTCCCGGTTTGGTAGCAGGGGAGGATGTATTAACCCCTTAATTACTATACTAAACCATCACGTATTTATGGCGTAAAATGACAAAATATACAATAAAATGTACAAATTAACCCAGTGAATAAATCAACACTGATAACACATGATACTGTTACTCCATAGACCGGAATCCTCTGGTATGTGGACACTTTATGGACCTCATATGGAGAAGAAAACACAAAAGCAAAGAATGTGTTGTTGGGGGGGTTGCCACAGGATTGTTACTGCAGGCCAGTGGGGACCCGCGGGGACCACCTGAGTGGCCCCAGACACCCACATGAACATCCTGAGGACTCTTGGACACCCGGGTGACCACCTGAGGACTCCCAGACATCCGGGTGACCACCTAAGGACCCCCAGACACCCATGGGGACAACCTGAGGTCCCCTAAACACCCGCTCGGATCACCTGAGGACCACCGGACACCTGTGGCCTTTGGTATCAATCATGTAGGGTAAAGGAGGTGGGTATTAATGTTTATTGTGTGTAGTAGCTGTTTTTATATACATTTTAATATTAGTGTAGATGAGCAGGCGGTCTTCGGAGCAGAAACACGTTGATTTCAGGTCCGGGGACCCCCTGCTTCCGAGATACAGGCCCCATTATGGGTTGCTGATATCTCCTATGCATTTACATTTCTATCGTCACGTGACCGTGGGAATAAAATGCATAGGAGATACCTGCACCCCATAATGGGGCCTGTATCTCAGGGAGCAGTGGGTCCCAGACCTGAAATCAATGCAGTTCTCCTCTGGGGAACCGCTACTCATCTACACTAGTATTAAAATTAATATTAAAACACATCGATCTCTGGCGAGATATGCGCAGGGAGAGGTGGCTCTCTCTCTGCAGCTAAAACAATTTGGCGGATTTGGCCTTGTCAGAGAGGTGATCATCAAGTCGCCGACTACTTGCCCGCTTTGGTAATTTTACTATCACAAGCCATTGAGGCTTTCCGAATACCGTGATAGCAACGCTCACAAAACTGACAAATTGTACGGCCTGGCGATTTTTTTTATGTACGCTTATAGCGTAGGCCCCTAAGAATACTAAGTGGGAGTATAAGCACATCCACAGAGAAGTCTACAACAAACACCGGCAGAGGCTGCTACTGCTACACTAGACAAAACCACAGGAGTCCTGCTGAAAAATGCTAAAGGCAAAGGAAATTGTACATGACCAGATCTCAGCAAGCTGAGACAGACAGACAGCCTCATGTGACCGGAGTATTTTAACATTGCAGGGCTTGAATCTCTGGAAGCAGGAGTTCCCGAGGCTGAAATCAAAGCGATTTAACTCAGGAGACCCCCTGCGCTATTAATAAAAAAAATAATTTAAGCAGCTTCCTTGCCTTAGCAGCTAATCGCTATGATAATGATTTTTCTTGGGGGTTGGGGGGGAGGGGTTGATACTAGTGTGTAGAAGCAGGGGGTCTTTTGAGCTGAAAAAAGTTGATTCCAGGCATGGGTACCACTTACTTCCTGAGATACAGTCCCTGTTATGGGGTGCCGGTATCTCCTGCAATGTCAAAATCCCGTGGTCACGTGACCCTCATGATTTTAACATAGCGGGGATACCAGCACCCAATAACAGGGCCTTTAACTCGAGAAGTAAGGGTCCCTGGACCTTAAATCAATGTGGTTCAGCTCCAGAGATTCCCTACTACAATACTGTAGTATTCAAATTAAATTAAACCCTTGCGATCGCCTGTTAAAGGTGTGCAGGTATAGTGACTGATTCAGCCTATCACTTAATGCGCGTCTCTTACAGACAGGTACAACCCGGTATTATTAACACAGCAGGGAAGTAGAGAGAAAAGCAAGGAGCACTGCAGCAAAGAGAACTGGATCAAGGGTTAAAACAAAAAAGTTTTATTAAATAGATCATGCCCATAAGAGAGCTCTCTCATGGGCATGATCTATTGAATAAAACTTTTTTGTTTTTAACCCTTGATCTGCCTCCAGTTCTCTTTGCTGCAGTGCTCCTTGCTTTTCTCTCTACTTGTACTTTGGACTTCAATAACGGGATGCACGCCAGAATGAACACACTAACAGCTGTCTGTGAGTACTAATTTTTTTTCCTGCTGTTGGCTCAATGCCTATGGAAGATACACAGAATTGACCTAGAGTAGCTGGCTGCTATTTGACTCCATGGGTTTCCCCTTTATTGTGAGATACCCCTTGGCTTCTAGTCCAGCGCTTTAATTATTTGGTCATTATACAGCTTATGTTAACATTGCATCCTATATATTACTATTACAAAAGAATTCAGAAGATGTTTATTTGGTGTCCTGGACTTTGATTGGTTCCTATTGCACCACAGGGAGATTCATTTCTCCATTATATAACACAGCAGGGAACCCTGCTGTGTTAATCCGATGGGCCATTTAGTCTGCAGTGGACCGTTTCGGACCACCACACCCTTGAGAAATTTTTCGATAACGGCCGCTGCATCTGTACCTGAGACACTTTTACTATTTCTGTGTGTATTTGTTACCTGCCCTTGTCATTTAGATTGGCCGTGGATCACTATAGCAATTATTATATTTTTAACAGCGCCGTTTTCGTGTGCGATACTGTACTCCACGCGGCATGAACGCGGCCAATCGCCCCAGGCACACATGTTTATCGCAGTTGCTTTGTTTGAATTTCATAGATTAAATGCAATGAAATTAATGAATTGTAATGTGTACAGACAGTACTGTGCTACTGTGCTACTGTGCAAATTTCAGGTGTTTAAAAGCCAGAATACTAAAATGCCATTTTATGCACTCACATGCACTAACGTCTTAAGGCGGTACGGTTGGAAGAAATCCAGCACCATGACATGGGTATTCCGAAGTATACGTGAACGCATGATTTGTTAAAATAATGGCTGCTACATCTGTACCTTCATAAATGTATCCCTTATTGCACCAAACTTTATTCACTGTCTTCAGGCTGATGCAAAGGCTGTCTCTCCCTCCCTCCCTTCCCACACTAGTACACACTGGTGATCCAGTATTGTCATGAAATTCTACTGGCATTTATCGGGCCAGAGGATGTTCAATCCTGAGTTGTGAACTTTTTGTATTTATTTACTTAATACAAGAAGTACCTTAGCAGCGTTTGGGTGAGGGATGTGGGAGGTCAGGGTGGGGGTTTCTGTGCTTAAATATAGCAGTTTTAGGCAGCTGCCTGTTTATTTAGTGTTCAGTATGTATCTGTTTTATCCTGTGAGTTATCAGGTTTGTGAGACTACTTCTATTGCGTAAATTTAGTAATGTAACTAAACATCTCAATGCAGAAATACATTTGTAAGCGTGTGTAGCACTGCTTCCCCCCCATCCCCCACTCTGGGAGGACTTGCTCCAGTTCCGCTGCAACTGAACTCTAGACTAAACTATAATTCAGAACACTTCCTCCCTAGGTAACAGGGGGGGGGGGGGGGGGGCACAAGGTCTGCACAATGATTGGCTGTACACAGACCCAGTTTCACCTCCACCCCGGTCACTCGGAGAAGCAGCATGAGGGGGATAAACCCTCAAGATAGCCTGACACTGCCTGTAGCTACTAGGACTTACGTGTTAGGAGGCAGGAAATATAGCCCTGTACCAGCCATGGCTACACTTGTTTAATAAAAATTTGAGGAACTGCTCCTGTTTGCTGAGGCTCTGAAATCCTTACAGAGATGTCTGGTAGGTCTAATCATGTTTTTCTACACGCTAAATAGCCTGACTGAGCTTAGTATCTCAGCACCAGATAGAAATAGTATGCCACTTCCCCCAGGTTAAAGCAGCACTCTTAAAATAGCAAATATAATGAAAATATACATTTGAATGGAAATAGATTTCCTCAGCCCAGACAACAGCATCTTTTCAAATCCATTTGTTTACATTGCTAATAAAATGCATCATAGATGCAGTATTATTACAATTACAGAACTGTCCCAGTAATTAAATTTACTGTTTCAGATAATTTTTTTCTTGATAAACGCTCCTAAAAGAGCTATTTTTTTTACGTTCATTTGGCCAGTCATACTAAACATATATTGAATATTTTACATGTTTGTTTGAAAACATAAATGCAAGAAGAAAAAAGACAAATTATATCAAGCTAAATAATGTATAGCAATGTATTTTGCCTCTATAGAAGCAAATGTATTTTTCAGAAATTGAAATTAAACAAATAAGGTTTACATACAGTGTACACATATGTTTTCCGTTTTGTATTTAAATCACAGAACTGTCTCTCCTTGCTGAGCAATATTTGTGGAAGTCTTGGTAAGTCAGGTCACGAATAAAACTATGAAAGTGAGTTTTTTGCCGACTGTCACTATTTTGGAAGGGGGTGCTCACGGTAAAACTGTCATTTTCTGGTTGAAATAAAAGATAGTAGAATAGATTGTGAAAGCAAGGATCAAATTGACCCCTTTATAACAGAGAGTTCTAAAATGTAATATACCCAGGAGAAAATTCTCTCTAAACAAAATAACTTTGTATAATGATTAAACTCTTCAAGCCTCTTGAGTTTCATGAATTGAATAATATGCTGTTCTGGCAAATTGATTCAACACATCAACTTCTGCAATAGTCAAAATACCAATGGAATGTTGCTATGGAAACACTCAGAAGGTGCTATTATTTTAATATCACCAACTTCTTGGATCAGTGCCTACACACTAACAAATAAGGCTGAAATAAGGTTCAACATGTTCTCTTTCTTTTGCAAGAAACATCCAATGCTTCATGTTAGTTGGAGTATCTTAATGTTTGACTCCGTGTAAATATCTTCATAAAAAGAAGTAAGAATCAAAACTGGAAATTTGCTTTCATTTGAGAGCATATAATACATTAAGTGAAATGTGCAGAATCTTTTATCTTCTACTAACGTAAACAATGGTGACCAATTGAATAAAACTTTGAGAATTTAAAGTTTTTTGTTGACCTTTACTGTATAATACTTGCACTAAAGTAATATTTCTAACTAGTTGTAAATAATTATACCAAAAAAGGAATATGTGGTAAAAGTGCAGGTGATTTTTGGTATTTCAATTATTTTATTTCCTTTGTTAATTCCATTTAGGGTTGTTATTCACTAAACTTTATCACATGGAAACGTTCATTACTTGAACAAGTTTTTTTTCTGTGAAAGTTCATTTAATGAAGAACCTGCTAAAGCCCACACCCATAAAACTCTGATTTATTACTTAACATGGTGTTAACCTACTGTAACAATGTCATGCTAAAACTAAAGATGTACTGTATATTCAAAGTGAATTAATATAACTTTAAGCAATGTTTTTTCCCATATAAAGCATAGTGTTAACTATAACAGACATTATTTATAATGACATAAAAATTATATGCAAATGTAGGGTATTATAATATCACATATCCACTAAAGTCTGTTAAAGTTCAAATCGAGGTAGATCCAGTAGGGCAACTATGGTGACATTACCTAAATAGTTACTGACGCTTCCCTGAGTTTAACATTTCCACAAAGCAAATTTTATGCAAAAACAAGGAGGTATGAATTAAAAGATCAGAGTACCTTGCAAATAAGAAAGGGGCACAACAAGGAAATGGTCTGGGCTGCAGAGTGGGGTACAATACAAGTTTTGATTGGCAGGAACTGATTCTGCCATCAACTCAGTATCCTGCAGAGAATGTGGCAGGAAAAGCCCTTGAAAATTGGAAAGAGGTACAACAGAGGTTGGTCCGAACTTCAGAGTGGGGTACAATACATGTTTTGATGAGCAGGCACCGGTTCTGCCAATAACTCAGTGTCCTGCAAAGAGTGAGACAGCAAAAGGCAGTGAAAATGGGAATGGGGTAAAACATGGGACTGGTCAGGAGTCCGGACTCCAGTTTGGAGTGCATTACAAGTTTTGAATGGTAGTCAACGATTCTGCAAACACTTCAATGTCTAGCAGAGAGTGAGGTGGGAAAAGGCCTATACAGTACATTTAGAAAAGGGTATGAGAAGGACCTGGTCTGGACTCTAGAGTAGAGTAAAAACATGTTTTGATTGGCAGGCCCGATTCTGCCAACAACTCAACATGCTACTGAGAGTGAGGCAGGAAAAACCTGCAAAATTAGAAAGGGTTAGAGCAGGTCAGGATTCTAGAGTGAATTACAATACAAGTTTTATTAAAGGCACCGATTCTCACAAGAGCTCAGTGTTCTGCAGAGAGCAAGGTGGGGAAAGGTCTGTAAAATTAGAAAGTGGTACAACAGGGGTTGATCTGGACTCCAGAATGGCATACAATCCAAGTTTTGATTGTCAGGCACTGATAATGTCAACAACTCAGCATCCTGCAGAGAGTGTGGTGAAAAAGACCTTGAAAATTAGAAAGAGATACAACAGGGGATTCGTTGGTACTCTAGTGTGAACAACATTACACTTTTTGATTGTCAGGCACCGATTATGACAATAACACATCACCCTGTATATGGTAAATCGAGAAAAGACCTTGAAAACTAGAAAGTGTTCAACAGCGAATTTCTCCTGACTCCAGACTCCAGAATGGAACAAAATAAAAGTTTTGATGGGCAGTCACCGATTTTGCCATCAACTCAACATCCTACAGAGAATAAGGCGTGAAAAGGCCTTAAAAATTGGAAAAGGATACAATAGGGAATTGGTCCGTATTTCGACTCCAGAGTGGAGTACATTACAAGTTTTGATTAACATGCAAAGATTCTGCCAATAAATCAGCATCTTGCAGAGATTGAGCAGAGAAAAGGCCTTGAAAATTAGAAACGGGTACAATAGGGATTGGTGTGGAGTCTGGATTCCAGAGGGGAGTACATTAAAAGTTTTGAATGGCATGCACGATTCTGCCAATATATCAGCATCCGGCAGAGAGTCAAGAGGGAAAAGGACTTGCGATTTGAATGGAGTAAAAAAAGGGATTGGTCTGGTGTCCAGACTCCAGAGTGGTGTGTATTAAAAGTTTTGATTGGCATGCACCAATTCTGCCAACAACTCAGCGTTCGACAGAGACTGAGGCAGGAATGACAGGGGACTGGTCCGGACTTCATAGTGCAGTACAATATATGTTTTGTTGGCAGGCACTGATTCTGCCAACAACTCAGCGTCCTGCAGAGACTGAGGCAGGAAAGGCATTGGAAAGGGGTACAACATGGGATTAGTCTAGAGTCCAGACTTCAGAGTGGAGTAAATTACAAGTTTTGATTGGAACACACAGATTCTACCAACAATTCAGCATCCTACTGTAAAGAGAGTGAGTCATGCAAAGGCCTTGAAAATTAAAAGTGGTACAACAGGGGATTGGTCCGGACTCCAGAGTGAAGTACAATAAACATTTTGATTGGCACGCACCGATTCTGTCAACAATTGAGTGACCTGCAGAGACTGAGGTGGGAAAAGGCCATGACATTTTCAAAAGGATACAACAAGGAAATGGTCCAGACTCCAGAGTGGAGTAGATTGAAAGTTTTAATTAGCATGCACCTATTGTGCCAACAACTCAGCATCCTGCAGAGTGTTAGGCAGGAAAAGAGCTTAAAAATTAGAAAGGGATAGAATAGTGGAATGGTCCTGACTCCAGAATGGACAACAATACATGTTTCATTGGCACCAATTTTGCCAACAACTCAGCATCCTGCATAGAGTGAGGCAGGAGTGCAGGTTCCCCCATTGCTTGGATAAGTATCACAAGTGAGTAGATCTTTTTTACATCTTTCTGGAAGGTGTTCACACTGATTCTACCAACAACTCAGCATACTGCAGAGAGTGAGGTGGGAAAAGACCTTACAAATTAGATCCGGACTCCAGTAAAGAACATTACAAGTTTTGATTAGCAGGCACGATTCTGCAAACAACTCAGCATCCTGCAGAAAGTAAGGCATGAAAAGGCCTTGAAAGTTGGAAAGGGGTACAACATGGGATTGGTCTGCAGTCTGGATTCCAGAATGGAGTACATTACAAGTGTTTTTGTTAACAGGCACAGATTCTGCCAATGCATCAGCATCCTGCAGAGAGTGAGGAGAGAAAAAGCCTTCAAAATTAGAAAGGGATACAATAGGGGATTGGTGCAGACTCCAGTATGGACTGGAGACAAAAGAAACAGCGCACAACGCCAAATAGTGAAGCAAGTAATGCAAAAGTATATTGATAAAAAAGGGTAATTATTCTGCGTACATCATATAGGTAAAAAGTGCATTTAGTGTGTATCACACTGGTTACCACTCGGCAGCTGTTGGCAGGAAGGTCTGGTGCTTGCTTCTCTCAGCGGGAACTGATGTGATGACTCTGGAGCAGGATTCTTGCTGGGACTCCTCATCCGACAGTTTGTGACTCCAAAGGGGGTTTCCCTTCAAGCAGCCAGGCTCCGCTGCGGGTAATAGCACTCAGTAGGATCGCCAAAAGTTCCAAATGTGCTGGAGCAGCTCATATAGCTCAGCAGGCAAATTCACTGCACACGGAGGTGAGACCACAGCCTGCAGGGACACACTCAGCGTGCCACGCTGCCACTCCGTCACGGGACGCTGCGTGATGACGTCACAGTCACCGCAGCAGTGATGGAATCGTCAGGGAGATAGTAAAGTCTCTAAACAGCCCAAATAGCACACAAGAGTGATAATGGCAGGGCGAAGCCAATAGATATAGCAATTATAAGGCAATAGGCATGTAACATCCAACGCGTTTCGTAGAATTAACTACGTCTTCAGGGAATAATTAGGCCATTACCCAGAGGTCTTAAATACCTCACAGAAGTGTCTCATTAGTCAGACAATTAATACTAGACCAATCATCTGGTGTAGGTAATGATCAATGTGATAGGGAAGATGTGAACATTACTAGTAAAACAACAAATGTATTAACAATTCAAAAAAATACATATTAAATAAAAACGGAACATAGCATAAATACTTAAAAACATTCTGAAATAAAAGAAACACAATATTAGTTACTTAAAAATAGACACCATCATAAAATACATATGAAAGATAAAACTGGAAATGTATATTAATACAGAGCAGGGAGAACGGAAATACATAAACCAGTGACACAACCCTGGGGTGAGAGGAGGGCCTAAGTGTTTAGTAAAGTGCCCAAATGTCAACATCCTCATTTAACCCCTTAGGGGACATGGTATCTAATTTATGTATCCAGTATGTCTCTTTGGAAGATAATGTTTTAACTCTATCCCCACCTCTTCTATTTACAGGAATAAACTGAATACCCTTAAAAGTAAGACCAGACGGATCTTTATTGTGGTATAGTAAAAAGTGTCTAGATACACTGTGTTTTTCAAAACCATTTTTAATATTTCTGACGTGTTCCTGGATACGAACCTTAAGGCTGCGTTTGGTCCTGCCTACATATTGATACCCACACGCACATTCCAATAGGTAAACAATATGTGTAGATGTACATAAAATAAAGTCATCAATATTAAAAACTTTGTTTGTGCTTTTTGAATAAAAGGTATGTTTGTCAGGGTGTTGGTACTTACAAATAGTGCACTTACCACAAATATAGTTGCCCTTGGGTTTAGGCCCTAGCCAGTTCTTCTGAGATGCAGTATTGGTATTTATAAAAACATCACTAGGTGCTAATATGTTTTTAATATTTTTGGCTCTCCTATAAATAAACCATGGTTTGGTGTTTAAATGAGATCCCAAAATAGGATCATTGCACAATATGCCCCAGTGTTTATTAAAAACTTTTTCAATGTCCCTATGTACAGAGTTATAATCTGTAATGAAAGCCACATTAAGAGTATCACTTTTCATTGTTTGTCCTTCTATATTTCTAGTCTTGGATCTATTTTGAATTAGCATATCATTACGATCCATATTGCGTACCCTTATGATCTCTCTTTCTAAAAGTTCCTTAGGATATCCCCTCTCTCTGAATCTCAAAAACAGTTTATTCGCCTGCTCATTGAAAACCTCTAAACTACTGCAGTTACGTCTGAGTCTAACAAATTGCCCTCCTGGTATGTTTTTTATCCATGTACTTTTGTGATTACTATTCGCCATCAGCAAATTACTTGTATCAACCTCCATAAAGAAGGTCTCGTCTCCACAGTGCCATCCACTTTGGAAGTGAGTCTTAAATCCAAAAAATCTATCTGGGTGGCATCCACCTTATGGGGCCTATGCAGAGAGCAGCGAATTTTAAAATTGGCGAGTTTAATAAAAAGTAGCTTTTTTGGAGAGTTTTATTCTCCATATGCAGAAATGTACGAATTCTGCTTTGTTTAACATGAATGCGTGTGGCGAGTTTAAATTGGCGAGATGCGCGCTGCAGAAATGTGTTAAAAAAAATTCGCGCCTTTTTTTTTCCTTTCCTATGGCCGCGAGCGGCAGCTTCTTGCCAACTTTTCCTGGCGAGGCAAAAAGGAGACAATCGCGCCATTTTATTGGCACGAACAGCCACTAGATGCCGTTCGCGCCTCTCTGCATTAGGATATTTTTAAAACTGGCGAGATGGAGGTTCTCGCCAGCCACGAGGCGAGTTTTAGAAATAGAAAAAAAAATTGGCGCGTTTTTCGTAACTCGCCATTTTCTGCTGTTTTCTGCGCGATTTTCTCCAAAAAATGGCGAGTTTTGAAATAGCGCTGCTCTCTGCATAGGCCCCTATGTGTGAACTCAAGATTGTAATCATTTTTATTGAGGTTAGCTATAAATGCACTGGCTTATTCATAATCACCATCCCATACACACAGGATGTCGTCTATGTAGCGTCTCCATACAACGACATTCCTGTGGTAGGGTTTATCGGGCATAATGAACTGAGACTCCCACTTACCCACATACAGGTTTGCGAAGCTGGGGGCAAACCTAGTACCCATTGCAGTTCCGCAAACCTGCAGGTAGAAAGTGGAGAGAAACAAGAAATAGTTATGTTTCAATATAAAACTAATTGACTCAAGAATGAATTCCCTGTTTAGTGGGTGCAATGTAGGATCTAATTCCAAAAAGGAATTGACAGCATCCAACCCTTTCTGGTGGGGTATATTTGTGTACAGGGCTTTTATGTCACATGTAATCCATACATATGAACTCTTCCAATGGAAATCTTTGAATACATTTAAAACTGCACTCGAATCCTTCAGGTAAGAGGGTAATTTACCAACATATGGCTGGAGAAAAAAATCCACATATTGGCTAAGATTGGCTGTCATAGACTATTGGGCGTCCAGGTGGATCAACCAAAGCCTTATGCATTTTTGGCAGGAGGTAGAATATAGGGATCCTAGGAAATTCAGAAAATAAGAAAGCAAACTCTGTTGTGGTGATGACAGTTAAAACAACTGCATTGTCTAACAACGCTTTTAGTTTCCTTAGAAATTCAGCTGTGGGGTCTTTAGGTAATTTGACATAGGACGATGTGTTATTTAGGAGCCTTAATGCTTCTTTTTCGTAGTCACATCTGTTTTGGACTACTACGCCCCCACCTTTGTCTGCCTGCCTAATAATGAGGCTTTTGTCATCTTTCAAAGTTTTGAGGGCTAGGGACTCACTTGCAGTGAGGTTATGTTTAATGTCTCCTGACTTTAAATTGCGGGATAAAATGTTAAAATCATTGATGACCATATTAAAAAATGTATCAATATGATGACACTTGGAATGTGCGGGATAAAACTTGGATTGGGTTTTGAATGCAGTATGTTGAATATCTATTTCTGTATCAGAATTACTCGCAGGAACCATTGCAGCCTTATCAGAAATAAGATCCCTATCTTGTTTCAGAAAGTGTCTTTTTAGGGTAATATTGCGAGTGAACTTATGTAGATCTTTGAACAACTGGAAGGAGCTAGGTCCACAAGTTTTGGAAAAACTCCAACCCCTTCCAAGTATGTTCAATTGATCCTAACTCAAAATTGTGGAGGAGAGATTAAAAACCCCTTTATTTGCTAGGGTGTTCTTTCCCAAGAGTACTCTCTTCTTTTGTGCTCTGGTCCCTCCTCGTGTTCCTCGTCTGATGTAACCCTTTTCTTCCTTTTCTCTTGGGGGGTATTCTGTATATCTTTCACTGTTTTCACCTTCTTTTCTAGTCTTGTTCTTACCAGATCTAAAAAAGAAGGTGAATCCGTTGTGGGTTCAGGTCTAGCTGGGCGTTTGGGTGAATATCTAGGGGAGTTCCTGGGTGAGTATCTAGATGGTCTCGGATGGGGGTCCTTATGCTCATATTCATAGTTTCTACAGTATGTGGGCCCTGTGGCCTTGAGCCATATCTAAAGCCCTCAATATAGTTTTTATAGACCCCCCTAGTGATGTTTTTATAAGTACCAATACTGCATCTCAGAAGAACTGGCTAGGGCCTAAACCCAAGGGCAACTATATTTGTGGTAAGTGCACTATTTGTAAGTACCAACACCCTGACAAACATACCTTTTATTCAAAAAGCACAAACAAAGTTTTTAATATTGATGACTTTATTTTATATACATCTACACATATTGTTTACCTATTGGAATGTGCGTGTGGGTATCAATATGTAGGCAGGACCAAACGCAGCCTTAAGGTTCGTATCCAGGAACACGTCAGAAATATTAAAAATGGTTTTGAAAAACACAGTGTATCTAGACACTTTTTAATATACCACAATAAAGATCCATCTAGTCTTACTTTTAAGGGTATTCAGTTTATTCCTGTAAATAGAAGAGGTGGGGATAGAGTTAAAACATTATCTTCCAAAGAGACATACTTGATTCATAAATTAGATACATTGTCCCCTAAGGGGTTAAATGAGGATGTTGACATTTGGGCACTTTACTAAACACTTAGGCCCTCCTCTCACCCCAGGGTTGTGTCACTGGTTTATGTATTTCCGTTCTCCCTGCTCTGTATTAATATACATTTCCAGTTTATCTTTCATATGTATTTTATGATGGTGTCTATTTTTAAGTAACTAATATTGTGTTTCTTTTATTTCAGAATGTTTTTAAGTATTTATGCTATGTTCCGTTTTTATTTAATATGTATTTTTTTGAATTGTTAATAAATTTGTTGTTTTTATAGTAATGTTCACATCTTCCCTATCACATTGATCATTACCTACCCCAGATGATTGGTCTAATATTAATTGTCTGACTAATGAGACACTTCTGTGAGGTATTTAAGACCTCTGGGTAATGGCCTAATTATTCCCTGAAGACGTTGTTAATTCTACGAAACGCGTTGGATGTTACATGCCTATTGCCTTATAATTGCTATATCTATTGGCTTCGCCCTGCCATTATCACTCTTGTGTGCTATTTGGGCTGTTTAGAGACTTTACTATCTCCCTGACGATTCCATCACTGCTGCGGTGACTGTGACGTCATCACGCAGCGTCCCGTGACGGAGCGGCAGCGTGGCACGCTGAGTGTGTCCCTGCAGGCTGTGGTCTCACCTCCGTGTGCAGTGAATTTGCCTGCTGAGCTATACGAGCTGCTCCAGCACATTTGGAACTTTTGGCGGTCCTACTGAGTGCTATTACCCGCAGCGGAGCCTGGCTGCTTGAAGGGAAACCCCCTTTGGAGTCACAAACTGTCGGATGAGGAGTCCCAGCAAGAATCCTGCTCCAGAGTCATCACAGCAGTTCCTGCTGAGAGAAGCAAGCACCAGACCTTCCTGCCAACAGCTGCCGAGTGGTAACCAGTGTGATACACACTAAATGCACTTTTTCACCTATATGATGTACGCGTTGTGCGCTGTTTCTTTTGTCTCCATTTCTTAGTGTGTAGGGGGGTGCTGAGCCACCCCCTGTGTTTATAGCAGCAGACGCCCTTATCAGTTACACGGTTATGTGATATATTTTACATTTTTTCACTGTGGTTTTTGTGGTTTCACGTTCCACGTATTTATAGGGTTCCAGTCACTGCACTGTATTATTTATATATTTTTAAGGTTAAATAGTAGCGCACAGTTTAATTTCTGTTTTTCCAGTATGGACTACAATACAAGTTTTTATTAGCAGGATCTGATTCTACCAACAACTCAGAGTCCTTTAGAGAGTGAGGAAGGAAAATGCCTTAAAAATGAGAAAAGGATAGAACAGGGGTAGACAACAATACACGTTTTATTGCAAGCATCAATTCTATCAACATCTCAGCATCCTGTAGAGAGTGAGGCGAGAAAGGCAGAAGTCCAGGATCCCCCATTGCTTGGAGAGATGTCACCAGTGAGTACTGTAGATCTTCTTTTCTTCTTTCTGGGAACTGTTGACATATTCTCCACTAACTGTAAAATAAGATGTGACCAGCCTTATATATGACCTGTGAAATCACATTGGTGGGTGTCCCATGTGATACCTTCCCTTTTTTGGATGATGTGGTGTCATCTTAAAGGGAGAGAAGCATATTAAAACCGATTGGTTGTGCTTCCCTCCATTTAAGTTTACGTCACATCAGTTTCAATGGTTTTAATGGCTAGTGTTTTTTTATTGTATTGTAATTTGTATTTTATTTTGTTGTTTATTTTGTTTGTTTTGGAATGGGCAAAAGTGCTAATTGTCAGATTTCCTACTAGGACTATTTCCCCTTACTGTGTGTGTTATGCTGGAGGTTGAGGGTGGTTACTACTCGCTAATTAAGGGGTTACTTGACAGTAGATGGTATTTAAATAGTTGGGCCTCTGCCCTTTATTGGATGTTTGTGATGCTGAGGAGAAGGACGAGGAGGACGTCTTTCATCCTGACAGGGTAAAGTGCTACTTTTATTTATTATACGGTGTCCGTTGATTGCTAATGTAGGTATTTATGCCCCATTGAGAGCATAGGTAACCACAATGACAATCAATGTATTAAATGGCTAGTGTTTGATTTTATTGTAATGTGTTTTTTATTACAAAGTAACCAGAAACTGTCCGGCATTTAAGGAAAATGGCGTCGCTTGTAGAGGGCAATAAAGAATGTATAAAGAATCAAGGACTAGACCCATATCCTCCATACTCATATCCATACCCAGCCCTGTGTGAAGTGGTGCTCACCTGTCTCCATATGGAGCCAAGGACCCGGGATCATGTGTGGCTTGGAGAGTCTCTGTCTCACCACTGAAATCAGATGGCCATCATGGATATTTTGTGATCCAATGGCACTGGAGCTTCAGCCGTCTCAATGGACAAAATCAAGAAGATGACTTCCCCAGCGTGCCTACAAACTTTGTAGAAGCAGACGTCAAGATTTGTCAAGGCCCTAACCTAGGCAGTCTTCCCTTTGTGGTTGCTAGCACTGTCCTAGTGAGACATGCTTTTTATAACCTAAAACTGACCACACAACCTATTTTGTAATTTTCTAAATGTATTTAAGGAGGGTATTTTTTAATGTATTATTAATCCATGAGGTTCCCTTCTGGGTAGTCACTATAGTTTCCAACTCTTCCGAGGGAGACTCCAACAAAATTTGCTAAAACATGGATACTTTTATATTTTCTCCCTGAAAAGTCCACTCAACCCAATGCAAGTCAAAAGAAGAACACGTGAGCTCCCACATATTCTAATCTCCCTGTAAATATTTTTCCCATGTTGACCAGTATGGTAGTCACTTATGCATTTGTTTTTTCCCTGGCTACTAATGCTATAAAAAAACTTGACTTTCACATATCTCATTTTGTTTTGCACAATTCCGTTTTTGTTTCCCTTGGTTATCAGATCACTCAATTAGCCATTCAAAATACTTCTCTCTTGCTTTACAGTGTGGGAAATCCATGGCACAAAATCACTGCGCTTCCCTATTGATATTTTGCAGATCATTAAAACCAATGATTTCCCTGTACACTATTTGACTTCTTTGAAACCCTTTTGATTTCTTCTCTTATTGTCATAAAACTACAAATTTCTTTAGTGGTGTAGACTGATAACGATACATACAGTAATCAATACTGTTTTCCTTTTTGAGCCTTATGTTCAATAATTCTAAAGAAATAACAAGCACACTTAGTTAATCTTTTTGCTTCCTGGAGAACAAATATCAATGTATTTCAGGCTCAATTGGTTTAATTTCTGAATTTTCTATCTCTCTTTTTTTTATTAGACAGGGAAAGAAAGAGAGAAAGAGAGAAAAAGAGAGAGAGAGAGCACTAAAAATAGAGAAAATGCAAGTATTCTGCAAAAATCAAAAAGTGTATTGATATAGTACTGTAGTTTAATTTTTTTTTATATACAGTCATTTGCTGACCTACTGTATATGAGAAATTTAGGGGGCTATGCACTAAGTAAACTGCTTTTAAGAGCGCTAATTGCTGCACGATTCACTAAGCAGTGATAACAGTGCTTTATTTGCCTTAAAAGGCATTTTTTCAGCCCTGCGAGCAAAGCACCTCCGATCAGGCAAAAAAAGGCAAATGCGCCGTTTTTTACAAGTCACTGGGATTCTCTAAGCGGTGATAACTGAATCGTGATTTAAAAGCACACAAGAAAAACGTGCCAGCTAAAGGCAGGCGTAAAAGAAGCTGAAGATAGACAAAAAAGCATTGTTTACCTTTTTTCAGGTACACCATTCATACAACTGGCTGGCAGGTGAACCCCGTGGGTGTCCATGGCCCTCAGATGATCTCAGCGGGTGCATGGAGGTCCCTGGCATGTGGTACCAATGGTTTTCCCCCCCCCAAAATAAACAATACTTTAAAATAAATACACCCCACCCCCAAACCCTCTAACACATACAGAACAGTAATAGGCAAAATTACTATTATCCAGATATGGATAATAGTGCATTTGCCCATTTAAAATAAAACATTAACATGCACAATAAAAAAAAAATCTTGCGCTCACCCCTGCCAGGCCGCCAGGATGAAGGCCGTCCTCATCCTCATCCCCGTCCATGTCCTCTGTTGCTACAAACAATACAGAAGAATAAAAAAATACAATCTAATGTTTTCTAACCCTTCAATCACCTTAGCGGTTAGTAACCGCTATAGAAATTAAGTGGTTAACCCACCCTCCCCACTACCCACCCGGAAAGCCTAAACGCCCATCCTTAATAATAAATAATAATAGCATGTTCTTGTATAGCGCTGCTAGTTGTACGTAGCACAACAGAGACATTTTGCAGGCACAGATCCCTGCCCCGTGGAGCTTACAATCTATGTTTTTGGTGCCTGAGGCACAGGGAGATAAAGTGACTTGCCCAAGTCACAAGGAGCTGACACCAGGAATTGAACCAGGCTCCCCTACTTCAAACTCTCAGTGCCAGTCAGTGTCTTTACTCTCTGAACCACTCCCTCTCCCTTGGGGACAATACCAACCCCAGCTACCCACAATAAAAAAAAATACACAATAGCCCCACTACCGACCTCCGAGGCCCCCAATAAACCATTACAATATTTAATAAACAACAATACACAACCCACCCTGTGCCCCCACATAAAACCATTATTTATTTATCTTACACACAGGTTTAATACCCCAGGCTGGTGGGGGTTCCCGGGTGGTCCCAACTGGTGTCTGCAGGCACCACAGTGCACCCGGTGGGTATCCACGGGTGTCTCTGGGCCCTCGGGTGGTTCCCACGGGTGTCTGGGGGCCCTCGGGTGGTTCCCACATTACCCTGGCCCTCCCCCCACAGCTGTGGGGCCCCCGGTTCTTCCCCGTGGGTCCTCATGTGGTACCCTTGGGCGTCTTGGAGTCCTCGAGTAGGTACTGTGGGAGTCCACGGGTCCTCGGTTGTTCCCCATGGGTCCCCGAAGGCCTGCGGTACCAAACCTGTAATTAAAAATAAAATAAAACATGGCCTACATTTAAATCAATTCACTGCCCCACCCCCACCAAACACATACAGTACAGTAATGGGCAAAAAAACTATTATCCAGATATGGATAATAGATTATTTGAACATTATTAATCACAACATTAGCCAGTATAAATAAAGTAAATAAAACAGTTCTACTTACCCCTGGCAATATGAAGGGCAGTTGGGTGACATCATAGAGCCACCAATCTGATTAGCCAGAGGCCAGATGCCGTTTCAACCCCACAACTTTCGAATTTATATGTTAAGATGTATTGCACAGTACATAAAGAACAGTAGGAAGAGTGTTAATAAAAAATATATGTATTGCACAGTTTAATAGAGTAAGGGTGGGGGGGTGGTAAAGAGGAAGTGTTGGGGGTGGGTGGGAAAGAGGAAGGGTGGTGCAGGGGGGTGGGAAATAGGAAGGATTGGGGTAAAAGAGGAAGTGTGGGGGGGTGTTGAAAGAGGAAGGGTCGGGGGGTTGAAAGAGAAAGTGTGGGGGGAGGTTGAAAGAGGAAGGGTGGAGGGGGGGGGGTTGAAACAGGAAGGGTGGGGGGGGGTTTAAAGGGGAAGGGTCGGGGGGTGAAAGAGGAAGGGTGGGGGGGTGAAAGAGGAAGGGTGGGGGGGTGAAAGAGGATGGGGGTGTGGTTGAAAGAGGAAGGGTGGGGGGGGGGGTTGAAAGAGGAAGGGTGGGGGGTGAAAGAGGAAGGGTGGGGGGGTGAAAGAGGAAGGGGGTAGGGTTGAAAGAGGAAGGGTGGGGGGGTTTGAAAGAGGAAGGGTGGGGGTGTTGAAAGAGGAAGGGTGGGGGTAGGGGAAAGAGGAAGGATGGGGGTGGGTGAAAGAGGAAGGGTGGGGGGTTGAAAGAGGAAGGGTGGGGGGATTGAAAGAGGAAGGGTGGGGGGGGTTGAAAGAGGAAGGGTGGGGGGGGGTTGAAAGAGGAAGGGTGGGGGGGTTGAAAGAGGAAGGGTGGGGGGGGGTTGAAAGAGGAAGGGTGGGGGGGTTGAAAAAGGAAGGATGGAGGGGTGAAAGAGGAAGGGTGGGTGGTTTAAAGAGGAAGGGTGGAGGGGGGGTTGAAAGAGGAAGGGTGGGGGGTTGAAAGAGGAAGGGTGGGGTGGGGGGAAGAGGAAGGGTGCGGGTGGGGGAAAGAGGAAGGGTGGGGGTGGGGAAAAGAGGAAGGGTGGGGGAGTTGAAAGAGGAAGGGTGGGGGGGTTGAAAGAGAAGGGTAGGGGGGGTTGAAAGAGGAAGGGTGGGGGGTTGAAAAAGGAAGGGTGGAGGGGTGAAAGAGGAAGAGTGGGGGGTTGAAAGAGGTAGGTGGGGGGCGGGTTGAAAGAGGAAAGGTGGGGGGGGTTGAAAGAGGAAGGGTGGGGGGGTTGAAAGAGGAAGGGTGGGGGTGGGGGAAAGAGGAAGGGTGGGGTGGGGAAAGAGGAAGGGTGGGGGTGGGGGAAAGAGGACGGGTGGAGGGGCTGAAAGAGGAAGGATGGAGGGGGGGGGGTGAAAGAGGAAGGGTGGGGGTGTTGAAAGAGGAAGGGTGGGGGGTTGAAAGAGGAAGGGTGGGGGGTGAAAGAGGAAGGGTGGGGGGGGGTGAAAGAGGAAGGGTGGGGGGGTTGAAAGAGGAAGGGTGGGGGGGGTTTAAAGAGGAAGGGTGGGGGTGTTGAAAGTGGAAGGGTGGGGGGGGGTTGAAAGAGGAAGGGTGGGGGTGGTGAAAGAGGAAGGGTGGAGGGGTGAACGAGGAAGGGTGGGGGGTTAAAGAGGAAGGGTGGGGGGGGTGAAAGAGGAAGGGTGGGGGGTTAAAGAGGAAGGGTGGGGGGGGTGAAAGAGGAAGGGTGGGGGGGGGTGAAAGAGGAAGGGTGGGGGGGGGTTGAAAGAGGAAGGGTGGGGAGGTTGAAAGAGGAAGGGTGGGGTGGGGGGTTGATAGAGGAAGGGTGGGGGGGTTGAAAGAGGAAGGGGGGGGTGAAAGAGGAAGGGTGGGGGGGTTGAAAGAGGAAGGGTGGGGGGGTGAAAGAGGAAGGGTGTGGGGGTGAAAGAGGAAGGGTGGGGGGTTGAAAGAGGAAGGGTGGGGGGGGGTGAAAGAGGAAGGGTGGGCTGGGGTGAAAGAGGAAGGGTTGGGTGGGTGAAAGAGGAATAAAATAAAACATGGCCTACATTTAAATCAATTCACCGCCCCCACCCCCAACAAACACATACAGTACAGTAATGGGCAAAATAACTATTATCCAGATATGGATAATAGATTATTTGATCATTATTAATCACAACATTAGCCAGCATAAATAAAGTAAATAAAACAGTTCTACATACCCCTGGCAATATGAAGGGCAGTTGGGTGACATCATAGAGCCACCAATCTGATTGGCCAGAGGCTGGACCAATCAGATTTACCACATGTCGTTTCAACCCAATCTGATTGGCCAGATGTCGTTTCAACCCCACAACTTTCAACCCTAAAAAAATCTTTAAGTACCTTAATAACAAAAAAATGATCCAGAGGAAGGCAAACAAAAAACCCCATTAAGGGGAAAATGAATTCCTTCCTGACTCCAAGAATTGGCAATCGGATTAATCCCTGGATCAACATCCTTCCCATATATACTTATTTGGTATATCCCTGTATACCTTTCCCATCTAAAAAGATGTCCAACCTTTTTTTTAATAAATCTATTGTATCTGCCATCACAGTCTCCATGGCTAATGAATTCCACATTTTAACTGCCCTTACTGTAAAGAACCCTTTCCTTTGTTGCTGGTGAAATCTCCTTTCCTCCAACCTTAAGGGATGGCCCCGAGTCCTTTGTACTGCCCGTGGGCTGAATAGTTCTTTTGAAAGCTCCTTGTATTGTCCCTGAATATATTTGTATATAGTTATCATATCCCCTCTTAGATGCCTGTTTTCTAATGTAAATAAATCTAATTTAGCTAGCCTCTCCTCATAAGTTAGAATGTCCATCCCCTTTATTAATTTGGTGGCTCTTCTCTGCACTCTCTCTAGTTCCATAATGTCTTTTCTTAGGATTGGTGCCCAAAATTGTACTCCATATTCAAGGTGTGGTCTTACTAATGCTTTGAAAAGTGGCATAATTATGTTTACTTCCCTTCCATCCATTACCCGTTTGATGCAAGATAAGATCTTGTTTGCCTTTGCAGCTACTGCATGACATTGGGCACTATTGCTAAGCCTGCTGTCTACAAGCACTCCTAAATCCTTCTCCATCAAGGATTCCCACAATATATCTCCATTTAATTTGTAAGTCGCCTTTTTATTCTTGTATCCCAAATGCATTACCTTACATTTATCTGTATTAAACCTCATCTGCCATTTACCTGCCCACGTTTCCAGTCCCTCCAAGTCCTTCTGAAGAGAAATTACATCCTGCTCTGATTCTTTTACCTTACACAATTTAGTATCATCAGTAAAGATGGAGACTTTGCTCTCGATCCCAAACTCAAGGTGATTAATAAACAAGTTAAAAAGCAGGGGTCCCAGTACCGATCCCTGAGGTACTCCACTCACGACTTTAGCCCAACCTGAAAAAGTTCCATTTATGACAACCCTCTGTTGTCTGTCCTTTAACCAGTTTTCAATCCAGGTGCATATATTATTACTGAGTCCAACTTTCTTAATTTTGTACACCAACCTCTTGTGTGAAACCGTATCAAAAGCCTTTGCAAAATCTAAGTAGACCACATCAACAGCATTACCCTGGTCTAGATTCCTACTTACCTCCTCAAAGAAACAAATAAGGTTAGTTTGGCAAGATCTATCCTTCATAAATCCATGATGACTATTACTTATAAAAAAAATTTCCATTAGGTATTCTTGAATATTATCCCATATTAAACCTTCAAGTAGTTTCCCTACTATTGAAGTCAGGCTTACAGGTCTGTAATTTCCCGGTTGTGATCTAGCTCCCTTTTTAAATATAGGCACCACACCTGTTTTACGCCAATCTTGTGGTACTGAGCCTGTGGAAATGGAGTCCTTGAATATTAAATATAATGGTTTTGCTATTACTGAGCTTAACTCCTTGAGAACTCTTGGATGTATGCCATCGGGGCCAGGTGCCTTATTTACTTTAATTTTTTCAAGACGCTTATGAACTTCTTCCTCAGTTAACCAATTGTTCATTAATATGGAGGTTGTGGCATCCTCCTGCGGCACTACTATTGAACTTGATTCTTCCCTGGTAAACACAGAGGCAAAGAATTTGTTTAATACCTCAGCTTTCTCCTTATCTCCAATAATCTGCCTACCCATCTCACACTGAAAGGGTCCTATATTTTCTTTTCTCATTTTTTTGTTATTAAGGTACTTAAAGAATTTTTTAGGGTTGACCTTACTTTCTATTGCAATCCTTTTTTCATTATCCATTTTTGCTCATTTGATTGCCCTTTTGCAATTTTTGTTACATTCCTTATAATTCTGATACGATGTCTCTGTCCCTTCTGACTTGAAGAATCTAAACGCCTTCCTCTTCTTGTCCATTTCCTCCCCTACCTGTTTATTTGGCCACATTGGTTTTGACTTATTTCTTTTATACTTATTACACAAAGGTATACACTGATACACTGGCGACACACTTTATTCGAGCTCGGCTAGTCCCACGAATTCGGGTATACCCGGGTGTATTGAGGTTTGTGACTGTTTTCTGCCCGAGTGCATTGGGTTATTTTCCAGGCAGGGATTGAAGCATTTTATTCCCGCTGGCTGCAATACTGCACAGTATATATATATATATACTGCATTACAATTCATGAATTTATGCCATCTGGTAGACACGCGAAGCATTGCAGCCTATTAAATCCTAATCATTATCATTTAACAGATCAGCCGCCCGTCAGCCAGGCATGAACCCAGGCTGGGAAGGCAAACGCAACGGGGCTTGTCAGAGGTGAGGAGCGGCGCATTCCAGGTATCTGCCAGGTACATACTGGGTATTTGCTCGAATAAAGTGTGTCGGTGCAGTAAGTGTGCTTTTCTAACAATGTTTTAAAGACTGCCCATTTATCTTCTACATTTTTCCCTGCAAAAACATCATCCCATTGTATTACTACTAGATTAGACCTCATTTTATTAAAATCTGCCTTTCCAAAGTTGAAGGTCTTTGTTGAACCCAAGTAATCTGTTTTTTGATAATTTATTTCAAATGAGACCATGTTATGATCACTGTTACCCAAATGTTCCAGGAATTGAATATTTGTTATTACTTCTACATTGTTTGATATGACCAAATCCAGACCTGCCCCTCTCTGGTTGGTTCCTTAATAATTTGGGTCATATAATTGTCTTTAAGCACCCCCAAAAACCTGTTCCCTTTTGTTGTAACGCTAATCTCATTGCCCCAGTCTATGTCTGGATAATTAAAATCCCACATTATGCAAACATGACCCAGTTTTGATGCCTTCTCCATTTGCAAAAGCATTTTAGCTTCCTAAATCTCACAGATATTTGGTGGTTTATAGCATATTCCCACAAACATTTTCTTTATACTTTTACCTCCGCTGCTAATTTCTATCCACAAAGTCTCTACATTTTCATCATTACCTTCATAGACATCATCCCTTATAATAGGTTTTAGATATGGTTTAACATATAAACATACTCCACCTCCCCTTCTATTTGGCCGATCCTTCCGAAAAAGAGAATAACCCTCTAAATTAACTGTCCAGTCATGAGTTTCATACCACCATGTTTCAGTAATGCCTATGATATCATACTGCTCCCTTGCAGCTATTAATTCAAGCTCCCCCATTTTATCTGTCATGCTTCTTGCATTAGCAAGCATGCATTTCAGTTTTTTTTCAGCCTGTACTATTATCTTATCTGCTCCTTCCTTTCTGCGCCCACTTTGTTTAGTCTTTAGAAGTTTTCTAGTATTATCTGTATTTACTATGGGTGTCTCACTGCTTGTCAAACTTGCACTTGCCCCATTCTACCTCCATACCACCTTGTATCCTCATCTATTCCATTTAGTTCATTATCTGTTTCATTCCCCTCCCCCCTCCATCCTAGTTGAAAATCTCCTCCAACCTTTTTAGCATTCTCCCCCCTAGCACAGAAGATCCCTCTTCATTGAGGTGCAATCCGTCCCTAGAATATAGATGGCACCTCTCAGAAAAGGAGTCCCAGTGTTCTAAAAACCCAAACCCCTCCTTCCTGCACCACTTTCTTAGCCATGCATTAACCTCCCTGATCGCTGACTGTCTCCCTGCGGTAGCGCATGGCACTGGTAGTATTTCAGAAAATACTACCTTGGAGGTCCTTGCCTTAAGCTTTTGGCCTAGATCCCGGTAATCATTTTTTAGGACCCTCCATCTTTCTCTAACTTTGTCATTGGTGCCAACGTGTACCAAGACCGCCGGGTCAATCCCAGCCCCCCCCCCCAACAATCTGTCTACCCGATACGCAATGTGCCGAACCCGAGCACCCGGGAGACAACAAACTGTTCGGTTCATGCGGTTCTGGCAACAGATTGCCCTATCTACCTTCCTAATAATGGAGTCCCCTACCACCACAATCTTTCTTTGTATCTGAGCATCCTGAGTCCCCTCTGTACTGGAAGAACTATTACCCTGGCTGCTAGAGGAATTAATCTCCCACAGCCTTGCCATTTCTGCCCCAACATTCCCAATATCTTCACTCAACATGGCAAATCTATTGGGATGTGTCAGCTCAGAAATGACCTGCCTCTCCCTATTGCCCCTGCTTCCCCTTCTAACTGTCACCTAGCTACCTACCTGCTCCTCACTATCAGCAACCAAGCTACCTACCTGCTCCTCAGTAACAGCGCCACTATCTGCACCACTAGTCGATGCAAGGGCCTGCTCAGTGAGCTCTAATTCCCTTTCAAGATTGCCAAAGTCCCTCAATATTGCGAGTTGCCTCTTAAGATCAGATATCTCTGACTCTAAAGAGACCACCCGCTCACACTTTTCACAGCGGTATGCTCCTTGGAACAGCTGCTCCAAGTGTACATACATGTGGCAAGATGAGCATTGAGTGGCATTTTCAATCCTGCTCATTCTAGCAACTATGAAGTTTAGAAGTACTAACAGTAAACTGTACTTCAATAACTATACCTTGTTTAACCGCTTCCTTGTTCAAACTGCTTCTGGTTCTTACTGCACACTTTAAACAACCAGCACTTGAAATCAACCACACATATTAGTCAGTACACGCAAGCTGTTATCACTGTATATTTATGACTATATTACTGTATATATATCTATTATTACTTATATCGCTGTATATTTATATAACTACAGTATACAGTATTATATATATTATATATATTTAGTCATATATTTAGCCATACTGTAGGCCTGAGCATAAATGTTGTACTGTACTTGTGGCCTACTGTAACATATTGTTATTTTTCCATTATACTGTAGGGAAACAACTCTTCTGTTTGACCATATAAGTGAAGAGAATAATGAGAAGAGTGCCTTAAGGGTCAAAGACACTCTGCATAAAAATCACAATCTAACCGTATCAGAGACCAGCATCAAGAAGATGAGATGCAGAATTGGATGGAAATATGGACACGTAAGGTTAGTACTGGACAGTACAGGAGGTAAAAGTGTGGTTTAAGAAACTGTACTGTACCTATAAAATTATTCCTTGTCATTACAGAGCGTAACCTATGATAAGGGACGTCAACACGATCAAGAGAGTGGTCCAGGCACAGGCATGGATCAACAGTGGCGAAACGTTTCAGGATTGCATCTTTACTGACGAATTTACTGTATCGCTGGAGAAATTTGCCACCTTTGCATTCCACAAAAAAAGGACACATATCTATGACGCAGCGTCAAAAACACCAAATGAAGATGCATGTGTGGGGTGCCATCTCTAGGTGTGGATCAGGATGCATTGTCATCTTTGATGGTAAAATTAAGCACTGTACTGTACTACTGTAGTGTGCATTATTTTGAGCACTTTT
Organism: Ascaphus truei; assembly: GCF_040206685.1. NCBI lineage: Eukaryota > Metazoa > Chordata > Amphibia > Anura > Ascaphidae > Ascaphus > Ascaphus truei. The sequence goes on from NC_134492.1 coordinate 46,788,058, forward strand.
CTTTTCTTGTTACAGGAATCATGAATAAAGTTTTTTTTCCAAGAGAAAATAGTGCCTGAGATTGTGGAATACATCACACGTGAATTCCCAGATGGTCACCATTTCTAGCAGGACAACGATTCCAAGCACACCGCGTCAACTGAGCATATTCTAGCCTGCGGTATCAACTGGGTGAAGATGCCAACGGAGTAAGTACGGTAACCGTGTCTCCTTTTTTCCCACTGTTTACTGTGTATCTCTTTAACTCATTCTCATTTTGTTCCCCCTCCAATGACAGATCGCCAGACTTCAATCCTATCGAAATGGTCTGGCATCAGCTGAAGGATCATATCCGAAAAGTGGTGAAACCCTCAAAAAAGGATGAGTTGGTGAATGGCATACTGAGTTTTGGAACGATGTACTCACCGTGGAACGATGTAATAAACATATCGACCATATTGCGACTGTTTTGCCCTTTGTGATAGAGTTTAATGGGCATGCATCATGAAGGTAGTATGGTACAGTACTGTACTGTAGTATGGTAAGTACAGGAACACCAAGTAGAGTATGATACAGGTAAGTATGGCACAGATTTTTTTACAGTCTATAGCATGCACTTAACTGCACTCATTATTTCTTTTCAGAGAAGGCTGCACTACCAATCTTGTTACAAAGTATTTTACAGTAGTTATACAGTAGTTATAATGTATAATGAGTTCCAGTATACAGCAGTTTGACAGTAGTAACTGCATTGTCCAATATGGAATAGTTATACTGTAAACAATGCCATTATATGCACTTAACTGCACTCATTATTTCTTTCAGAGAGAGCTGCACTACCAATCTTGTTACAAAGTATTTTACAGTAGTTATACAGTAGTTATAATTTATAATGAGTTCCAGTATACAGCAGTTTGACAGTAGTAACTGCATAGTCCAATATGGACTAGTTATACTGTACACAATGCAATTATATGCACTTAATTGCACTCATTTTTTTTCTTTCCTTTTCAGAGAGATCTGCACAAAAGAAGGATGGGCGGGGGGGGGGGGGTAGCATGTGTGAACTGTGTGAACTGTGTGTATAGTTTACCTACAGTCATGGTTTACACAACCCCTCCCCCCTCTCTCAATGAACTATAGAATGCAATGTGGCCATGACGAAGAAGAGAAAGACTAAAAATTTGTATTTCTGTTTTTAGTATTATAAATTTGCATTATTCATGATTATTTGTATTTATCATTCTTCCATGATTATCAACCAGCCCTCAATTTTCAACTGACAGAAGAACTACAGTACAAAGAAGATAAAGACTGAAATTTGTATTATTCATGATAATTTGTATTTTTTATTCCTGATAAAATAAAATAAATATTTCTTTACATACACGATAATCATAATCATTGAAACACCCCCCCCCCGTTCCCTGGCGGGTTGTTGCAGGGCCTAGAAGGACTAATCAGATTAATATATTAAATTCTGGAAGGTGTGGATAAACATTTGTATTCACGTTGTAAGACTTGTGTGTGAAATGGTGGGGGGGAGTGGTTGAAGGGCCCAGAAGGGCTAATCAGATTAACATATTAAATTCGGGAAGGGATTATCACATGTGCGCATGCGTTACCGTAAACAAAGCCTCAAAGGGTTGGGGGGTGGATGGATGAATCATTCTCATGGTTTGTGAGAGGCGTCGATAAGAAGTTGAAATCCTTGAGCCTTGTGTGAGGGGGGGAAGCTGCATGAAGGATTACCTGTAGTTCAAAGACATATTTTCAACAGGTCAACATAATGTTTTGATCCCCACACCCCCAAATAAAAATCACAGTACTTTTTTCAGACTTGAACTTCTAATTGAATGGGAAGTTATACACGCATGCGCATTAATAATCAACAAGGTCCCATGCGCAGGAATGTAAGGCCACGCTCGGGAAGATTCAAGCCAGGAAGCCACCCATTACAAATGAATGGTGTGGGAGAGGTGTAGATAAGAAGTTGAAATCCTTGAGCCTTGTGTGTGTGCGGGGGCAAGGGGGAGAGCGCTGTATAATGGATTATCAGTTCAATGAAATATTTTCAAAACGGCATCATAATGTTTAATGTGCGAAATGGGATACTGTAACACGCCTACAGTATGCGTTTCAACAATGTTCGACACACTTTATTCGAGCTCGGCTAGTCCCACGAATTCGGGTATACCCGGGTGTATTGAGGTTTGTGACTGTTTTCTGCCCGAGTGCATTGAGGTATTTTCCAAGCAGGGATTGAAGCATTTTATTCCCGCTGGCTGCAATACTGCACAGTATATTTATATATACTGCATTACAATTCATGAATTTATGCCATCTGGTAGACACGCGAAGCATTGCAGCCTATTAAATCCTAATCATTATCATTTAATAGATCAGCCGCCCGTCAGCCAGGCATGAACCCAGGCTGGGAAGGCAAACACAACGGGGCTTGTCAGAGGTGAGGAGCGGCGCATTCCAGGTATCTGCCAGGTACATACTGGGTATTTGCTCGAATAAAGTGTGTCGGTGCAGTATAGAAATGTGATAATTTTATAGTCGAAGAAGACGCAACGTTATATTTTTGTAATACTGTATAAATCTTCCAATTTGCAATTTACTGCGCGCGCACACACAGACGTGCAGAAAATGTACGGCTGTACTGTAGGTTGAATTGCTATTAGACTTTTAAGACAACAGCTCTCGATCGCCCGCCTGAGTTTTTAAATGGTATTGCAGTATTGCTGCCAGCGCTAAAAATCAGAGCGCTAACATATCGCTAACATATAGCAAACCACTCCGTAAAAAAACAAAACATACCGCATCTGGCCGTGGTTATCAGAGTGACGTGGCTACGGACGCTTTAGGATAAAGGCGGCTGCAGCTGTAACAAATGCCAATAACACAATTGAATGGCACAGTGGGTACTGTACACTGTGCATCATTTAACACCATGCCAGTCAATGGTCAAAATGAAAGAAACAATCACAATTGTTTTACTTACCTTTAGATGTCTTCACCCTCCGATTCCCGGGGACACCGCAGGCTCTCGAACCAATTCACGAACAGGAACAGCCACAGGTAAAATAATCCACAATCTTCTTTCTTTTTCTTCTTCTGTTATTTGTAATCCAATTTCGGGGTCTTCAGGGGTCTTTCTTGGGTCTTCTGGGGTCTTCTTCTTCTTCATCTGTATCTTCTTACTTCTTCCGCAGGTACGCTCTTGAGGTCTTCTTAGTGGAGGAGGTCCTCCCTCCTCGGCTTCTTGTTGTCAAATGAGGCTGCATAGACTTTTATAGGCCTATGACGTCACATTTGAGACAAATGGTTCCCATGGCTCTGATTGGACATGCGCTTTTCTTTTTTTTTGGCGACGTCATGAAAGGAAATGAAGCCAGCCAATCAGAATGGCAGTGCTTCCATTCCCTTTAACTTGATGTAATCAAAAGCAACATGCCGTCACATGGTACTTGAGCCAATCAGATCGTGGGAACTATATCCTGAATCTTATTGGCTGTAGTAGATCATGTGACAGAGTTGTTGGGAGAAAGGATGTGATGTCATCCAAAGAGAGTCCAAGGGTTAAGTAGCTTGTCAATGAACACCGCAAGAAGCTGGACCAGGAGACACACTGACGCCTATTACAGCAGAACATTTGAATACTGAAGTTTTTCTTTCATTTTGTCTACCTCTAGCTGTTCGATGCTTGGGCTTTCACTAGCTATAGTTTGGTTTATGCTAATAGGTGGTTTGCCAGTGATCCCTCAGAAAGGGCTAGCTTTAGGTGCTTAGAACCATCCTTTCTTTTGTATTAGCATATTGTGCTCTTCCTGGGCTGTTTCCATTCAGATAAATTTGAGTGGAGGTGGGGTAATTAGGGAAGTACCACAGATATATTACATCTGTGGGAACGGGCTTGAAGAAGGGGCGTCTATTGCCCCAAAACATTAACGTTGCCCCCTATTATTTTATTAACCCATCCATTGTGTATTGTGTGTATATATTGTTTTCTCCCCCTTTGTGTTTTTTTTTCTTTTTCCCTCCCCCCACTCCACTCCTCTCTCTCCTTGGTGTGGTTGTCTCTACAGGAGGGATTGTTTCCATATCCTGCTATTGGGTTCCATGTATAGCTGCTTAAGTAATTTTTCTAATACACTTTTGACTTATTCCAATTGACTTTTGTTCGTTGCTTCTATTGTTGCTTGCTGGGGCCAAATGTATATATCTCTATACAAAACGTAACGTTTCAGGACTAACAAGTTATTTCATCAGACCATACACCACTGGGCAGATGTGGTAATGGGGCAGCAACATACAATAAAGTGCCAAGGCATTTTCTGTATTTAGCCACAGTCAAAGGAACAGTAACTCTAGCTACACCTGTCTATATGTATGTATATTTATATATAGCCAGTACAACCATCCTCACACTGATGAGACCCACAAGGTCAAAACAGTCTGTCTGTGAGTGGGTATATTGGCTTTGCATCTCATCCCAGGCTATGTTTAAAAGCTGTGTTTAAAGCAGCATGCATTGGCTTAAGGGTTTAACCTTGTAATGTGGTCTTGAGACAAAAGGTGGCACTGTGTGCTCATTTGCATGTCATTTCACAGAATCCCATGCTGCAGTGGAAGTGCATGTGAATGTGCTCACAAGTAATATATATATATATACATACATATATAAATAGTGCAAACAATTTACTGTACGCAGCCCTTTATAAGAAGAAAAAAAAGTCAATATAATACCAGGTATTAAGATACAATACAATCAGTGCAACAAACATTACATCGTACAATCAGAAGGAAAAGCCCTAATCTGGATAGCTTGATATTAAAATTAAATAATGCTAGCAATAAACTCAACTTTTATATCGTCTAAGGACCCCTTATAGTGCAATGAGTGAATTAAAAGTGTTCCCTACTGTCCATAAAGAATACAGTACTTGTACAAATAATAGGTAAAGTTCAATCCAGCTCTGCAGGTTCCCAATTTGTACAAATTGCTTTCTTTAACTTTGTCATCCTGATTGCATACTGTAAAATACTTCACTAGTTTGCAATTTTAAAATAGTCACCTTTGTACTTTCATGAAAAGTGCTTTATAACCCATTGACTGATGTTGTATTCTATCCGTACTTACACGTGTGACCTTAGAAAGCCACTTTCCAGAATCAGTGTTTTTGACAGATAAACATTCACGTCTATTTTGTAAAGCTATAAAACTATGTAAAAATCATCAAGATAGTACAGCTAATGCTATTTTTACTGTCTATTTAACTGTATTTCCATATATAATGTTAAGTAGAAGTGCATTTCTAAACAAGCAAGTAGTAAATTATTACTCTGGAAAGATTGTGGATTGATATTTGCAAATACTAAACTACAAGTTTAGCTTCCGCTGGATGAGCAACAATTAAGTAAAAATATTATAAACCCATACACTATTAACTTAATATGTTTCAAGAATAAGAGGCAACATTTATAGTACAGTACCATCAGAGCAGTACTGTTGTAGAAATATCAAGGAAAGTTTGTGTCTTAGTGGCCATTTCACTTAGATTAAGATGTCATGTGGCTTGACAAGGGCAAATAAAATAATTATTGTAAAAAGGATGTCTGAATAAAATCATGCCTGAGGCATAATCAGCCCAGTTTGACATCATTTTTGTCTCCAGGCTATCCATACTAGGGCCTGTAAGTTGGGAAACAAGGGGTCTCCAGTGCTGAAATGAATGGATTCCAGCTCAGAGATCCCCTGCTTCAATACTGTGCTATCAAAATAAAATTAAAGCAGCTTCAGTACCTTAGTGGCTAACCGCTAAGACAATAAAGGGGTTAAGCCAGAGTACCTGGTTTATTGGGGGTAGAGGGGGTGGTGGAGGAGGTAGTTGCCCCAGGGTGGGTGGTTAGGCCAATCGGGAAGGTTGTGGGAGGGCTTAACCCCTCCATTACTTTAGCGGTAGTAACCACTATAGTAATGACAGGGTTAACCCCTCCCACTACCCACCTGAGAGGCCTACTCACAACCCCTGGGCAACTACACCCCCTCTACCCCCAATAAACATTACAATACAAACACCTATACAAACATTAAACAATCTCCCCCAACCCCCTCCCTCCCCCCAAACACATACAGTACAGTAATGGACAAAATCCCTATTCTCCAGATCTTGAAAATAGCACATTTGCCCATATAAAAATAATACACAACCCAAACATTACCCAGCCAGCATATACAGTAGTAAATTAGAGATGTACTTACACCTGCCAGGATGAAGGACTTCTCGCGAGATTTCCAATAGCTGGGGCTAGAACAGCTGTACGGTCCTCTGTGTGTTTCCCTCTGCATTGTGTGCTGTTTCTGGCTCCAATCTCAACGTGTTTCACCCAGCGGGCTTCACGAGTTGAGTTTTTGTAAACACCGGGTGAGTGTGCAGGCATTACCCTGATGCGCGAGGAGGACGACACAAACTTTTATGGGCTGGACTAGGATCTATATGACAAGACCCCAAAGAGCCCTGTACATTGTCTGTAGATTATGTAACAAATGTGAGTGTAATTACCCTTTATTCACATGTTACATAAATCCACTTCTACTTTCTGTACCATTGGGTTTTTTCATGTTTCTTCTCATCCTCTGAGACCCTGAATGAAGATACCTGCCTGGTACATAAGAAGAACCTGTACCATTAAGAATACATAAGTTCCTATGGCTTAATAGCCATATTTATTTTTTCACTATACACATTATATATCACTACTACCATTCTGGTGTACCATGTGACAGGGTTCTTTTTTTTTAAAGGATGTGAAGTCATCTTAAAGGGGTGTACGTCACATCCTTAAAAAATGGCTGCCACCACATGTAGTACAACCAATTGGAAAGGGAGATATACCATGTGAGGTATCACATGGTACACCGCCAATCCAATTGGTTGAAGTACCTGCGATGTCAGCCTTTTTTTTTTAAAGATGTGACATCTTCCTTTTAAGAAGATGTCACATCCTTTAAATAAAAAAAAAAATACTGTCACATGGTACTTCAGCCAATCGGATTGGCTGTGTATCATTTGACGCTCAAGTGTGACTTCACAGGCCTTATATAAGGACCGATCCATTTCATTTGATGCCAAGAAGCTGCCATGAACACATCAGCCCCCCAATGGATTACAATATACATATGAAGATAAAGAAAAGAAAGAAGAAAGGAGGTTCCCGAAAGACCATCGGCCAGCACTCACACAGGGCCGTGTGAGTGATATTGATTTTAATTTATCATATCCATCTTTCAACCCCATCGTTGACACGAGCGGTGATGCTTTGACTGGGGTTATTTAACCTCTTGAGCACCAAGCTCATTACACATTTTTTGTTGACCAACCCCTTATTCCAGACCCTTATTGTGTCTATCTCTATATAGGAGTTGTTATTATATTACTGTTGATTCTGTGCTCCCCAATTCTTTTTTGTGATTTGCACCTGTATGTAAGCATGTAAAAAAATCATATAAATTATGTGTTACCAGTGGTTTTTGAAATAAAAAGAAGGACAACAGCGGAGAAATTTGAATAAATCATTGCCTTGTATTTCACACTAAACAAATTTTGTTTTCACATATCTTTTTTGACTCAGGAGATTTTCGGTAACAGCTGACAAGCATTGACCATTGATGGAGTATGAATTTCTTCTTCAGATTTGATAGTTGGTTAACAAAAGGCTGGTTGATCGGTGTGATAATTGTTATTACTTTTAACAATGCATCTAATTAGTGTATAGCAGGCAACCTTTAGTTGCATATGCCATGCCCATTTCAGACTAGCATTCACATTCATTTCTTTTGTATACATTTAGTCATGCCCGCTAGCACTCCTTTTGACACTTATATCCATATATATTACGTTGTAATGTTTGGGGTTTCTCAGATCTTGTTGGGTATCTGTGTGTTTATTAACTATGTGCAGCTGGTCAGCTGTTTTTGGGAGGTTAGTGGCCCCTCCCCCCCAAGGTTTAAGCTCACCCCTCCCCACTTTCCAAGTTGGCAGGTCAGTTTCATTTTACTGGGTTACAACAGATCCAATGCTGATCATTCTTCCTGTAATTATACAGGTAAATATGAATTTTAACTCAGGGAGTGTTAGGACCTGTTAACGGTCATGCCTTGAAGTTGGCTAGCAGGCTTGAGACGCTTTGGCCAAAGGGTTGAACTACATGACCCTTTTTCAAGATAATATATACTTTAGGTATTGCACTGTGTATTTTTGTCACATTGAAATTAGCTTTGGGCATCTTTGTTTGTTTTTTGTTTTATACATTTAGCCACGCACACTAGCACTCCTTTTGACACATATATATATATGTATATTATGTGGTAATGTTTGGGGTTTCTCAGAGCTTGTTGGGTATCTGTGTGGTTTATTAATTATTAAGAGAAGGCCAGATTGGCCTGTGCTGTTTAATTTAAAAATAAACATTTATAAAAAATAATTTACGGTAGATAAGAACAACTCAGACCTCAAGCAAACAACAAAAAAGAACCAGCGACAAAGGGTAAGCTTATTTATGTACAGTATGTGTTTTAAAGCTATAACTGTGTGTTACTTTGTTTATGTAAAGCTGCAGCAGTGTGCTTTGTTGCTGGGTGGGGGAGGGGTAATATTTGAAAGGTTTTCAATGCTCTAACTGCAGAAAAACCCTTCCAAATCATTGTATTATTTTATATGTCTTGGAAGATTATAGCAGAAAAGTATGGTGAATTATTGTTTTAATGTCTTCCTAAAATACATTCAAGTTTCAAGTTGACTGAAATGATTAATGAACATTTTTTCTTTATTTAGAATCTGCGAAACAGCCCTGCCTCCCACAAATGATGATTAAAGTCTCACTATAGTACACACATTGTAGATTTGTTTTTAAAGTGTCTGATTTGGGTAATGTATTGTGTGAAAACTTGAACCTTAGGTCAGTTAGTTATCAATGCATCTACTGTAATGTTTGAAGGGGTATTTTTGCAGGAAAAGACAAAGATCACATGGATGTACTGTACAAATTCCAGGTTTTACTAAGCCATGTGGGCTTTTGTTTGTTTCGGCCATGTCTCGGAGCTTAGAAGGATGATGGGTGGGGGAGGGTATGGCTCCCCACGCTAGCTGTTTCCTTTGCTTTTTTTGTTCCGACTAGATACTGTTCAAAAAACCCCACCCCCCAAACACCCAATCTCACTATGAATTCAAGTAAGTTTGTGATGTTTTTGTTTACAGGAAACACACCTTTGTTATGGTGCAAAATAGGAACCTTACAGTAGGTCAGTATGGTAAAATCTGATCATTTATTTTTGTCAAACACCCATTATTTTCTATTTGCTGGAAGATTATAGTAGAGATTGTAAATTATTGTTTTAATATCACTGTTTACCTTACAATGTAGCTTGGTTATTATGTGAAAAACATTCAACATTACAATGAGATTTGGCTAATGGGAAGTAACTTATTCTGAAGTCAATTTGAAAACAGGAACCTCAGGTGGGGGGCAGGTGCGCTCACGTGAATGAAAGCATGGTATCAGGATCCTTTTCCATGTTTTTTTTTGGCGTGTGTCTGTGTTTGCTTAAAACTATAGCCGCTCTGGGGGGAGGGTAATGCAATACTGAAGGGCGATTTTGTGTTAATTATTGGGGGGAGGGAGAGGGTTGCAGGAAAAGGCAATGATTGTTGTGGAAATATGTTGATGTTTTGTACTGTAGATAGCTCTTCTTCCTTTTCTCCCTCTGTTTCTTACTCCCTCCCTTACTTTTTACTGTTAATAAATTATTAGTTCAGATTTGATCAAACTGTATATAAGATATACTGTGTGTATATAATATATACTGTATGTACAGTAAGTATTTAAAACAGGGTATTTTTCTAAATTTATATATTTTTAAGTACTTACTGTACACACAGTATCTATTATATGTAGCCAAACCCCTTTACCTATGTTGCGGGTGTGAGAAGGGGGAGCGGCTGCAGTGGTGTCAGGGGCCGTCGGAGTTCCGCGGCAGACTGGGGAAACAGGGCGCTGCCATCTTGGATGCCCGCGAATGCGCGGAGGACACGGTGCACATGCGCAGTAGTCAGGAGTTGCGGTTGCCGTTACAAGGGCTCCACAAGGGACTACAAGTCCCAGGATCCTCCTCAAGGAGGGCAGAAACTACATGGTGCATTGCAGCCAATAGGGCTCCTAACAGAGAGCAGGAAAGGATACAGTTTGGCGCGGAGAGAGTGTGCAGTTAGTCGTGACGGGAACAGCAAAGGAGAAGGTAGTGTCCGGTTGCCAGTGGCTCCCGGAATAGGCCAGATCTTCCCGTGGGCCCCAGATAGACCCTGAGCCCCTTCTAGGTTGTGGTTTCTGCAGGGAAGGCTCCCAGATAGGGATGCCCCCCGTTGCCACTACAATAGTTTTCTATAGGGATAGTGTGTTGTACCGTTGGATGGACGACCACACGGTGATCTGCAGCCTGAGGTCTGGCACCGGACCACAGGCTACTTCAGAGACATTAAGGGAGACACTCCAGCGGGAGCTCCGTCAAGACACGGACATCGTCGGTAAGGAGAGATAGGATTTGCCAGACCCTGTGCCGTGGGCTCACTTTGCAGTCCTTCAGATCCACCATCTCCCATCTATCCTGGACTGGCCTGAGACAAGGAAGGCACCTTTGTGCACCAATGACTCTGCACAGAGGTAGCTCTACTCCACACACACACTCTTTGGTTGGGCCTTGTCTGTGGACACCAATGTGGTTAGGTACCCTGACACCCTCAGTACTTTGGGGGAACCCTTCCGGGGATGGTGAACTACTGTGTTGGGTCACTGTATTATGGGGGACATTGAGCTGGGTGTATCACTGTTATTATTGTTATTAATCTGCAGTGGCCCACCAAGAAATGCAGAGAGACACAAGTCTTGTCCCCCTGGACAAGGGACTACATGTTCAGTCTGAAGACATGAAAGTCTGAGTCTCTAAAATGGTGTCACCAGGTACTTTTTTTTAAAATATATTGTGATGTCCACACCACGTTGCAGTCTCTTTTATCCAGATCAGAGGCAGGGAAACATAGTGTTGATGCACAGGAGGGTTTATATGCCAGGTACAAATCAGGAACAGGGTTAACTTATAACATAAAACAGAAACAAAAACCTAACTCCTTTTCAGAGTTCTGACTAACACAGCTTAGTCCCTAACTAACAGTGGGGGAAACTAAGCTCTTTCCCCACTTTAGACACTGTACCTGCAGCTTCCCTTTGCAGTA